>NC_088685.1:16772737-17092737 GCF_028017835.1 Emys orbicularis | reverse complement strand
TAAACGTTTGGGCGTGGGGACTGGAAATGTGTATAAACTGTGCAATATCATTAGCATTAAGTATGCTTGCATTAACATTTGTTTTTGATCAAGGCAGCCTTCCCCCCCCCCCCCATTTATTCACCTGGGGACCCATCTTCCTTTGAATAAATGTTTCTATATTCCAAGATACTGAGATATTTAATCAAATAATTTTATATATTTCAAATCCACCCATTCAAAACTATAGGGGCATGTGCAAAATATTAATTAGAAAATCCGGACCAGATGGACAAATGTTAAAAAATGACACACACCCCCCACCACCCTACTTCTGAACTAAACTCTCTCATCACACCCACAAGAAAAAAATCTGAGAAAACAGATGACCTTTGTAGGGTTACATGAGGGTCACCAAATCCATGCTGTGGTGGACCAAATGGTGAAGTATGCTCCGGAGTCCAAGACCCCACACCAAACTTGCCATGTTTCTACTGTTTAAACTAGGAGTCTATTAGCTGCGGTACCTCAGACAGGCTCACTCTTCTCTGCTCTCACTTTTTCAAGTAGCCTTTTAATGATCTGGTCTATCTTCAAAGACAAACCATTACTTGTGCATTTCTGCATGACAGAGTAAGTAGTCTGTTTGAATTCCTCACTTACAAATTGTGGTCCACTGTCTGGTTTTCTCTCTTCAGGTACAGTATACAAGGCCTAGCTGGGATGTATTTTAGGTGACTAATCACATTATGACTCCTGCAGAGTTGTGCTCTTTCAAAATCTCTTGAGTAATAGTCAGTTATGAGTAAATACTTATTCCCATTTCATGCGAACAAATTTGTTCTCACAGTTTGTCATGGGCAATCCACTGTTTCATTTTTGTCCCTGGCTTAATTTCAGTTAGTTTTTATTCATTCATTGACATGTGTGAGTCTTTATCCAGTTTGGGGCACATTTTCAAAATTACTTCAGCGCCCAGTTTAGCACCTACTGGAAATGGCTAGATTTTCTAAAGTGCTCAGCAACTCCTGTTCTTCTTTAGAAGAGAATTGTCGCCTAGGTATTAGACAGATGGATGTATTGGATAGGCAATCCCTACTCCCTGTTATACAATCAAACTGAACTGTTATCTCAAGTTTTCCATCCATACAGCCCAAAACACTTTACAAAGCAAGGTGAGTCTGACTAGCCCCATGTCACAGAAGGGGAAATTAAAGCATAGAGAGATGAAATGATTTGCTCAGAGTCAAACAGCAGGTCCGCGACAGAGACAGGAGTAGAACCTAGGTCTGCTGCACTACACTGCTTTCCATGCTTATTCCATCTGCTTCAGCATGCACTGAGGTTACCGTCACAGCCTTCCAATTGCCTATGGCATCCTTCCATCTCTATACCATCCCACCTCTATTGCAGGCAGATCTCAGAGGGAGGGAAGGTGAAACCTTCCCCAGAGCCCCTCAAGGCAGTCCAAATATAAGGGCAGAGCACACACCCTCCCTATGCTTAGGGAAGCCATAGGCCTAGCTGTATGCGCAAAGCAGCATAGGCCCTGCACATGCTGTCAACCTGTGTCTGGCACTTTTTCCCAACATATTGCCAACACAGGTATGTCAATGGCTGAAGAAATTCTTCAGGCCTAGTTAACATCCGAATAACTTTGCTCGTTACTTCCGGACAGCTATCAGAAGCTATAAAGAGTAAATCAACACATATAGGAAATGTCAGACCAGATCAAAACAATGGTCCATCTAGTCCAGTATCTCGTTTCTGACAGTGGCCAGTCTGACACTGACAGACCAGGTTCCAGCTCATCTCAAGGCCCCTAGGCTTCACTGAACACTAACAAATGCAGAGCTGGAAACCAATCTGGCTCAGATGTGTATTAGCATTGTTAAAATAGCTATTAGATTTATAGAGATATGTTCAGTGTTTGGACTTTATTAAATGCTTGTGAGTTGCTGAGTGCGTTAAGCTCACTTATAATATCTGTATCCCATGTAATAAGGTAATATTTAATTGTTTGCTCTGTAACTTTAAAACTGGAACACCCCACCCCCGCCCCAGTCAGGAGAGAAGCATTACAAAGTTGGACATACTAGTTTACTACAAGAGGTGTCATCTCCTGCCCAACAAAAGAAGGCCCATAGACACCAGACAAACCACAGCGGAACATCAGTGAACAAAAGACTTTGTTGATTTTTTCCCCCACACCCATGAAGAAGGGACATGCACAAATGCTCGTCCCATCATAGCTTGAACTCCGGGGAAAGGGAATAAAAATCCCTGTCTAGAACAAATTGTCATCACTATGCGGCTTGGAATTTGGAGAGGGCAATATTTCTAGGCATAAGCAAGAGATCCCCACGCTGTTTAGTTGGGTTATTCTTAAAGGACATACAGAACTTGCACATTACAGCAGCTTCTATTTTTTGGAACCTAACGCTGTAACTCATTTATGTGTGTGTATTTACCTGCTTTAACCTTGTAAAATACTCTCTTGTTGCCTTTTCCTAGTTAATAAACCTTTAGTTAGTTTATTAGAAAACTGGCTACAAGGGTGATCTGAGGTGCCATTGACCCGGGGTCAGTGACTGGTCCTTTGGGACTGGGAGTAACCTGAATATTGTTGTGATTTTTGGTGTAAGGAACCATTTATCAGAAAGGCAGACTTGCCTGGTTGACAAGATAGATCAGGGTACCTAAGAGGTGTGTTTGTAACTCCATGGCAAGGCTGTTATAATGCTTGAGGAGTTCACACTTGATACTTGGTTGGTGAAATCTAATTATAGAACACACAATCAATTTGGGGTTTGTGCCCTGAGGTTGGCACCCACATTTGTGAGCCACTCCAGACAGCTTGACAGCCAGTACCAGATGCTACAGAGGAAGGCACAAGAAGGCCTGCACTAGACAGTTATGGAATAACCTGCCCCCAGGGGAAATTCTCCTTAACCCCCATTAATTAGAGGTTCACAGATTTTAAGGGCAGAAGAGGCCATTACAATATCTCTTCTGACCTGTACAATGTAGAATTTTATCTAATTACTCCAGTATTAAGCCCAATAGATTGGTTTAGGCCCCAAAGTATGGAGTTTATATCCCTTCAAAAACTCTTGGGTAGGGGAGATTTTGTTTGTTTGTTTCAGAGTAACTTTGAAAGTTCTCATTATGCCTATAAATGTCCACTCCGTTTTTTTTTTTTAATCCCTCTAAGCTCTTGGGCCTGAATTAGATCTTGTGGCAATGACTTCCTAAGGTAACATTGCCTGGTGTGAAAAAGTATTTCCTTTTTGACAACAGACTTTTAACCCCAATTAACCAGGTAGCAGCAGTTTCCACACAACCAAAGTAAAACCCCTATAAAATGGTCCTAATCTGCAGGGGTAAAATGGCTTCAAGACAAACATGAACACAACCATAGAGTATAACTTTCACTTACAGAATTCTCCTCTGTAGCTACAGAAAGGTGAGTTGAGAAAAACGGAGCCACCGAGCCACCTCATTAGGTGGGAAACAAAACCAGATTTTTTCCCCCTTTGCTTTGACTCAAGGCAAAATATTGTGATCGTTGTGAGAATTTGTTGAGGGGGAAAATATCAAAAACAGCTCTTTCACTGTAGACATTTACGAGCCCACTGGAAACAGAATGAAGGTGGAATATCCATTCTTCACAGGACAGGCTGACCTATATCTCATTGTACATGTTCCATTTTGTCAGATGGTCTACTTAGGTGAGGTTGCTAACTATGCCATAATTATGACATCTACTAAACCAGGATTCATGTGCAAAGTTGAAAAAGGATGGACTATATTACCAAATGACAAAATTCTGCACACCAGCATTCAGAAAATGTTAACATTTAAAGTGTGCCTATCAATAAGTAATCCCTAAAACAGACAACCCCTATGTCAGTCATGATTATTGTTATGTTTTGCCATGGACAATGTGAAAGCATGTGATTTTAGCCTGGATGTTTTTTGTTTTAGATTAGTAAAAACAGCAAAGAAAGCAAGCAAGCAAGCAAAAAGGCAAACAAGAAAGAAAGAACAAATATAAAGTCCCTATGAGAAATCACAGTTTGTATGAGGGAGTCACTCATAGGGATTAAATTGCAAACAGGCTATGGGACCTGAACTCACACAGAAAATAATCATACATAGCTACCTACACTGCACTTGAGGAGAAAACTATGGCTGATATTTCAACCAGACGTACTCTTTAAAGTACATTGTTTCAAGCTTTTGCATGATAATAAAATAAAATAAACAAGCATCCAGTTGCAATACCCAAATTCAATGTAATGGGTACTTTACTTGTTAGACAACTGATTGAATATGTATGTATTTAACACATAATCTTTAAATAATTTAAAGATCCAAGTTAAATCCAACTGACTTATGAGGCGAGGCTGAGGGAACTGTGATTGTTTAGTCTGCAGACGAGAAGAATGAGGGGGGATTTGATAGCTGCTTTCAACTACCTGAAAGGGGGTTCCAAAGAGGATGGATCTAGACTGTTCTCAGTGGTACCTGATGACAGAACAAGGAGTAATGATCTCAAGTTGCAGTGGGGGAGGTTTAGGTTGGATATTAGGAAAAACTTTTTCACTAGGAGGGTGGTGAAGCACTGGAATGGGTTACCTAGGGAGGTGGTGGAATCTCCTTCCTTAGAGGTTTTTAAGGTCAGGCTTGACAAAGCCCTGGCTGGGATGCTTTAGTTGGGGATTGGTCCTGCTTTGAGCAGGGGGTTGGACTAGATGACCTCCTGAGGTCCCTTCCAACCCAGATATTCTATGATTCTATGACACTAAATTTAAATGGGCCCCCCTGTAACCTAAGAATATCCGAATGCTAGAGGTCAAAGAGCTCCCTGATATTTGATAGAGTTTGGGGAATGGGTAAACAGGTTTCTCCCAGACAAGCTGATGCCTCCAGCCAGGTGTCATGAAAGTTGATTGGCAATCACATGTCAAGTGACCATTCATTTGCATTGGAGTGGGGATGGGGGAACAGGGCAGGAACAGATCAGTTTGCATTATAGTAAACACCAGTGAGGGAAGAAACCAGTGTGGAACTTCCTCCACCACCAGACTACATGTTTCCTTCCCCAGAGCTTGAATGAACTTTATTTTGGGGGGTAACCTTCAAAAGAATCAGTTTCAAAGGTTAATTGGACTATGAAAGAGAGGAGCAAAGAACCTCAGATTCTATGACACTAAATTTAAATGGGCCCCCCTGTAACCTAAGAACATCCGAATGCTAGAGGTCAAAGAGCTCCCTGCAATTTGATAGAGTTTGGGGAGTGGGTAAACAGGTTTCTCCCAGACAAGCTGATGCCTCCAGCCAGGTGTCATGAAAGTTGATCGGCAATCACATGTCAAGTGACCATTCATTTGCATTGGAGTGGGGATGGGGGAACAGGGCAGGAACAGATCAGTTTGCATTATAGTAAACACCAGTGAGGGAAGAAACCAATGTGGAACTTCCTCCACCACCAGACTACATGTTTCCTTCCCCAGAGCTTGAATGAACTTTATTTTGGGGGTAACCTTCAAAAGAATCAGTTTCAAAGGTTAATTGGACTATGAAAGAGAGGAGCAAAGAACCTCAGTGATCTTTCACCTAAAAAGACAAAGGAACTGAGCACTTTGGACTTTGTGGGAGATCCTGACCAAGGGGGTGGTCAGCCATCTTGCTGGAAGGAAGTGTGGTAAGAATCTTACCTTGAATCAAGTCAGTAGATTTGTTAAGCCTTAGTCACTAGAAAGCATATTTTTACTTTTGTTTGTAACCATTTGTAACTTTATTCCTTCTACTTGGTATCACTTAAACTCCTATCTCCTTTTGTTAATCCTTTGTTAAATGGAATTGTTAACTGCATTAGGGTAACTCACCATGTCTGACCCTCTGTTGTTCTTTCTGTAGGGTGTCGCCCCAAGTTTGACTGCTCCCGCACCATTCATGGCCCTGACTACTCTACAGGTGACATAAACAGCCGGAAGTCCTTGGCTACATTCTGACCAGGTGCACAGTGGGCAACATTCTGCTCTCATTGGGCTGCTGGGCAGAGGGAATAATTTGGCCAAATGTGTCAGGGTGTACTAAAAGCTACCTCAGCTCAGTGTCAATTGGGGCTCATCCTGTACCTCTACCAGCTGAGACAACAGGGAATCTTCTCTTACATGGGCCACTGCGACAAATTTACCTCCTCTGGGGTCCATTCTTTGTATCTGTTACAACAGCATCAGTGATAGAATCCTGCCACCAAGGAGGCATGCCCCGTCACCTACCTACTGCCCCAGTAATTCAGTGATCAACACAAATCCAACAGACACAAAAAAGAGAAGGTGGGACTGCTCATTCCTTTTCTACAGCACCTTAGACTGAGGCAGCAGATTATACCAGCAACATCTCCTGAAAGTTTAGATGGGATTCTTTCTTTCTTTCTTTCTTTCTTTCTTTCTTTCTTTCTTTCTTTCTTTCTTTCTTTCTTGTCTTTGGAACTTTCAACAAACAAAGATTAAGATTTTGATTAACTAAACCTAATGATATTCATATGCTGTTTTCCCCCAGGAAAGCATGAGACACATGGTGCAATCTTATGGTTTTAATAACCAGTGAGTCAAGTCTGGAAATACAGTACCTATGAGTCAATGAGATTCCAGGTCCTTGCAAAGTGCCAGACAGGCACATTGCTCAGTAACATGCATGTTTACTTCCCCTACCTAGTTCCTTCTGTCTGCTCTTGCATTGATTATTGAAGAAAACTGCTATCTGGGCTTTGTCACCTTGAATCCAAGTTGTGTTATGGTTTAAATGATGCTACCCCTCTCAGTGGGCTATGATCTCTCACTGGGCTTTGGGATGAATGGTCCTATGATCGCAGCTGGAATTAAATGGAATTGAACCTGGTTTCCACTGGTTTGAACCTGACAAGTGAATGAGTGTAAGGTGATCTTTAATGCATACAGAGTGTACATCACAATTTTGCTACTACAGCAGATCAATGGCATAGTGGTCCATCTTGTCCAGTAACATGTCTCAAAGTGTGGATACCAAAGCATCAAAGAAAGATTCAGGGATACCAAGGCCAGATCACCATAGTGATCATCTAGCCAGCCCTCCTATATAACTGCCCAAAAATTATTCCTGTTTGAATGAGAACATATATTTTAAAATGAATTCAGTCTCGATTTTATGGCCAGTGATTTAAAAAATGCCACCACAACCTTTGGTCAATTGTTCCAGTGGTTAATTACCCTCACTGTTAAATTTATGGCTAATTTCCAATCTAAATTTGTCTAGCTTCAACTTCCAACCATTGGATCTTGTTTGGTCTTTGTCTACTAGACTGAAGAGCCCCTTATCAAATGTTTGCTCCCCATGTAGATACCCCATAATCAAGTCACTCCTTAACCTTCTCTTTATTAAATTAAAAAGATTAAGCTCCTAATGCACCTAAACATGTAATATATGGCAGAGAGAAAGTCTTCTTAACTCTAACTTGTGATCAGTTTCTACCCTGAAGTATGAAAATTGATGGTTTTATCTATGTTATCCTAGACAGTACAATTGTAGATGCTGTTTCACTCAATAATATCCCTTTGTTGTGGGTTCCAAAGGCTAAGGACACTGAGCACAAATATATTTCCTTTTCCCCATTTTAAATTCTTGTTCATTTCATTCATTAAATGTCTGCTGGTTCTTATCATAAGGGAAGCAGTAAACAGGCGTGCCAAATTGACTTTTGCTAAACATAAAAATTATATTATTAATAATCAAGCTGCTTATGCAGACATTACATCTTCAAAGTACTGCACAACATGAATTAATCCTCACAAAACACTTTTAATTACCCTCAGTTTTACAGATGAGGAAAGTAATTAAATAATGTCAAATGCCAGACTGTGCTCAGCCCCTACGGGGTGTGCAAGGACAAGCAAACTCTCTCCCTCCCCTTTGTGCAGGTGCAGGCCACAACTTGGCTGGGGAGTGCAGGCCCTGCTCTCTTCCAATGCCCCTGGGGGCACTAGCAGCCTGAAAAGGAGTAAATGGAGGGCAGGGCCATGGCTAAATGCAGTAGAGAGCATGCTACAGCCTCTGCAAGGTTAGTGTAGCTGCTACGCTTATGTTCTATCTGAGAGCCAACAGGACAAAGTCTGCTTGTCAGCTACGATTGCACCTGGATGCAGTAGAGTGGCCCCTTGGGGGCACCTGCTGACACTCAGGGGCTGATGTAGCCTTAAGAATGCAAGCAAAGCACTATCTGGCTCATGGAACCCAAGAAATTTGTGTAACTTTCCCATCATGCTTCATTTCCAGAGGAACAGCACTGCCACTGTAAGGAGGCTTCCCCAGAATTGCACACCTGGGGAACTTCTTCCCATATTCACACAGTTTACAGTAACGATGAAGAACCAGTTAGAGTCTGCATCTTAATCCCCGAAATATGCCCATGCAGCAACACAAGAGCCATGGGACTGCTCGCTGCACAAAGGCATGTGTGTCCACTGACATTTTCATTTTGCATCATGGCCTACCCGGAGGTGAGTTCCTTTTCTTAAATGATGATACAGTTCCATTGAAACAACATGTTCTTATCCTGCAAACTGGGTGAGCTACTGTTTTATGTCATTCCCCAGAGAAACACACTAAGCCTACCACTGAGCTTTGCTTTAAGAGCTTATGAACAATCATAATGAGGCAGATTGAACCCTGGAGATATTTGAAAAATCCTGGTTATTTTCATTGCTGTGCTTGGGATGCATTTGCATTTGTACTGTGACATGAAGAGGCAACCAAAAAATGACCAGTTTTGTAATAGATAAATATAGTAGCCAGTATACTTTCCAATATAGGACTCATACATAAAAGCATAATAATAATACTGTCTCACTCTTTTATAGCACTTTCCCTTTGAGGACCACAATGCAATTTTTGGGCCTTCATGAACTTAGCTTTACAGCACCCTAGTGAAATAGGCCAGTGTCATCCCCAGGCTACAGTTTGGGAGAATAAAGGCAGAGAGACTCACCCAAGGAATTCTTCAGTAGACAGGCAGATAGAAGCCAGGTCTCACTAACACCCAGACTTGTGCCTGAACCTTAAAATCATCATTCCTCTTTTTGTGGTTAAGACTATATCCACCAAGACTTTATACCGTCCACCCATAGATACAGCCATCAACCATAATCATTTGGCTCCCAGCTGTTCCCCCGCCCTCAGATTACATTACTGTATGACCTGAGTGGGTACATGATCTCATGCCAGAGTCCCAAACTGGCAACAGATGGACAGCTGACAGCTACCACGTATGTGTTGTGACCCCTGGTGCTCACTAACTCACTGTCCTATTGAGCAACTTTGGGCCCAGATACCACTGATCCAAGGGTCTGCTTTGGTATAAACTAGGTCTTTCACAAGGCATTTAGCAATACATGCCACTGGCAACAGCATTGAGGTGTGTATAGTGGGGAGGTATGGAGAGGGAGTTCTGCCAAAAGTCAATCATATTGAGGGAGCAAGATGTTTGGGATGAAAGGACTGTAGTCTGCCTAGTTCTACCCCCTTTTCCCCCCTACACACACCCCTGCTCTGCCAACTAACTTGGTGAGAGAAAGAGTTACCCTTCTTTTTTAGATAAACAGGACTGACAGAAGTACTGCCGCCTGTCCATTCGATTCTGAGTAATGTTGTCACTACATCATCATGTGCTGTGACCCTAATTCCCCTCTGAGTTTATGGAATGGGCTTGGTCACCATGTGGGTAAGGGAAACCTCCAATGCTGTAGGAAGTGATGATTCAACAGGCAGCACTTTCCTCTCCGTGTCAATATTGAACCAAGGTCTCGTCATGGTGTGGTGGAGGGCAGCTGGACGGAGCTGCTGTTCAAGTGAGACGTTAAAAAAAAATCATCTTCCTGACGGTGGTGTATATAGCATTGCAGCTAAAATTATGGCATTCAGTTTTCTGGGTACTGCACCTTTAAATATAAGGAGTCCCCTTCTCTGCAGCAGAAGCAGCAGCCATTTTGAGCTGCAGAATGTCACAGAGTGAATCACGGTGTTCTCTCTCTCACTGGGGCTGGAGAGTTGATCTTTTTGTTTGTTACTAGTTTTTCTTAATCAGAAATAAAAGTCATCAAGGCTGAAAACACCTTTTCCTCGTTGTTTATGGTGAAACACAACACGGATCTCACATGGCTCCATTCTAGCTCAGATCATTTAATTCTACCTAACTAAAATTCTCACTCTCCACCTGTTTGACACCTACCTCACGCTTGGACAGTAAGTTCTCTGGCACAGAGAGTGTCCTCTTTGTTAGTAGCCCAGCACAGTGGGCACCTCCTGATCCTTGAATGAGGTTCCTAGGCGCTGCCATAACACTACTACTACTAATAATAATTTCAATTGGACACTGTATTCTTTACCTGCATAGCGTGGCTGTGCCTTAACTATTTGCCATGTTTCACCTCTGAGCTGGCTGCATTTCACTGGCAGATGAAGTGAATCCTGTATATAGTTTTATATATATTTAAGATTGTACAGTACATTTGGAGCCTTTGATATTAAAGATGGAAGGTACAACTCTATTGTTGCCATGGTTTTGTAAAGGGCTACAACGTATCCCATCCTGTGGCTCAGTGACAGGACCAAATTCTCACTTACACTGGGGTAAACCAGGACTAACTCCACTGAGGTCAATGACATTACCGTCAGTGTAATAATGGTATGAGGAGAGGAGAAAGTGGCCCGCAGTCATTTGGGGAAGCAGACTATAAAACCACAGTAAAATCATTTTCAAAGGGAAAAAAAATCCCTTTAGGATGGATCAGTCCCTTTAAAGGAGACAAATGGAATGTTGGAACTCAGAAAGTTCTGTGGCATTTGGGAAATTGACAGTTTGCTCAGAAAGAAGGGGTGACATAGCAAAAACTAGGGTAGTGAAGAGAGACTGCAGAGAGCAAAGCCCTTGCAAAATGAAGCTGTTTATGAATTAAGCTATCAAAATCTGCCATAGCACATGGGGTGAGACAGACAGGTTTAGGCTCAGTGAGTGCCTGAAGATCTCGATCTAACTAGCATGGGAAAATGTAAACCTCAGAGAGAACCATGACTAAACCTGAGAAAAGAAAATGACTGCATGGAAATGTTTAAGGGATGATTTTTGTTGATTAATGAAACAAAAGGCCACAGTCTATAGCGTGAGACACTGGAGAGAGGCATTGAGATGAAGTCAGAAGGTAGGGAATATTTTTTAAAATAAACAGGATTTTAGAAAAGTTTGTTTTCAGTCTCATTTGAAATTGATGTTTTCTTTAATAAAATATAATGATTATTCTACAGAGAAAGTGTGTTCTGTGTAACATGGGCTGAGACCATGATTACTCATAGGTCCAGGTTCCAGTTTGCCTTTAGGTTTGTGGGATTTATATTAGAAAACGTAACCATTTGGATTCTTAGTCATGTCAGCAGCTTTTCTGAGTGGCGCACGATGCTATTTGTGTGTTGAACTATGCAAATAAGCAATGAGCTCTGGCCAAAAAGGGTGTATCCAGATCCCAATCTGGACTCTGAACAGTCCCAATGTTTGTATGTATTTCAATCCAGTGTCTTGTTTTGCACCCGTCTCTAATACCAGAAATATATACAAATGTCCAATAATGTTTTTTAATGAAACGAGGGTATAAGGGTACAATGCATGCATCCCATTGGGGTTGATCCCTACACAAGCCAAGCAGCTTCTCTCTTGCCTTTGGGAACCACTCATTTTACTTACTAGACTGCCTTAAGAAGAGGGGGATGATTCTGGCAGCAGGAGGAATCTTCAGCATGCCAAGAGGAAGAAAGACCAAAGGGTCAGCTCCCTTGTAAAAAGAAGGCTGCACGATTAACTTTATGGAAAGAAACTGAACTGTAAAAAGACGGCATTTTGTCTTTAACAAGGCCTGAGAGTCAGGAACTCAGCCAGCCGGGTAGTCTGTGCTAACCCAAGAATATTAGAACACCAAGGTCAGAAAAAGCCAGGACGCCACCAGGAATGTGAGGAGAGACAGTCTGACGATGTGGCTGTGTGGAAGAACTGAGGTGCAGCTGCTGAGGTCCATTAATGAGTCAACAGGCAAACTAAGTCCAGATCCAATGGGAGAAGAGAGAGAATTAACTCTTCCAAGACAAAAAAGAACCTCCCCCCCCATGTCTGTCTATACATCTGTATTGCATACATACATTACGTCAACGCAGAGACAGAGACAAGACAGAGACACAGGGAACATATTTCAAGAGAACATTACCATTTATGTTGTCAACGGGCATTATGGAAGAAGATACATGTTAGCAAATGACTAAAAGACTCCAGAGAGTCCCTGTATAGCATTCCCTACACCTAATGTTGCCAATACAGGCTGACAGAAGAGGTTTGCAATAAAATGCTTAGTACAACACACTGTTTAAGATCAAATGCAAGAACTGCAGTGGGTCTGTCCTTTGATATTATAATTAGCGATGGTCCTGAATGAAAAGTCCAAAAGTGGACGAGCCCTCTGACTCAGTTCAGATCCAGACTGGAACTTTGTCTTTAGTCCTCATATTTTGTAATGAAACTGAAACACCTCATTCTTTGGGACACTTGAGCTCTGGATTGAGAGCCAATTCCAACTTTGGTATTGACCCCAATTCTCTAGGGCCCTCAATTCAATAAAGTATTTAAACACATACTTAAGTCCCATCAAAGTCAAGGGAAGCCTGGGCTCAAGTGGTTTTCTGAATAGGGATGGACTGCAGAATCAGGGCTTAAAAGGGGTTGAACAAAAATCCCAGAGCCAAACAGCCTTGACCTGAAGTTGGGAAAGTTTGAATCCTGGTCTGAACTTTATGTCTTGGATCCATCTCTAATTATGATGGTTTTGATGAGGAGAGGAAAAGTGAATCTGTTGCAATTAAAGCAAAAATCTTGAACAAAACAAAAGAAAATGTTCGAAAGATCCAGCTGTGACTTGAACCAGGAAATCCATAAGAAGGGCCATAGTGGATCAGTCCATCTAATCCAGTATGTTGTCTTCCAGCAGTGATCTGTGGCAGAAGCTTCAACTGGAATGAACAGACCAGGGCAATTATCAAGTGATCCATCCCCTGTTGTCCAGGCCCAGCTTCTAGCACTCAGAGGTTTAGGGACATGCAGTGCATTTGGTTGCGTCCCTCACCATCTTGGCTAACAGCCATTGATGGACCTATCCTCCATGAATTTATCTAATTCTTGATTGAACCCAGTTATAGTTTGACCTTCACAACATCTCCTGGCAATGAGTCCCATAGATTGACTGTGTTTTGTGTGAAGAAATACTTCCTTTTATTTGTTTTAAACTTGTTGCCTATTAATTTCATTGAGCGATCTTTGATTCTTTTGTTATGTGAAGGGGTAAATAACACTTCCCTATTCACTTTCTCCACACCAGTCATGATTTTAGAGACCTCCATCATATCCCCCCCTTAGTCATCTCTTTTCTAAGCTGAACAGTCCCAGCACTTTTGGGGATTAGGCAAATACTAATTTTCCATCAAATCCTATTATGTACAGCACACACTGTACAGAATAGTCCCCATATTTCTCATACTCCTGCAGTACTGATGTACAGGAGGGTGAATTCAGTGAGGAACTGAAACATTAACTTGGAATTTCCTGGCTTGTGTTGATTGGTTGTGCCATGTACTGTAATTTAGCATTCTGAGCAGGAAAGGTGTTTTAGGAACAGAGGAGTGCGGGGAAGAGCCAAAAAGTATATTCACCTGGTCTAACAGGATAGCAATAGCGTGAAACCAGGTTAAAATGCCAGATGCTGAGGGTATGAAATAGAGTGATACTAGATCCCCTCTGACTTGCAGAGGAAACTATAATGAGAAGCACTGTTTCAAGCGTTAGCGCAAAGCCAGGGCTGCCTTGGGAAACCAAAAGCCCAGTGGGGTGCCAAGCACCAATCTAGAGCCAAACAATTACACTGTTAAGGGACAGCACTCTCTCGACAAGTCATTTCTTTTCATTCCAAGGATTCTGGTGAACTGTACCGAGTGTGCTGGGGAGAGTCACTGCTGAAATCCCCTCAGCAAAATGGGAAACCATTACTCAGGATTTGTCAACGAGTTGTTCCATTAAAGGCCAGTTTATCTTGAATAGATGAGGCAGACTTGAATTCGGTCTGAATCCGCAGCTTTATGTCTTCCCCTATGTGCACGCAGCAGAGATAATATATGAAAGGAGTCGTTCTAGGAAGCTGTGGCCTGAATAAACATGTTCCAAATGGACACCACAGCCAGTGTCTCATTCCCTCTCTTCCTTCCTTTCTGAACAGGGACCCATTCAGGGGAAAAGGGGGATATTTCCTTCAGATTTCTCACGTGCTCCAAGACATCTGGGGTCAAATTCTTCCCTGGTGTACATCAGGGGTAAATTTGGCCTGTAGGACTTTTTATTCTGCACTGGATTCTCCTTCCCTCCCTCCCCCTCGCCCTGCACTGACCTTGTGTCCAAATACTTTGCAATATAATTTGCTGGCATAGTTTTACAAAGCTTTACTGATATAGCTTCTTCTGAACAAGAAATGAGGACTGTATGTATTCTTTCTTTAAATACTGGCCACTCCGTGAGCCTCTTAGCAGACTTGGATCCTAACCCAACTCCTTTTAAAGTCAGTGAAAAGACTTCAATGGGAGTTGGATCGGACCCTGCATTTCCAAATTTTAAGAAATGTGCATGTGATACTTCGATCACACTTGGATTTATGTTCTAAGAAGTTGCCCTTTTAGCAACTTGCTTATAAATATTTATTATTTTTGTTGCGGTATTGTCCTGGGGTCCCAACCAGAATCAGGGTTTTATCGTATTGCACATTGTACAGCACATCTCCTCCGGCAGCCCTCCTTTTTCTATAGTCCAGAGAATCCTACCATAATTCTCTGAAGCAGTGTCTAAGCAATTTTTGTATTGGGTTTTAATGCCATAGGACTAGGTTCTTCTTTTGTTATTAATGTTAATAGACCTTGGAACACTACCAAGAGCTGCTGACAGAAATATAGACCCTAGGCCAACTGTTGCTGTCAGTTACACACATGCAAGACCATAAATGAGTCAACAAACGTGATAGGTCAGATCCAGTTAAAAGTTAGGAGGACTTCATGTGTGCAATTGAGAACAGAATTTGGCTCCATAGCTTTAAAGCAAAAAGTTTCACTAATACAGATAGACCAATGTGCCCCCTGGGAATCCTTCTTTCTCTGGAATGAATCTAGTGTTTTCCTTGATTTGAGGACAAATGCTTACAGTACTTTCTTACAATGTAGAAATATACGCACCCTTGGTAAAAGTGGAGACGCATGTGCGAAGTTCAAAGTTCTCTTATGGTTCAGATAGTATGAAATTCTGGTTCTTATACATTTTACAGATATTACTCTGATTCAAATATGTTTTAGGGCTTGCAGAGTTAATCTAACTCCAGCTCTACTCTTCCCCAACATAAAGGGCATTCAGCTCTGGTGTTCTGGTTCAGGAAAAGTCACTCCAATTTATTTGCTCTGTTTTTCTACAGGGTGAGAAAATCCATTTCCCATAAACATACTTACTTCAGCTAGACATGCTGAGGTACTGAAACACCAATGCCATGCATTTCTCTGACTATATAACAGAATACTTAAGAGGAGTCACAAATGGTACGTCACTGAGGCGTGTGGTGCTTAATTCATTGTCTGTAAGACTCATTGAAATATTTGGATGGACAGTATTCTAGAACTGCAAAACACTATTGCCACCCTTATTATATAGAAAGCTTTTTGAATTTTACCACTATCCTTAGACTATTCCACATTATATCAGAGAAGTTAAAGGTTGCTTGTGCAGGGTCCAGATTTAATACCCTCAAAACAAACTTCCCATTGAAATTATTTGTGACATCCATTTAATGGGATATGGACGGAAGCAGGAGAGGACTAGAATTACCTCATAAGGTCAAAAGGAGTTGTCTCCATAAGTAAAGGAAGGAAGCACTCTAGGAGTTACATAAATGATAGCCTGAGGGGCTTTGGAAATACAAGAAGGCTCTGAACTGACAACTCTGGAAACTGAAGTCCTCTGTTATTTCACTGAATAGGTGGAACAGCTCCAGAGTGACCTGCCCCACACCACCCTTAACTCTAACCTAGAGAGACCAGTTCTAGAAATGAGAGGACTACTTCACTCCCTATTGCCCATTCAGTCCTTGACCTCTCTTCTGAAACCTCACTAGTGCCAGTTATGATGGTGGTTTTGTGGTGTAGACACCTGTCCACATGAAACTGGGCCGAGATCACCAGACCCATTTCCCGAAGGCCACTCAAAAGCCTTCAGAAGGTAATGACTTGCAGCCGTGAGCAACCTGGGGCTGGATTCAAACTGGTGATGTAGTGGTGGATGATGTTTTGAGCTTATCATGCTAAGCTATGCATTGCATGGATGGAAGAATATTAAGTAGGTGATATAATTGCATATTACAGCTGGGGTATGTGTGTATGTGAAATGAATTCTGCTCGTCTCACCATACATCCCGTGTGAAAAATCTAATTTTGACACTCTCATGCACTCTGCCAGCCAACCGCATGCCACCTCAGAGGTGGCCGCTGATCAGTGGTTGCACATCAGCCCAACTGATCAGTGTTTGTAAAGGGCTTTGATATCCCAGGATGAAAGGGTACTATATAAATGCCCCCATTCATTAGGTTACATACTGTACAGCAAACAGAAAAATCATTTCCCACAGGTTTAGAAAGGCGTATTCCTGTTTATTAATTGAAGACCACATAAAGAATGCTTGGTTAAAATGTTCCTTTCTGAGTCGGCATTTCAGTGCAGGCCCAGTGAATGGAAATAATTCTGAGATTTTGCATGAGCAAAAGGTACAAACGTAAATTTTGCACAGCTCTTTAGAACAAAAGTTCCTTTAAAAGTACAATGGAACCCTTTTATATGGGTCTGTGCCTGTTCTACAGGAGTTGAGGGCACTCAGACCTTTACGAGGTCAGGTCCATGTTGAAATCATTTTCCTAGAGGTAAAAGTTCCTTAAAAACAGAAATGTAAAAGGATCTACATTTTAAATAGAGAGACAAATTAATGTCTCTTTTATTGTTAGCAGCTAGACTTTGTATTGCATATGGTTGGAAAAATGTGACTCCTCCTCCCATGGAATTGTGGTATAGTAAAATATGTCTATGCGTTCTTGTAATGGGAAAAACTTTCACGCCAAGTACTTACACAAGAGAAGCGCCAAAAAGAGGGTAGGTGTTTAGAAATTTGGTCACTCTTTTTAGCATTCTCAGAAGAGGAGGGCTCCCCAGCAAGCAAGCCAAAATCTTTAGCCAGGTTTTTTTTTTATTTAACTTAATCCTGAATAAGTAATATAAGATTTTATATGTTAATGGTTTATTATAACTCTGCCTTAATGAAGTTTCCAAACAAACAAAAAAACCTGCCAGAAATGTAATTTATACATTACAATGCAGTGAAAAAATCTGGGACTTTCAATATATTTCACAATAAACCAGATAATCAGGGTCACTATACAGAGGTTACCCTCTTTTACATTCATGATACATGACCACACTCAGAACAGAATGTTATGGATCTGTTCTTATAGACTGGACCTATATAAAATTTCTTCCTATCTGTTCATGTTCTTTTGAGCAGTCTAGTTATGTAGCCCTCTTGGTTCATTAAGAAAGTTGTGTCAAAACCCTTCTGTCTGTTATCTACTGTAAGAATATTCAAGTGCTTCAGAGATGCCCATTCTTGATCACAGGAAACATGTGATATTTTTCATATATCATAACCATAAAAAAATTGCAAGGCAAAATGGAGATAAGGCACAGGCTTAGGCTGCCTTTTGAAGATTTATTAAAACAAACTGATCTGTCTTATAATGTGCATGTAACCAGAATGCATAACTGACAATGATAATCATTAACAGGTACTAATGTTATTTCAGCACAGAGAATGGAGCAAGACAGTCTAAAGCTCCATGCATACAGTAGAGGAAATCCAAACTGCGATAATTAAATGCAAATAAACCCTGGGGTGAAAATTCCTGGTCTCCCTAAGATAAGAGAAATGTATTTCTACCGTCTATACTTCATTTATTTCTCTTGAAGACTCTAATTTGTTTTTAAGCTAATAGATCAAACATTCTTGTAACAGTTCGTACAACTGTCTCAAATATGTGCAAAGTACCCGCCAGGCTAGGACCACCAGCAATTTTTTATGATTTCTTTACACTACAAATATTTGGCAGAACTGAAATCACCCAATAAAATAAACCTGTGGATTCATCTGCAGTTTTAGACTCTCTCCAAGTATTCTTTGGACTCTTTCCCAAAATAACTGATGCTCATCATATTCCAATATCAAATGAAAATATGTCCTAATTTTCATGTCTCACTACCACCATCTGTTATTAAAGAGAAAGTCTTCTTTTTCATAGCCAGCCAGGTGGCTTGGCGGCAGCCATGCGGCCACGAGAGAGGCTCCGGTCCGGCAGCACCTTTGGTTCTCGTCACTGCCAGACTGGCGGAGTTCAGACATGTCACAAAGGCAGAGCACTCGATGCCGCGGTGGTAGAAGAGCAATGCTTCCGGCATCAGCACCTCCAGCCAGCTGGTACCCAAAGAAATGCTAGCAACGGAACATAGACGCTGGAGGATTTGCATGGTGTTTATGTGCATCCAAGGGAGAGGAAGTGTAGAGTTTAATTTGAGATTAATCATGGCAATCTCTCTGCTTGAAGGAAAGCTTCAGGGGTCCTGTCTGGAAATGCCTTTGGTCAGAGTTAGGTGAGATTGAGGGAGGCCCCCAGTATGGGTGGAAATTAACACAGAAAAGAAATCTGCTCTTATATAAATAAACTCTATGAGTCAACCAGCAGAGGTATTCATTTGGGACTGCTCCAAAGCCCATTGACCACAATGGGAGTCTGCACTGACTTCAGTGGGCTTTGGATCAGGTCATTGATGGTTTAGAGTCCCCGTACTTTAGCTTCACAGTCTTTCAGCTCTTCCCAGGATTATATCCATGAGAATTTGAACCTTAAAGCCTCTCTCCCCACACCAGGTGTATTTATTTATAAACCTATTAAAGCCTGTGTTCTCCATGCCATTGCCTTTGGCAAATCAGAACCGACTTTACTTTCTGCAGAACCCCAGTCAAAGCATCCAAGATTGCTGCCCTTGGAAAGTACTAGGCCTCATCCAGGACAGGTGGTCCAGAGTTCAGGAAAGCCTTTTCCATTGCAAAACATTCATGTTGTGCATTTATAGTGTTACTTACAGTAGGCCTTGTAGAGCCCATAAAACTACTGGAACATCTGGTAAATAGTGTCAATTTTACACGTTTTCCAGCAGCAAGAAGCCTGACTTTTGTTTCCATTGGCCACCCAGCTGTGTGGTGGGCCATGCACCTGTGTGTATTGCTTATTAGGGTTGACATCCACCCCGACTGTTGTAAGGCGCTCCTGATTTTACAAGGCTTGTCTCAGACCCCATTAGACTAGTTGGCACAAGAAAATCCTTTGTTTGGTGACTTGGTAACACTGAGTTAAAATATCATATCGAGGGCCCTACCAAATTCACAGCCATGAAAAACATGACATGGACCGTGAAGTCTGGTCTCACCCATGAAATCTGGTCTCACCCATGAAATCTAGTAGTGTTGGGGAGGGAAGGGCTGGGGGCTCTTACCATGTGCCAGGCTCCAGATGCTAGTTCCAGCCAGCTGGGGAGGAACGGGAGTTCCTCTTCCCGTGCAGGGGCTGCTCCCAGGGCCGGGTCAGACCCATCTCTGGGAACTTCCCCCAGCTGCAGGAAGCTCCGTGGTTGCTGGCTGGAAGCCTAGCTCTGAAGAGAGTGCCACTGCCAGCACATAATAATGGTAATAATGTGAGCCCTCTACAATAGCCTTGTGACCCCCACATCCCCAGCCCATTTTTGGGTTGGGACCTCCACGTTTATAATACCATCAAATTTCAGATTTAAATAGCTGAAACCATGAAATTTATGATTTTTTAAATCCTATGACCGTGAAATTGACCAAACTGGACCATGGATTTGGTAGGGCCCTAATCATACCACAGGGGTCGCAATCTATGACGTTTTGATGCAGCAACACAACTTTGTGACACACGTCATAATATCAGGAAAGGTAGCAACCAGAGCTGGTCAGGAACTTTCCAACAAAAAATGTCTGTAATATAAAATGCAGCTTCTGCAAAACTGGTACTTTCCATCGGAAAATGTTCATTGTGCTGAGACTTTTCAATATTCCATCTGGAAAATGGAAGCAAAGCATTTAGTTTTGGATCAATCCAAACTGAAAACAGTTCAGGTTGAGTCTTCCCAAACTGAAAATATTTCATTTCCTGTGAGGTTCGACTAGGGTGACCAGATGTCCCGATTTTAAAAGGACAGTCGCAATATTTGCGGCTTTTTCTTATATAGGCACTGATTATCCCCCACCCCCATCCTGATTTTTCACATTTGCCATCTGGTCACCCTAGGCTCAACATTAACCTGCATCCACCTAGGCTATCACAATGCATCAGAGAAGTCCCATGACTGCTGTGCATCATGGGAGATGTCTGGCCAGGGAGCTTGACCACTGCAGAGAAATGGGGGCCTAAATGCACTGAAAGTACAACTCCGACAAGCTGCGGCAGTTCATGAATCTGCAGTTAAGTGTTGAATCAACTGGAAAATAAACATTTTGATTCAGAAATGTTGAAATATTTCAACGTTTCAAAATCAGATTTTTTTTAGAACTTTTTATTCTGTGTCATGTTTTGATATTTTGACTTGGGGGCCCAATTTAGGATGAAAACAAATGTCAAAATGTCAGAATGTCCTGCAGGACAGAAATTCCAATTTTCAATCAGCTCTAGTGACAAGTCTATTCTTATGCCTAAAACTAACTCTGTTGGCTGATAGGGAGTATTGGACCATGCAGAGACTAGATATTAAATATTATCAGCCTCATTTCATAGATGAGGAAACTGACTCAGACCTCACCTACATGAGTTTCTCCCCATTAGGAGACTATCTTAAAACATAGAAATATAATAGCTTTTTGGTTTTTGCAAAGAAAGATTAAAGTGATTTTGAAAAAAACAGTTTTAATACAGTTTTCTGCCATCCACACCAGCCTGCATAACTATCTTTAACTTGTATTTGTGGAAACAGTTTTTTTAAAAGTAATTTCCTAACAAGGGGAGAAAACATAGGCCTTGATTCTGGACTGCATGTGTAACTGAAAGCTGTGGCTGCCCTTGCATGGGTAATGAGGGTGTAAGTGACTAAGCTAGCCATCCAAATCACCCAGTAGTTTTTTACACCAGCAAAGTATAACCGCAAACCGGAGCTCTTTTGGGTGTGAGCCTGCAGCCACACACCTCTTCCCCTCTGCTCAGCCCATTGTCTCTGCAGCAGCTGCAGTTCACAAGGATATTAGCATCCCTGAGCTGATGCCTCTGTCACTGTAGCTTGGGGAATTTGGAGAGTAGCACAAGGGAGAAAAGATCTTTGTTGGCTGCATGTGAAAATAGGCATAAGCTGTTTCTAAGGCAAATCCTGAATACATCTGTAGAGAAAAATGCCCCTCTAGATAAGCTCTCACTGTCACTGCACAAATACTGTAAAGTTCCCCCCAAGGTCTGCTCCAGTGCAGTGTTTACAAAGTCTTCAAAAGGGCCCTTCTCCATGTCTGACAAGCACCAGCTGGAGGTTGAGGGGCCCACCTTACCAGCTGCTATTCTTCCCAGATGCTTTGCCACTCTTTTCCCTCTCTCTCACAACTGCTGCCTATGCCAGCTGGCTTTCACGCAGTGTGCCCAGGCAAACATGTTCCGTTTCGGTGATCCACCATGTTACACAAAGGCAAACAGGCTACCTAGCAGGCCAAAACTCTTGTACAAAAAAAGGCAGCGCAGAGAAGGAAGCACATAAAAGGACACAGGGCTCATGAGGGGATATCGGCCGAGGGAGAGACACTGAGGTTGGCATTGTTAGATGTTGCTACTGAGTGGGCTTTCTGTACAGCAGCTGTGCATATTAGTTTAGAGCAGCCCCACCACTCTTCTGCTTTTACATTCATCGACTCTAAGACCAGAAGGGACCACTGTGATCATCTAGTCTGACCTCCTTTCATTAGTCCCACATGCCAACTTTTTTCCAGACACCCCGCCTGAGAATGAGTACACTAGAATTTTGCACTCCATGTTCCTTCTTGGCTAAGCCACACCCATTGTGTGTGTGTGAGGGGAAGGATTACCTCAGAGTGGGTGCCCCCGGTGACAGCCACCAGCTTGACCATCACACTGAGGTTCTCCAGAGCTAGCTGGGGTTGTAACACTCATATCCTCTGTTGATTGCCACATTGGGGGGGGCCTGTAATACACACTCACCATGGGTTACACACCCATTGTACACAGGCATAGCGGCTTACCCACTGTGAAACACAATGGTAAACTAAGTCCATACCATAAATGTGGACAGGAGAGTTAAATGGTTTGCCCAAGGCCACGCAGTGAGTCAGTGACTGGAATCTCATAACTCAGGAGACCCTGGCTCCTCCTCACTTATGCAATCTATGCTGCCTCCTCTAAGGCATAGTATATTGGGGTCATTGTATAAAACTCAGATCCCTTTTAAAGAGGAGTGTGTGGCAGAAGCGGTCAAAATCAACTGTTGCTTTTCGTTCTTGTTCAAAAATCAGTTTTGCAAAGGTACATTTGTTAATTAATTTTGCACAATTTCATTAGGAAAACTCCCTCCTGGATTAAAAATCTAAATGCCAAGTTACAACCCATAAGGGTGTTTTTGTTCCCCTTTTTCTGGCAACACGGTTAACCCCTGAAAATAGAGGTTTATTATGGAAATGCTGACAGCTCCTTAAGCAGAGCATCGCATTTGCAACTCTGTAATTATGCCTACTTCAAAATGCTCCAAAGAAAACAGGATTTTCTTGTTCAAACAAATCTTGAATGGTTTTAGACCCCGATTGAAATCATTCAGAGCAAGAAAGGACTGCCTTATATATTCGAAACCAGGGCTGTACCAGGGAGATGTGCAAGGAGCTAAATGCAGACTGACTTTACAACGTTGCTCTAATTAGATCCACATCTCTGCCTTTCTCTCTTGAATGAGTAAAACCCAGATTAACCTTATTATTAAGTTTCTTGATTGATTTAGAAAGTCACTGTGGATTAAAGAGAGTCTAGATATCTTCCTCTAATCACACCCAATATGGAGCCAATCAACATGTCTCTGTAACTAACAAACTTGTTTTATGTCATCTCTCAACAAGATACTGCATTATTAGATATAAGGTTAATTGAATTAATGAATGGCCCTTAAAGAAAATGGAGCTTAGTAATTTCCCTATTGCATTTTTATCTCCCCACAGAATACTACTCGTCAGATTTTCTGTGGCCTTAAAGATGGTTACAAGTAAATGTGTGGTGCCTAAAGTGTGTGGCGTATTTAAATTATAGACCAACCAGCATTTCATTGCCACTTTCCTGGTAAAGGCAGATATATGCCTATGTTGAAAAGTTTTCCAGGATCTCATTTCTATAGCATATGACCAGGGCACAGCTAGCTATGTGATCACATATATACAATATATATGAACAAGATCACCAAGCTGCACCCAAAGGAGCAAAATAAATTATAGAGGGGGATTTTCCCTCCCTCCATCTGCAAGTTGTGATTTTTGTCATTATTGTTGTTTCTAAATAATGATTCTTCCCAGTTACATTCATTATACCCAAGCTTTACTGCGGGGAGTTATAAGCCTCAAACTAAGGAGGAACTTGGTTTCAGGGTGGTCCTGCTTAAAAAAATTATATGGGGGGAGGGATTACAAGTGACTCTCCATCTTCCCACCATCTGTGCATCTACCCAGAGCTCAGTCCAGCTACTCAAATTGGGCGCTGGCATGAGGATTTGGTTCATAAGCAAACAAGAGTCTTCCCGGACTACACAGCCCTCGTAAATGTTCAGAATGGAAATTTTGTACATCATTCTTGGGAGTGGTTCTTTGTACTTCTGCTGGGGCGGCATACCTGTCATGAAGAGGCCATGTTTGGGGCTCTCCTTTTGGTGGCCCCATCTTTTCGCCCCACATCACTTTCCCCTTTGTGGGGCTTGCAGCGCTGATGCCTCCACAGCAGAAACTCCTGAGAGTCCGGAGGAAACCCCACAAAAACCAGGCCGAAGCCTGAGCATCAGCAGGCAGACCCCTGCTGTACGCTTTCAAACCATCTAGTATGCACTCCCAGCCTGCACTAACTCAACTGGCAGATTCAAAACACAGGGCAACCACAGGTCTTGAATTCAGGGAGTTCAAAGGCTGCAATTATGTCCGGCCCCTGCACAGGGTTGCAATGGGGTGGGGGAGGGTATCCTTGTGCCCTTGTACCTCCATTAGTCCCCTGTGCAATAATCCAGCCTTGTATTAGTTTCTGTGTATATGGTGCTATGCAATTATGATCATTTTATTTGCTCTCTTCTGCAGCCTTAAATTTCAGGAGCAGCTGCCATTAAGGATGCAGACATGATACAGTATGCTGCAATGGAGTCAAACCCCTCATGCTTTTTCCTTTTGTTTTTTCCTGTTTCCTGCTGTGGTTCCTTTAAGCTATCATAAAGGTAATTTAGACTGGCAGTATATGGTCTTTGTGCATGGAAAACCATGACAATTTAGCTTTTGTATCAACCAAATATGTACAGGAAGGTGCTGCACCCATATCAGCACAGCTGCATGACAGCACAGATGGCCAAGTGGTTAAAGGTATTAGCCTGGGGCTCAGGAAACTGAAGTTCAGTTCTCTGTCCCGACACAGGCTGGCCGTGTGACCCTACATATAAGTGATGCAGGCGAAGATTTTTGAAAGGTATTTAGGCTTTGCTACACTCAGCATTGTAATGCCTTAGTCTCATTTTGAAAAGTGATGTGGGCCTAAATCCCCCTAACTGCCAATGAGATTTTGGCTCATAAGTGCCTAAACCCCTTTTGAAAATGAGACCTGTGTTCCTAAATCAGTTAGGCACAGCAACACCTAAATATCTGGTCCTTAGTCTCTCTGTGCCTCAGTTACCCATCTGTAAAATGGGACAATAGCACTTCCCTGCCTCACAGGGTGTTGTGAAGATAAGTACATCAAAGATTGTGAGACACTCCGATAATGGGGCCCATATAAATACACACCTTGTAGAGAATCTAGAGTCGAAAAAGACATTTTCATATGCGCTAATTCAGCTAGTTTATCACCCTTCCAACTCTCCCTTCCTATTTTCCCCAGAGTTTTGTCTCATCTTAAAATTAGTCCTGGCTGAACATTTTCTGTTGAATCCTTTTGTCAATGGAAAATTGAGCTTTTGACTAAACAAAACTTTTGATGGAAAAGTGTAGCCTGAAAACAAACAAACAAAAATATCAGTTGAAAATGGCCTCGAACCAACATTTTCTATGGATTTTTTCCTCCATCCCCTCATTATTTTCCAACCAGCTCTATTTAAATGCCATGCCTATCACTTCCTTTAGAAGATTAGTCCATAGGCTAATAGAACTCACTGTCAGAAGGCTGTGCATGATAGTCACCTGAATTTTCCAGAGAGGAAGGATAATCGTGTGTTTAATGCATGGGCTGGAACTCAGGGCATTTGGGTTTAATTCCCATCGCTGCCATGGACTTCCTGTGTGACCTTGGGCAAGTGACTTAGTCTATCTGTTCCTCAGTTCCTCATCTCTAATGTCAGGGTAAATATACTCCCTTTTCCCCATCCTTTATGTGTCTTGTCTATTCAAAGTGTAAGCTCTCTGGGTAAGGACTGTCTCTTGGTGTATGTATGTACATCCCCCACCACAACTAAGCTCCATATTCAGTTCAGTCCTCTGAGTGCTATTGTAATGTAGTATAAATAATAATCAAATTCAGGTGTGGATTCTAAAAACCCCCAACTTTCTTGAGCTGAAGATAGGTTTCATTCAACCCACTGGAAGGGCAGAGGCCACATGCAAAATTTGAATTCTGATCTGGGTTTGCAGTGAATTTTGGATCTGGGGATCCTTTGGCCCCATCTCCAACTTTTCCTTCTTAATTTCTTTTCTTTATAGCTAACTGTATTATTCTGTTTCTTAGGCTAAATAGCTACTGTCTGGGCTTGGTTTTTAGAAAGGAAGAGTGAGCAAAAAGTTCTTGCTGGGCTCTCTGCTGCAGGAAGAAAATGGGATGAGGTGGCAGGGACAAGCTGTGAAAGCAATAAATAAATAAAATCCAAGTAAGAGGAAAAGGTAGCTGTTACATCATCAGTCTTTGCAGAGTCAGCCAAGGTTTGTTCGCTTTAACAGCTGCTCATGTGAGCAAGAGCTTGCAGTGTCAGGCTCATATGTGGGAGTGAGTTTTGCTATTGACACAAGCTCTGCAGGACAAAGGCTTAGACTCCAAGCTACACCAGAGAGCATTAGCTTTAGTAAAACAACTGGTAGTTTAGACTGGAGGAACTAAACTTCAGATGCAGAAATTTTACAGAAGCCTTATTCAAGCAGAACTTCTATTAGCTTCAGTGGCAGTTAGGCCCCACTAAGGAATTGTAATCCTGTGGTGATCTGCAGCATACAGCAGCAGCCCCCAAACACCTTACTGACACTTCACACTATAGATTTGCCCTATAATAGGAAATTTTTCTCAGCTGGGGAAAAGGGGCTGGCCTTTTAAATCTGGCAGAAATCAACAGCTGTCCCCCTAATGTGGCCAGTTTGTAACTAGCTGCCCCTTGCAACATGTCGTCCTGGTAAGTGTTCTTAACTCCTGTGGAGTTCTCCCTTTCTTATTTTTGAGCATGTGACACATTGTTAGAGGAATGCAGGATCTGGCCACTAGACTATGAATGTAAAAGTGTGCGTGGGTGTGGAACAACTTGAAGATATCTAGCTACTTTATGTGGGACTCTACCACTATCTGATTTGTAGGCTCTTTTGGGTTTACTACACAGATTTTTTTTTTAACTTTCTCTAGTGTTGAATTCACAACAGGCTCCAGTTTATTATCCGCTTTTTTTTCTCTATTGGAGAGACATTTTGCAACTATTGTCTTTACAGAGCAAATCTCTCCCCTCCCCTCCAAAAAAGGCCAAAGTGAAACAAAAGCCCTGAGATTCACAAAGCACAAACAGCACAGAAATTTAAACCTATAATAGTGTGCTTGGATTGCAGCTCTCCTTCAGGAAAACAACAAACCAAAGCAAAAAACGTCTCAATAAAACGGCTGACTTAAGAGGAGATAGCAGTTCTGCAATGATTCAGGCTCCATATGGAATTTATATGGAATGCAACATGCAATAAACAATAGTACACACATATGAGTCTGTGGATGTTCTCCAGCTGTCTGCCCATGTCTTTGATGGCAAGCTACAAAGTTCTTTCCCTACATAGTCATCTCTGCAGGAAGTATGAGGTGACTCCCCTATGTTCTTGTATCAGATTTAGCAGTGGAATAATAATAATAATAAAGGGAACCTGAAAGTTTATGAAGCCCAATAATGCTGTATTGAGCTTTATTTTCCATTTGTTCAACACCATATGCTTTTTATTATTTAATTCCTATTAAAATGAGCAATGCAGTGAATGACTACAGTGAAAGTCTATGTGAAGAACAGCCACGTTTTCCCAGTGGTACATATTTTGAGGCAAGTACTGGTGCAGGTGATATTCTTGGCTGCACTGTTGGGGACAGTGGACAATCAAACCTGGGTTTCCCCTACCTACCTGACCTGGGTGTGAATCATATTTGGGCTAGACATATATCTTGATGCTTCTTGGGCCAGCCAGTCTTGCAAAGACTCTAGTATGGAGTCTGACTGAGCTCTAATGAAAATGCTAATCCCGGTAGCAAGCAGTATCCACTTCATTCTTTCCCAGTTTACAGATAGTCAGGATGGTGGTTATACACCAAATTCTGCTGTCCTAAATGGAAGTTTTGTTGAACTAAGGTCCACAGAATTTGGCCTGGAATTTTCCCCCTGCTTGGAAGCCAACCACAGACAGGCTTTTTAGGGTAGGCCCCTTACTTTCAACAGGGCCATGGCCATTGGATTTGTGTTGTAGGACACATGGGGGGCATGTGTCCTCCCCCAGCCGGTAATTATGGAGGACAACAGAAAATATAACAAGGGCAGGTGTGGAGGTCAAAAAAAGGGAACCTGAAGGGGACACTGAGCAGAGAACCCCGGACAGCGCCCACTACTCCTCGAAGGTGTCAAGGGAGCCAGTGGAACTTTGCCCGGATGTGTGAATAGAGGGAGGATCAGAAATAGGCCCCACGGTTGCGGAGAACCCCCTCAGCCAACATCCTCTCCCTGGTGTTGTAGATGGCCACCTTGGCCATCGCCAGGAGGAGGTTGAGGAGGAGGTCCCGCGACTTTGGATAGGGTGTGCGTATATGAGAAGTTGGCGGGGAGAAGTGCATCCAAAAATGCAGCAGTAGGTCAAGGAGGAGCTGGAAAAGAGGCTGCAACCTGGCACACTCTAGGTAAACATGCGCCAGGATCTCCCTCATGCTGTAAAAGGGACAGGCAGCAGGGACAGAGGTGAACCGTGCCAATTACACACTCGTGCTCACAGCTCCGTGAAGGAGCTGCCAACCAATATCCCCTGCAGGCCGTGGGACAAAGGTGGAATATAGGCTGGCCCACCGGGATTCCTCATGGGCTTGCATTGGACTTAAGGCATTCAGGGGGTTTCAGGCATCAAAAGACCAGGAAGAGGGAGCCTTGGAGACTCTAGAAGTTCTACAGAAAAGGCTACTCTACCCTTCAGGACAGCCTGTGTTGCACCTATATATATTTAATGTGCCAAGTCATTTAATTGCCTGAGATACTGATCTCCTTGATTTAAGTGGTTTTACTCTGAATTTACAACAGTGTAGATTCTGAATTGGAATCCAGCTTTCTGTGTCTCTTTCTGCATCTGCAATCTGGTGATAATAAGGCTAACTTACATACTCCTTACTGGAATATCGAGAGGACAGATTGGTCCGTGCTTGTACAACATCGTGAAGATGTAAAGAGTTATGACCAGAATTTTCAAAAGAGCGCAGCCCCCAGCCTCAGGGCCAGTTTTTCAAAAGCTCTTAGTACCCATCTAGGGATCAAAATCAGCGGGCACATATTAAAAAGACCTGAGCATACTGGATGCTACAGCCTTTGAAAATCTGGTCATAAGTATCCAATGGGAGCAGCTGGGTGCGGCGCACTTCTGAAAAATCTATCCATTGGGTAAAAAGAGCAAGGCGTACTTGTGGCACCTTAGAGACTAACACATTTATTTGGGCATAAGCTTTCGTGGGCTAAATAAATAAATAAACGTGTTGGTCTCTAAGGTGCCACAAGGACTCCTCGTTATTTCTGCTGATACAGACTAACATGGCTACCCCTCTGAAACCTGTATCCATTGGGTAGGGGCTTAAAATGGGAGCTGAGCTCTTTTTAAAATATAGACCCAGTTGTGGATGCTGAACTTTTGCATGCTGACCCTGAGCTCTTCTGAAAATTTGTCCCCCCATAAGTGGCGATTGCTGTTATGGAGCTCCACATCTTGAAGTCCTTATTGTCAATCCCTGCTCGGACTGAACTCTCGTTGGCTTCAGTAGGACTTTCCCCTCAAAAAGGACTGATCAAGGACCTCAGTATTTGGCCCATTATAATTATTATTGTGATTATGGGACATTGGGTGGCTGAAGGGGAGGGTAAAGGTTTTGACCTCAGTGTCTCCTGTTTGAATCCAGCCCAAGTCGGTAGTGGGTGAAAGTGAGAGTTACAGTCCGGAATGATGCCCGTTCCCGAGAACCTAGGGGAACTGAGTTAACATTCTCAGTCCAGTTCTTAGCAGACAGATGTCCACATAATAAAAAATGCAGCCTTGCTGAACACCTGAAACTAGTCCCATCAGGCATGCTGTTTGTAGGAATGCTTCCATTATCACTGCCCAGGCTGCATCTGTTCTTTGGGGCTTTAGACTAGAGGTCCATGAAGCCACCCACTCTCCAGGAACACACAAAATCAAGAAAGATACTTTTTGTAAAGTCATAGTAACAGGTCCCAATAACCTGGTCCATGCCACAGCATCTGCTCGTCTTTTACTGCAAAGTGATTCCATGCACATGCACACGCAAGCAAAGCAGAACATTTAATTGACAGGCATGATTTGATTTGTCAAGAGGGAATGTGGTCCAGTGGATAGAGCACTGCACTAGGACTTGGACCCAAGTACTGTTTCTGACTCTGTACTGACTTTGGACAAATTACTTCTCCCTCTGTGCCTCTCTCCCTCCCACTCTTTGTCTGTCTTCTCTATTTAGATAGCAAGCTATTCAGGGCAGGGGACAGTCTCTTATTATGTGTTTGTACAATGCCTAGCATAACGGGGCCTCTGGAGGCTACTTTAATACAAACTATTATTAATCATTAGGAAATATGCCTAATATCCTACAGTATTCTTGACATCAAGTTAAAGAAGTATGGATTGAATGAATGAACTATAAGGTGGATAGAAAGCTGGCTAGATCGTTGGGCTCAATGGGTAGTGATCAATGGCTTGATGTCTAGTTGGCAGCCCGTATCAAGCGGAGTGCCCCAGGGGTCGGTCCTGGGGCCGGTTTTGTTCAACATCTTTATTAATTATCTGGATGATGGGATGGATTGCACCTCAGCAAGTTCGCAAATGACACTAAGTTGTGGGGGAGAGGTAGATCTGCTGGAGGGTAGGGATAGGGTCCAGAGTGACCTAGACAAATTGGAGGATTGGGCCAAAAGAAATCTGATGAGGTTCAACAAGGACAAGTGCAGAGTCCTGTGCTTAGGAAGGAAGAATCCCATGCACTGCTACAGGCTGGGGACTGACTGGCTAAGCAGCAGTTCTGCAGAAAAGACCTGGGGATTACAGTGGATGAGAAGCTGGATATGAGTCAGCAGTGTGCCCTTGTTGCCAAGAAGGCTAATGGCATTCTGGGCTGCATTAGTAGGAGCATTGCCAGCAGATCAAGGGAAGTGATTATTCCCCTCTATTTGGCACTGGTGAGGCCACACCTGGAGTATTGAGTCCAGTTTTGGTCCCCCCACTACAGAAGGGATGTGGACAAATTGGAGAAAGTCCAGCGGAGGGCAACACAAATGATTAGGGAGCTGGGACACATGATTTATGAGGAGAGGCTGAGGGAACTGAGGTTATTTAGTCTGCAGAAGAGAAGAATGAGGGGGGATTTCAACTACCTGAAGGGGGATTCCAAAGAGGAGGGAGCTAGGCTGTTCTCAATGGTGGCAGATGACAGAACAAGACACAATGATCTCAAATTGCAGTGGGGGAGGTCTAGGTTGGATATTACGAAACACTATTTCACTAGGAGGTGGTGAAGCACTGGAATGGGTTATCTAGGGAGGTGGTGGAATCTCCATCCTCAGAGGTTTTTAAGGCCCGACTTGACAATGCCCTGGCTGGGATGATTTAGTTGGTGTTGGTCTTGCTTTGAGCAGGGGGTTAGACTAGATGACCTCCTGAGGTCTCTTCCAACCCTGATAGTCTATGATTCTATGCCCAGTAGCTACAAAATTAGGCCCTGATTGTGCAAACACCCGCTCACTTTATTCATGTGAACAGTCCCAATAGGACCACTCATGGGCTTCCTCCTGCAAGGTGCTAAGGACTCATGAGAGCTGCTGATTACCCTCCCATTAGCTTCATGGGACGAGAGGGTGCTCAGCACCTGAATGTGCATCAAGTTACTCATCTGCATAAGTGTTGGCAGGAATGGGCTCTCACTCTGTCCAGGTAGCTGTATTTGAGATGGATTCCTTTTCAGTAGTGAAAATGGACTTCTGGGGAAAAGGAATCTTGAAAATAGGATTTTATTAGTTAATAGGATATGGTTCAAGATTTTCTTATGCTGCAGCTTCCTGGTTACTGTATTTCCAGTCCGACGCCATTGACTTGTGTGATGTTGTGATGATTGGCTGCGTCTCAGGAGATTTAACAGTGATTAGTGGTTCCCATGTTACAGATATAAACATACCCCTGCCAATCACTTCATCCCCTGTTCCGATGCCAGCAGAATATTATGAGATCCTGTTCATTTTCCTTATGCGTTTCACTTTCTTGTTCAGATCTTTCACACACACCCTTTTTAAAAGAACATACAGTGAAACCAGTGTAGGTGATTATTGAGTTAAAATACTGGACCACTAAACTTGTTTGCTTCTGACCAATCTTGTTTTCAGGTTTTCAGCAGACTGAAATGGTTCAACAAAAAGTGATAAATGTTAATATTATAAATTCCGTTGCTTAATACTGTTGCTTATGCAGGTAGAGAAAAGTGAGGGCTTTTTAATCAGAAATGATAACCTAATTGCAAATGGCATTGGAAGGGTTACATTTAGGAATAAAGAGGTTTGACTGAAGGAAAATGTTCTAACAAAGGCTTTCCTGTACAGGCAATTGCATTATATTACTCCTACAGCACCATACACCTTAAGTGAGTTTTTTTACTAGTAGGTTAGTGAATTGATGCTATAAAAGTTCTGACCTTGAGAGCATATTACATAAGGTTTCTGTCACAGGATGGCTCCAGTGTTCCACCCTAGAGGTAGCTGCATTTCCACAGTGTGAGTGATTTATATATATTTGGGCCAGATTCTGATCGCCTTCTGGAGTAATTCCACTTACTTCAAATGAGTTACTCTGGGTTTGGTTAATATAACTGGCCCACAGACTGTAAAGGACTTTCAGGTTGAATGGAGGAACACAGTATAGAAATATTATTTGTTATTACAGCATGGCTTTTCTATCCATTTTTATTGGCCAAAATACATTTGTATTCTATTTAACAACTGTGAGAGGTTAGGACAAAGTTGGTTTTTAAGCCAGAATTGTGCCTTTTCTTCTATGGTCATCTTGGCCATCGGTGTAAACTACAGCAGCCTCAGAACTGTTCTAACCTCCTCTTGATTCTAACAGTCTTTTAGGGGCATTTGTGGAAGCTGAAAATAGCTGGAGTGCAGCGTGCTCTAGCCACGACCCTCCCTCGCTTGGTATGGCCCTACACCAGGGACTACAAGAGAGACTGAGGGGCAGCATAGAGCTGTTCTGGCAGTTTTAGGCCACCAGAGGAACCAACTTACATGGAGAATATTTCCTGTGGTCCAGGACTAAGACCCCCTTTGTGTTACCTGATAGAGTCACTGGCTTAGTAGATAGTGGGGAAGAAGAATACATGATATATCTTTATTTTAGTAAGGCTTTTGCCATAGTCCCACATAAGCAAACTAGGTAAATGTGGTCTAAATAAATTACTGTAAGGCAGGTGTACAACTGGTTGAAAGACCGCACTGAAAGAGGAATTCTCAATGGTTTGCTGTCAAACCGGGAGGGTGTATCTAATGGGGTCCAGCAGGGTCAGTCCTTCTCCTGCACTACTCAATATTTTCGTTAGTGACTTGGATAATGGAGTGGAGAGTATGCTTATAATGTTTGCAGGTGACATCAAACTGGGAGGGCTTGAAAGCTCTTTGAAGGACAGGGTTAGAATTCAAAAATGACTGATAAATTGGAAAATTGTTCTGAATTCAATAAAGACAGGTGCAAAGTACTTCACTTAGAAGGAAAAATCAAATCCACAGCTACAAAACTGGGGATAACCAGGCAGGTGGTAGTACTACTGAAAAGAATCTGGGGATGACAATGGATCACAAATTGAATATGAGTCAACAATGTGATACAGTTGCAAAAAAGGCTACTATCATACTATCAAGAAGGAGCACCTTCGCTCCTGTCTTCTTGCCCCATGGAAACATCACAGACTCCATTGGGTGTGAATTCCCAGGGCCATTTATTTGAATTCCCTCCACCCCTGGTACAACAGTCTATTTACAATAATCTCTGTTCTTTTGGCCCTCCTCTCAGGATGTGAGAGGTCTCCCTTCCCTGAGGCCTCTGTGGATATGTCTACATGGCAATTAAAAACCCACGGCTAGCCCATGCCAGCCAGCTCAGACTCGCAGCTCAGGGGCTGTTTTACTGCAGTGTAGATATTCCGGCTCAGGCTGTAGGCCAAGCTCAGGGACCCTCCCACCTCGTGGGGTCCTAGAGCCCGGGCTCCAGCCTGAGCCTGAGCCTGAATGTTTACACTGCAATTAAACAGCCCTTGAGCTGCGAGCCTGAGTTGGCTGGCATGGGTTAGCCGTGGGTTTTTAATTGCAGTGTAGACATACCCTGTGAAACTGGGCTCAGCTAGCCCTGTTCCTCCCCCCCTACACTTCCTTCCTGTGTCTCTTTGTCCTTCTGGGATGATGGACACATTTGCTCTTTATCTCACCCTGCCTGCCAACCTGATTATCTAATTAGCTCAGTCAGCTTTCTCCAGGGGAACTAATTGGGGTCTGAGTGATCCAAGTGCAGGCTCACCTAATCGCTCCCTGCACTCTCTCACAGGTGTATTAACAGGAGTGTTGGATGTCAGGCATGAGAAGTAATTGTCCCATTCTGCTGGGCACTGGTGAGATCTCAGCTGGAGTACTGCATCCAATTCTGGGCGACACACATCAGGAAATTGGAGAGAGTTCAGAGGAGAGCAACAAAAATGATAAAAGATTTAGAAAGCCTAACCTGTGAGGAATGGTTAAAACAACTGGGCGTGTTTAGTTTTGAGAAAGAAGATTGAGGGTGGATCCTGATAACTGTTTTCAAATAGGTTAAGGGCTGTTCTAAAGAGGACTGTGCAATTGTTCTCCATGTGCACTGAAGGGGAAAAGAAGAAATGGGCTTAATCCGCAGCAAGAGCAATTTAGGTTAGAGATGAGGAAAAACTTTCTAACTCTAAGGGTAGTTAAGCTCTGGGATAGCCTTCCAAGGGAGGTTGTGGAATCCCCATCACTGGAGGCTATTAAGGACAGATTGGACAAACACCTGTCAGAGAAGCTCTAGACAGGTGGCTGGACTTGATGATTTCTCAAGTTCCCTTCCAGCCTCACATTTCTATGATTCTGTAAGAGGCCCCAGAGCAGAACACAGAATCTGGCCATGTGTTCTCCATAAAGTAGGACTTCGTAACTTCTAATACGTTGTCAATCTCTGAAAGTTTAAACTGATATAAAATTCCCTTGCTGTCTGGTATTATCCCCATTTTATAGATGGATAAACTGCCCAGTGTTGCACAAGCAGTCCCTGTCAGAGGTAAGGCTAGGACCCAGGAGTCCTGATGCTCACTCCTGTGTTTTAAGCAGATCGCCTTCCCCACTCTGGAATAATAATAATTCAGTTTTATTTTATTGGCGATGATGCCTTGTGGCCTCTGGGCACCTCAACAATAAGATAATTGAAGGCAATATTTACTGAAGAGGTTAACTTGTTCCAGATAAACATCAGAGAAGATCAAAGCAGAGAACCCAACCTCTCTTCCTGTGTACAATAAATAACTTCACAACAGATGTCCATATGAAAATTGATATTAAGAACATTGTTGCCTTTTTGAAGGATTGAATCCCCATTTCCAGGGCAGTCTCTCAAGCTGTGAAGCATTAGTGCGTGTGACAGTCAGTTACTCCAGCATGAAGAATATGCTTCCCTTTGTGGTTAATGCTTTTCTCTGCAGTGATACCACACTGGGCTGCAATTTCATCAGCTCTCACAAGCCAAGCAAGGTAGGTCTTATGTGAGTAAATGGATGAGAGACTTCCAAGGAGAAATTAGTTGCTGCAGCAGGAATATAAGTCTTCAGTGGGATTTCATCAAATATTTGAAGTTAACCACATGGCTCAGATTGGGACCTAAAGCATTAGGGCTCCTATCATCTCTTGGGAGACCATTCGTAGTCTAGCAGAGATCACCATTAAGAAACTTTTTCTAATGTTCAGCACATGGTTTCCTTTGCTTAACTTTACCCCAACATTCCTAGCAATGTTTTCATGGACCACCTTAGGCAAATTTTCTCCTTTTTGGTATTTACATTCTTTAAATACAAATATACTGTTATCATTTCTCCTCCTAGTCATTGTTTTTGACCAAGCTCACTCGCTTGCATGAATTCTCTAGATAGATAGATAGATAGATAGATAGAGACAGATTCTGATTTCAGTTCAAGCAATGTAGTGGATTTGCACTGGTATATATGAGATGAGAATCCAGCCTATTTAGCCTAATCTTGGTCCCTATTAAATCAGTGGCAAAACTCCTATTGATTTTTATTGGGGCTAAGATTGGGTCCATTATCTTCTTTGAATCTTGCTGTGTAAATCACAGCCTCAATTCATTTTATTCGTCTTTGTTGATCTTATCTGAGTTATCTTCTGTTTGTCAACATATTTCTGCTCTCGACTTTGAAGTGTCAGAACTGGATGCTGTATTCTAGCTGTGGTTTCACCAGCCAACAGCTAGGGCTTCAATGGGAAATGAGGGGTCTGAACACCTTGCAGGATCAGACCCATAGAGAGAATAAGATCTCTCTGTGCCATGACAAGATGCCTTTGCCTACACTATAGAACCAAAACTGCCTTTGCTGTTTTCTTCAGCCATGCCATGGTGTATAGTCATCTCCTATTTGCTCTCAACCACCATTCCTAGGTCTTTTCAACATTCCTGCTTTCCAAATCTGTCCCATTAAATGTCTGTGTTTTGGATTATTGGTCCCAGATTTATTAGTTTGCACTTTTCCAGACAGAAAGTCATTCTGTTTCCTACTCATATTTCTAACCTCTGGTTCCATTTGGGTAATTTCTCTGTCTTCACAATACTTTCCAGTCTAGTGTCATCTATAGATTTAGTTCACATACTTTTTACACCTCCTTCCAGGTCATTAATTAAAGTATGAAATAACACTACCCCTAACACTAATCCCTGCAGCACCCCACTGCTCCCCTCCCAAAGTCCATATACATTGCTGGTTAGCAGCAAGGCATACATTTTACAGACTCAAGTAAAGTTAAAAATTCAGGGCAGATGCAGAAGGTGGGGGATGTAAGAAGATAGCAGCAGAAATAGGCGGGGCAAGGAAAGGACAATGATGCCACCCCACATCTGCTCCTTATCAACCAATAGGAATGAGTTGCTATGATGAAGGGCTGTCACATGATGCATCCTGAACAAATGATATAACTGGGACACTTCTGGTGTATGCTGATCTGGCACTCCCAGAGACAGCATGCTTGAGTGAGGTACCATAGATTATCCTAAGAGCTCCTGAGTGAGGCAGGATACAATGGGAATCGCAGGCACTGGCTGAAGAGAGAGACTGTTCCCACAGAGTTATTTTCACTATGGAATATTAGCACTCTTAGGTGTGAACTTTTCTACTCTGTTTACTACTGGGATCTATAATTGAGGCTATAAGTACAAAAGGATTCCAGACTGGAATGGCTGATTATCTGGGGAGTCATAGTATTTCTGAGCATATCTGCTGAAAGGAAGGTTAGCAGTATGACAGGAGGCGTTCTTTCCATTGAAAATTCCTCTCGAGGAAAACAATATACTCCCCATTTGTTTGTCTACATATGTGGCACATGCAGCCTCATTTTAGGAACATAAGAATCACCAGACTGGATCAGACCCGAGGTCCATCTAGTCGAGTGTCCTGTCTCTGACAGAGGTTGGCAATAGATGCTTCAGAGGAAGGTATAAGAACCCCACAGTAGGCCTACTGGGATAATCTGCACCCCACATTAGCTCTCATCCTGGTCTCTAACAATTAAAGATTGCCTCAATCCCTTAAGCATTAGATTTAATATCCCTTCCAAAATGTTTGTTGTAATTCATTATAACTCTGGATACTCTTTATCCATATAAATGTTCAAACCCAAAAGCTCCCAAAAGGCTGGTTGAATTAAATGGGAGGTGTGGCTGCTCAGCAGTTCAAAAATCAGGCCCAACGACTGTATGTGAAAAAATAACATTTCTCCTTTGGCCCAATCAGTGAGCCAATATTCAGGGCCTCGCAGGGTCATTTCCACTGGGAGGGGAAATTGATTATACGAGTCAATATGTTCTTTGTTGCATTTCTACCTGTGTATTCTACCATACACAAAGTCTTGTTTCCCTTAACACGGTAGAAACAAATAGCAGCAGACAGCTTCCATGCTCAGAAACCCCTAGGCCTGCCTCTCCAGCAAGTTCTGTGCCCAAGAAGATCTGTCTCTGCTTTTGCTCAGGCAGGTGCTCACCCTTGCTTCTCTTGCTTTCTGCTGGCATTCCCCTTCTAACACACACAGAGGCACCCCAACTAAAATCTCATTCCCTGCCTTTGTTAAACCTCTGTTAATCTCGGGTTTAATTTTTTGCTTAGGCCTCACCATTGGGCCAATTGCCATGGGTGGTAGCTTCCATTGTTTTCAGCTGTCTCACTACTTGAAGGGGCTTAATTGCTCCTCCCATTTAGCCAGAAACGAGAGTATTTAGCACAGCCATCAACTTTAACCAGGTTTGTGACTGTATTTGGATCAAAGGAGTCTGTTGGAGGCAGCCATTAACAACCTCCTGCATAACAGTCGACAGCTCAAGATTGGTCCCGTTTTGTATCTCAAACAATGAAGCATGGGACCAAAGTATTTTTATTAAGTACACCTCTACCCCGATATAACGCTGTTCTCGGGAGCCAAAAAATCTTACCGTGTTCTAGGTGAAACCGCGTTATATTGAACTTGCTTTGATCCGCCGGAGTGCACAGCCCCGCCCCCCCGGAGCACTGCTTTACCATGTTATATCCGAATTCGTGTTATATTGGGTCATGTTATATCGGGGTAGAGGTGTATCTGAAATAATCGTAAATCACAGATTGACAAAGTTAATAGATTTATGGGGAGAGTTCCAGACACAAATGGCAATAAGTGCCCAATCCCTCACTGAAATTCATTGGCGCATATGATTTGTTTAGAAAGAAGGGAATTCCTCTTCTGCAAAGGCACAGTCTTCACCTCGGGTGCCTTGGGTATATGCATATTCTTGTTTTCTTTGGGGGTGGAGGGACAGGGTTTGGAATTTTCCCTTGCAAAAGCTATGTAGAGAATTGCAGAACTGTGGAAATTTGCCCTGTATATGTAAAGGGAAGGGGAGGCTGCCATATTAAAGAGCTGTGTAAGTCCCACTGAGCCAGATTCATGATGGCTCTGTATTTATCTTAGGTACTGATGTGGCCTCTATGGCCAGGGAATCTGAGCACCTCACAGTCTTTAATGTATTTGTCCTTGCATGATGCAATTTGGGGCACTGTGCTTCTGGAATGGCTTATTTTCAATTGAGAGGTATTTAAGATACTGATGCTCTTTGCAAGAAAAAGGGTGTTACTGTTAACCCTGGTGTCCTGCCAAATTCCAATTCTGTGATTACGTTCTGTGATTAATCCCTATCCCTGGGTAATTTCAAACAGATATGGCAATAATGTTCACTTTCCATCCTGAGCTTTTGTAGTGCTGCTGCCGTCTATTAATCAGCTTCTAACTTCCACCAAACAGAAGCTGGTGACGTGATTCCAGGGGTTCGCCAGCTTGTCCATCATGCAGACCATGTTTTCCAACAGTACTTATCACATTGATCCACCTCCCGTGCATGTGGCAATGACAGCAATTACTTCTGTGAAAAAATCACATTAGGAACGCATTTAATGTGTTTTTTAGTTGTCTTGTAATGCAGTGTTACAGCTAGGAAAGAGGAGAGGAAGTCAATACCAAGTGAGTAGCCAATTCTCCTTGGATCACTAGGTTGGAAGCTCTGAAGCTGTACAGATATAGGACATGATTCTGCGCTGGGGCACACTAGTTCCTGCTGTCATGTCCCAGTACACGGGACCCTTCGTCATGGAATGTCCACCTCAAAGTAAAGTATCCATGAGACTCCCTGCATCCAGCTTGAAACGTGGGTGCTGCTGACTGGGAAAAAGTATGTCTGACATATCTGGAGGATTTGCTGATTCAGTTCATCTCTGGAGCAGCCTCCCTACCTGCCCTTCTCTGGAGGTGAATACCCCTGTTGGATGTAGCTGTACCTGCTGGGGCAGTGGGGCAGGAGTTGCGTCTGTCTGGCTCAGCAGGAGTGAACTGAGCCCATCATTGTACAGCACTTCTGGATGAAATATGCTTTATAAATGTCAGTTAATATTATTGCTTTATAAAATCATAGAACTGGAAGGGACCTTGAGAGGTCATATAGTCCAGTCCCCTGCAGTCATGGCAGGACTAAGTATTATCTAGACCATCTCTGACAAGTGTTTGTCTAACCTGCTCTTAAAAATCTCCAATGATGGAGATTCCACAACCTCCCTTGGCAATTTATTCCAGTGCTTAACCACCCTGACAGTTAGGAAGTTTTTCCTACTGTCCAACCTAAACCTCCCTTGCTGCAATTTAAGCCCATTGCTTCTTGTCCTATCCTCAGAGGTTAAGTAGAACAATTCTTCTCCCTCCTCCTTGTAACAACCTTTTATGTACTTGAAAACTGTTATCATGTCCCCTCTCAGTCTTCTCTTTTCCAGACTAAACAAACCCAATTTTTTCAATCTTCACTCATAGGTCATGTTTTCTAGATCTTAGTCATTTTTGTTGCTCTTCTCTGGACTTTCTCCAGTTTGTCCACATCTTTCTTTAAATGTTGCACCCAGAACTGGTCACAATACTCCAGTTAAAGCCTAATCAGCGCGGAGTAGAGTGGAAGAATTACTTCTCGTGTCTTGCTTACAACACTCCTGCTAATTCATCCCAGAATGATGTTTGTTTTTTTTGCAACAGTGTTATATTATTGACTCATATTTAGCTTGTGGTCCACTATGACCCCCATATCTCTTTCCGCAGTAGTCCTGCCTAGGCAATCATTTCCCATTTTGTATGTGTGCAGCTGATTGTTCCTTCCTATGTGGAGTAATTTGCATTTGTCCTTATTGAATTTCATCCTATTTACTTCAGACCATTTCTCCAGTTTTTCCAGATCATCTTGAATTATAATCCTATCCTCCAAAGCACTTGCAACTCCTCCTAGCTTGGTATCGTCCTCAAACTTTATAAGTGCACTCTCTATGCCATTATCTAAATCATTGATGAAAATATTGAACAGAACGGGACCCAGAACTGATCCCTGAGGGACCCCACTTGTCATGCTCTTCCAGGATGACACTGAACCACTGATAACTACTCTCCAGGCAGGGCCGGTGCAACCACTAGGTGAACTACGCGGCTGCCTAGGGCGCCAAGTGGTTGGGGGCGCCAAAAAGCACACTCAGGGGAGGCAGTGGAGTGGAGGTGAGCTGGGGCGGGGAGCTGCTGCAGGGGGGCGTGTGCATGGAAACCGCTCCCCACCCCAGCTCACCTCCGCTCTGCCTTTTCCCCTGAGCACTCCGCCCCCGCTCTAATTCTCCTCCCCTCCCAGGCTTGCCGCACCAAACAGCTGATTGGCGCAGCAAGCCTGGGAGGCAGGAGAAGTGGAGCGGCGCCAGCGTGCTCAGGGGAGAAGGCGGAGCGGAGGTGAGCTAGGGCGGGGAGCTGCCGCAGGGGGGCACTGCAGGGTGGGGAGCTGCCGCAGGGGGGACTCCCCGGGCGGGGTGGGGGCGGGGGGCTGGCTACTTTCTGCGGGAAGTGGAGTGACCTGGCCCCAGCCTGCTCCACTCCCCTGGCTCCCAGGCTTTGAGGTAGGGGGGAACCGTCCCCCCGCACTCGCCAGCGGTGCGGCTGGGAGCCAGGGGAGTGGAGCAGGCTGGGGCCAGGTCACTCCACTTCCCGCAGGAAGTGGCCAGCCCCCCTCCCCTCCGTCCCCCATGGAGGCCTGGGACCAGCCCCCCCTCCCGTGGAAGCCTGGGGTGGGGCCCCACACAGCCCCCCACGGAGGCCTGGGGCCAACCCCCCCGTGGAGGCCTGGGGCCGAGTAGGGCACCAAAATAGCTAGGGATGGCCCTGGCTCCCCAGGCCGGAGGGGGGGGGGGGTGCAAGGTGGAAGTTTTGCCTAGGGTGCGAAATATCCTTGCACCAGCCCTGTCTCCAGGAATGGATTTCCAACCAGTTTTGCACCCACCTTATAGTAGCTCCATCTAGGTTGCCTAGTTTGTTTATGAGAAGGTCATAAAGGTAGTAGCCACATTTGCTTTGATGCCATTGAGTGATTCACTTCTAAATTGCACATTGGTATGAATGCAGTCTGTGCTGTGTTTTATTAACATTCTTTTAATTCAATTAATACTGTTTTTTTCTCATAAACATGGAGCTGAGCTGCATATAATGTCTGGGCTTGATTTTCCTCACTAAAGCTAGCATAAATTAAAAGTAAATTAATTCAAGCCAGTGGAGTAAAAACAGTGTAAGAGGAGAATTTCTTGACTATTTCTTATACAATTGTGACTGGAATGTCGCCTTTCCATAAATGTCTGGAATTTAAGAATGGGAGTCTTGAATCAGTTCATTATCTAAGGTTGTGGTGAGTAATGCCACAATATGATCTTGTTGATGATAGATGAGTTCCACTGACTTCACTGATATCAGAATCTGATCCCCTATATTCACAATTGGTTACAGTATTCAGAGCTGACTAAGGGCTGGTCCACACTGGGGCGGGGGATCGATATAGGAAACGCAACTTCAGCAACGAGAATAGCGTAGCTGAAGTCGACGTTTCCTATATCGAACTAAAAGTACTTACTTCGGGTCCACGCGGCGCAGGCAGGCTCCCCCGTCGACAGCGCTTCCTCCTCTCGGCGAGCAGGAGTTCCACAGTCGACGGGGGAGCGCTTCTGGGATTGATCTATCGCGTCCAGATGAGACGCGATAAATCGATCCCAGAAGATCGATCTCTACCCGCCGAATTAGGCGGGTAGTGTGGACCAGCCCTAAGAGATTTAACCGCATGGCTTCCACTGAAATTAACAAGAGTTGGGAGATGAAATCCTTTAGTAAGCTCTGAAAATCCCAACCAGGAATTTAAATTTGACCGCTTTTGGAGGGCATCATTTGTGCACCCACCACAGCCCCAGGGTTGGAGGAACTCACTCACTCTCCCTGCTGCAGCCCCTGGGCCAGAGGAGTTCTGTGCCCTTGCGGATTATTGGGAGAGGGCGCGCCCCTACTTGCCCGCCCCCCTTATGCACGCCTCTGATCCCAACTAGCTGTTAAGGTTTCTGTGGCTATTGACGAAATATATGGTGCTGTATAGATAATCTTTTCAATGTGAAATGTTGTGACCCAAAGTTATTCAATAAATAATTCTCCAAATTTCAGGAGAGGAATCAACTCTAACACATCTTTGCAAGAGATGGTGTTGATTTGAAAGAGTGGTACCATTGTGCCTGCAAGTACTTCAGGTAGATAAATAAATATTCCTCAGTTCTGCACTTCACTTATGCAAGCAAAACGTTTGCACAGAGTAGCAAAGTATGAGAGTTCTATGAAAGTCTTAGCACAGGAGAGCCACAACTTTGCAGCCGCCATCATCATCATCAATACAGAATCACTGTGATATTACAGTTATGAGGGCCACATAAGAACCTAGATAGATAGAGGTGCATCCTGTGGAGACATCAGATACCAGTTTGCAAGTCAGGGGTCAATCCTGCAAGGTGCTAAGTAACTCCTGGATGTGCTGATAGCCCTTAACGCCGAATGAAGTCAGGAGTTGCTCAGCACTTAGCAGAATCAAGTCCTTTGCCTGCTAGCCACATTTTGGCCACCCAATTTTAACACAATTATTGAAACCGATGGCATTTCTAGAGCAGCAGGCTTGCAGAGTAACTGAAAATGCTCTATTTTCATGAGGATATTTTTATTATATTCTTGTAAACTGCAAGGACTACGTTGGGAGGGAACTGCCCTGTGGTTCTCTCACCTCTCAATCAGTTGAGGTCTAAACAACATGTGATAGAGACCCAAAACCAGATAAAAAAAAATAGTGCAAGACCTTAAACTGATGGTGTTCATACGATTAGTATTAACTTGCATCAGAAGGATAATTTACTGTGGTGGGGTGGCTAAGATGAAATGACTAAGCATTTCCTGTGTCTCAAGTTGTTTTTCTCATTTTGAACAGGCCTGAGTTGAGGTGTAACAAACATCAGTTTTGCCACCAACAAAAAGGAAGTGTTTTCTGATACCAATCTCCCAGGGGTCTTGTGAGGTTTCATTAATGAATATTTATAAAGTGCTTTGGGATGCTCTGTTGAAAGGAGCAAGTTTGGTCCAAATGATGATAATCACAGAATCCTAGGACTGGAAGGGATCTCAAGAGGTCATTTAGTCCAGTCCCCTGCACTCATGGCAGGACGAAGTGTTATCTAGACCATCCCTAACAGGTGTTTGTCTAACCTGCTCTTAAAAATCTCCAATGATAGAGATTGCACAACTTCCCTAGGCACTTTATTTCAGCGCTTAACCACCCTGACAGGACATTTTCCCTAATAGCAACCTAAACCGCCCTTGCTGCAATTTAAGCCCATTGCTTCTTGTCCTATTCTCAGAGGTTAAGAAGAACAATTCTTCTCCCTCCTCCTTGTAACAACCTTTTATGTAGTTGAAAACTGTTATTATGTCCCCTCTCAGTCTTCTCTTTTCCAGACTAAACAAAACCATTTTTTTCAATCTCCCCTCAGAGGTCATGTTTTCTAGACCTTTAATCATTTTTGTTGCTCTTATCTAGGCTTCCCCCAATTTATCCACATCTTTCCTGAAATGTGGCACCCAGAACTGGACACAATACTGCTGGAGTAGACGGAAGAATTACTTCTTATGTCGTGCTTACAACACTCCTGCGAATACATCCCAGAATAATGTTTGCTGCTTTTTTTTTTTTCTTTCAACAGTGTTACACTGTTGACTCATATTTAGCTTGTGGGCCACCATTACCCCCCAGATCCCTTTCCGCAGTACTCCTTCCTAGGCAGTCATTTCTCATTTTGTATGTGTGCAACTGATTGTTCCTTCCTAAGTGGAGTATTTTGCATTTGTCCTTATTGAATTTCATCCTATTTACTTCAGACCATTTCTCCAGTTTGTCCAGATCATTTTGTATTTTAATCCTATCCTCCAAAGCACTTGCAACCCCTTCCAGCTTGGTATTGTCCAGAAATATCATAAGTGTATTCTGTATGCCATTATCTAAATCATTGATGAAGGTACTGAACAGAACTGGACACAGAACTGATCCCTATGGGACCCCACTCGTTATGCCCGTCCAGCATGACTGTTAACCACTCATAACTACTCTCTGGGAACGGGTTTCCAACAAGTTATGCACCCACCTTATAGTAGCTCCATCTAGGTTGTATTTCCCTAGTTTGTTTATGAGAAGATCATGCGAGACAGTATCTAAAACCTTACTAAAGTCAAGATATACAACGTGTATCTCTTTCCTCCTATCCACAAGACTTTTACCCTCTCGAAGAAAGCTATTTTGCTGAAAACTGAAAGAAAAAAATGCTTTTAGCACTTCTGACACTTCCACATTTTCTGTTATTGTTTTTTCCCCCTCATTGAGTAATGGGCCTATCCTGTCCTTGGTCTTCCTCTTGTTTCTAATGTATTTGTAGAATGTTTTCTTGGTACCCTTTATGTCTCTAGCTAGTTTAATCTTGTTTTGTACCTTGGCCTTTCTAATTTTGTCCCTAATTATTTGTGTTGTTTATATTCATCCATTGTAATTTGACCCAGTTTCCACTTTAATCATAATTGTATTATGATTTCCAGGAAATTTGTGAAATAAGCCCTTTTTTTAATTCAATCATGTGAAATAGGTAGCAGATTTAATGAAGAGAAAGGGGAAGCTGCATGAACAGGATAGAATACACAATAATACCAGGTATTTCAGAACAGCTGGAACAATTTCCAGTAGTGAGTAATACAGCGTACACCTTACGATCTTGGAACAACATTTGTAAATATTCTCCATCCCCTATAGACCCACTCATAAACATCCTGATAGGACAAACACGCTACACTAGATTGACAATTGCGTCTTTGTTGATAGTGGAGAAACCAGGCACACCCTCCTCCATCAAAAATGAAAAGGATTCTAAGCCAAGCCAATTATATCCTGCTCTACCTGCCTTACAACAATGGGAAATTGGATCGTTTTTGCAGAAAGCTGTCTGCATATTCTTTCACTGCCAGGAAATATAAGGAAGGCTGTGAATCAGCAAACATCAGGAGCCTGATTCACTGAAGTTGGCACAGGAGAGTACACATTCCCTCCCAACTCAAGCAACTGAGCCCCGAGTGTCCTGGGGGTGAGCAGTCACTTAACCATCTTGCTGCCACCATCTCGCACTCCGGCTCCCTGACAGGGCCATAACTCCATTGGTCAATATAAGCTGCTGAGGGGATGTCCTGAATCATCCAGAAATCCTTCACAGACAGCACCACCTGCTATTTGTTCCGTGTTGCCTCTTTGCCAGAGAAGAGGTTGTGGCTGCTTCCCACTGCCATAGCCAACTCCTCTGCTGGACTTTCTGCTGCCAGTGTCATATGCCAGGACTTCCCGTGGCACTGAAACCAAGGTGAATCTGTCCTGAGGGCCTGACTTATTAAACCTTGACTAACAAAGCTGAAGATGCTGGAGTGATCCCCCTCATTGGAGCCTCCTGGTGTAGAAGGAAGAGCATGGTATGGCTTTGGAGACCTAGGCCTCTAGGACATGACTTCCATTCAGTACTAAGGAAGCAAGAGTCCTTGTGAGAGAGAGAGATGTAGGCAGTGTATGTTAGCCTGCTGCATTTGGAAAATCTTCCTATTAAATAAAGGGCTATGTGAAAGGTAGATGAAGGGCTCAGTGAAAGAAGGTATTTGCTAGAAATAGAAATGGTGGGATCATTTACAGAGAAGTACCTGACGACTCAAGAGATGAGTCAACATACCCAGAGGACTCTAAAATTTTGGAATGTCATCTTATGGATTAGAGATGTGGTGTCCATCCCTTTAACTTTCAGTTCCCTTTCCTTCTTTTGGTAACATAGGCTCCAGATGAATGGATTTTTAAGGCCAGAAGGGATGATCTAGTCTGATCTCCTGAAAGATTATCGCCTGCTTTGTCAAATTGATGATTCCCATAATTGTGCCCTGCTTGTTCTGCATCAGCATCCTAACACTCTGAATTTCCCATTCTTCCTTTGAGCACAATACCTTCTCCCCAGAGACAAGAGCACCACACAGTGAAATGTCCCCAAACCCTACACCAGTGAGGGCAATATTCAACAGCAATTGACTGCCTCCATTGTGGACATGAAGCTGCAAACCCTTACTTACACTGAGTCCCATTGTTTCATTGTGGCTGCTCATGTGAGTAAGAACCCATCCAATGTGTAAAGACTGCAGGATCAGGCTATGCACTTGTAGCACATGGTGGCCAAGAAGTCATCGCACAAATTCCTGTGTTTCCGAACCTACGTTATAAACTTCAAATTATATATTGACTTTAAATTGCACTTTTGGAAGTCATTTAGTTCACAACAACATTCATTCCACAATAATGAAGCATCTGATCCTGCAGTCCTTCAGCAATCCTTATTCTGAAGTAGTCCCTCTGACTTCAGTAGAAGCATGTAAGTGAGGAGGACTACTCTTGTGAGTAAGGGCTGCAGGACCTGTTAGCCTTTGGTACTTCAAAGAGTGATTAATGAAACAAACAAAATCAGCGGCATAAGCCAAATATGCAATGGGGTGGGGCTCTGTGACGCTTCTGTTGCCATTACTCTGGGATGACCATGTTGTTGATGCAGTTGTCCCAAATAAGTGGCCAGAAGATCTTCGTAACAACCACATGATCACGTATTCTAGACACACTGCGTTTTTTAATAGAGTATCAACTTACAATGCACACAAAGCAAATGAGTCCGCATATAATATTTTATCATCAGCCAGCAATTTATCTTCTTTACTAAAACAATACAGTTACAGTTACATTGGCCAAAACTCTTTCCCAGAGTTGTAGCGTAGCACTCTGTTGACACTAGCACTATCCATTTCTAGGTATTTCTTGACTAGACACCAGTATTCCTCCCTGGAATATTTGCTGATCTTTGAAAATAAGTGAACACATTAAGTAAACGAAACTTAGCAAAGTTGAGCAGTTACAGAGGAAGATTTATTCCAGTTTCATGAATCAGTGATTGTTCAATAATTTCAGCCATAAATTAAGGTGCAGTGCAAAGGGGAAAGAAATTGTATGAGTAGAACAGGCAGGAGTTAAAGGCAATAAAAATATAGTAATTGTGCTTCCAAGTGCCTGGTTTATTTCTGAGTTTGCTTTGGAATAGTTTAGCTTGAGGAACTACCATTGGAGGGAATAGGAGCTTTGAATGGAAAGGCCCTGCAGGATGATAATAATACTTAGTTATAAAAAGCACTTTTCATCTCCAAAGCAATCTATGGACATTGGCTGATACATAGATTCATAGATTTTAGGGTTTTAATTAATGCTGGTAGCATACCTGTAAAGGAGGTAAAAAATATCTCTGCTTTACAGATGGAGAAATAGCGGCTGAGAGATTATTTGCCTGTGGCCACAGAGAAAACTGAGATGAGAACTCATGGAGTAGAGTGAAACTAGTGGAAAAACTTTACACATAAATTTTTGCCATTTGGGATATTTGACATCTCTCAAATTTAACTTTTTTTTCCCTATGAAACTCAACAAAATGTCCATCTCTGCGTGAATAACATGCAAGTGTGTGAAATCGGATCAATCACCGAATTCTGAGCTCCAAAGACATGTTTGGTTTGGTAGGGGGTGGTCTTCACATAGAAATGGGTTCATGGTCAATGGAAAAGCAGCCCATCTTCATACAAAAACAAAATGGGGAAAATCTGAGGCAAAATATGCCATTTTTCTGATGCACAACTAAAAGCAAATAAAATTGAGAGCTCAAGTTATTTTCTATCTACCTACTGTACTTATATGGGCCCCTTTATCACTGTAGTGTGGTAGCAGCTCTCATTCTTTAATCTATTTATCCTCACAACACCCCTGAGAAGTAGGGAAATGTGATTATCCCCATTTTACAGGTGGGAAACCGAGGCACAGAGATTTAGAGCTTGTCTTCACAGTTTTTACACTGTTTTAACTGATTTAGGCCACATTTACACGTACAGCACTGCAGCGGTGCATTTTTACCGATACAGCTGCGCCGCTGCAGCGTGTGTGGGGAAGACGCTCTATGCTGATGGGAAAGAGCTCACCCGTTAGCATAAAAAAAACCCCACCTCTGCAAGTGGCAGAAGCTATGTTGGTGGAGGAAGCTCTCCCACCAACATAGCACTGTGCACACGAATGCTTATGTCAGTGTAACTTATGTTGCAGGGGGAGGGAGGGAGAGGGTTATTCATACTCCTGAGCAATATAAGTCATGCCAACATAGCCTAAATTATTTCAGTAACCCCCAAGTATAGACACAGCTACGTGGGTATAAAGGTGTTCATGTCAGGATAGATTGTTCTGGTACGAGCTGTAAATACTTTTATGCCAATATACCTGCACCCACACTAGGGACTGCTGATTTAACTAAATCACAAACCTGTGGGTGAGTAGGAATTTGAACCCAGGTTTCCTAAGTCCCAGGCAAGCAGCATAACCACTAGACCAACTCCTCCTCTTTCATGTCATTGCTATTATTTATCTTATTGTGGTGCCTATGACCAGAGTCCCATTGTGCTTGGTACTTTGCAGATGCATAGCAAGAGATAGTCCCTGTCCCAAAGATCTCACAGAATAAATAGATAAAACAGGCAAAGGGTAGGAGAGAGAAACAGAGAGAGGCGAAGTGTCTTCCCACAGTCCCAGAGCAGGTCAGTGGTAGAACCAGGAACAAAGCTCAGATCTCACAAGACTCAGGCCCTGTCTTCGGAGAAAGCAGCACTTCAGGAATTATTTGGGGGAAGTTCTGTGGCCTCTGTTATACGGGAGGTCGAACTAGATGATCACAATGGTCCCTTCTGGCCTTGGAATCTACAAAATATATGGTTTAATTTAACTAAATGGTAAACCAGGACTAACCCGAGCAGACACCTTTATTTTGGTTTGAGAATAGCTTGTTTCGGTTTCGCTTAAATTGATTCTTAATCAACTTAAACTGAAATAAGTCTAGTTTAAAACAAAATGTCTGCACATGCTTTACATTGGTTTAACTAAATCAATTTACCTTCTGATCGGGTAATCAATACCTTCTGTTAAGGCTGTGGGGTGGGATGTATACCTGACACTGGCACTGAGAGAGAGAAGTGGAGCTGGAGAGCTCCATTAGGGCATGTGGGTTGCATCTCAAGGGTGGGCCAGGCCCAACTGAAGATGAGGGAGGAGTTGTGGTTAGTGTAGCGAGGAAGCCCAGAGTAGAAGGGGGCTGAAGGGGCAGTGTTGGCCTTGGGAGCTTTCCTGAGCAGAGAATTCTGGCAAGAGGCCAGGACAGACATGGAGAAGCCTCTGCAAGCTCTGGCTGTGAGCCTTAATAAAAGGACTGCATCAGACCTTCGGGGGAGGAAACCCAGGGAGGTGTTCAACTGAGGAATAAAGCACAAGGGAAATGTAAGAGAGCAAAAGTGGTTTAATTTATATTTTCATTTGGGATTTGTTGGGGGAACATCAGAGCGGAGCCACATGAGCCCCTGCCTGGAAAGACGGGCGAACTGAGAAAGGTGGTGAAGGCTGGGAAGAGTATGGGTACACTGTGTGCCCAAGAAGGGGATGTGGGAAAGGCCTGAGGTAGGAAGAAGTTCAGGGAGGAAGCGGGATGGGGAGTCTGAATAGACAGACCTTGCCTGTTTACTACAGTGTCACAGGGCTGGAACTCAGAGGAGAGGGAGGGCCTGCGTTCCCCTGCAGGCCCATTGAGAAAGGTGGTGCGAACACCCTGGAGACCAGGGGAGAAGGACTGGTGAGTCTAGACTCTGATCAAAGACTTGGCATGAGGCTGTTTGTTGGACTCTGTTACTGTGGAAGGGAGGAACTAGAAGTGACCTGGCCAGAGGGCTAAGACACGAAAAGAAGCAGTCCATTGTAGAGCCAGAGTAGCTGTCAACCGGCGGTACCAGACAAAGAGGCCCTGCTATGCCATGCTCAGCCATGAGGGGCACACCAACTGGTCGGTCCACTCCTCCAGAGGCTGGTGCAACCTTGTTGTGTAGACAAGGCCTCATTTCTGTGCCCTATCCATGAGGCAACACTGCCTCTCCAGTTTCATTCAATTTCTCTTTCAATGTGATTTTTTTCACACCTCTCTATTTAGGAGCACCAGGTTCCCAGACTCATGCCCAGCCCTGTCCTAAGAACATATAAACAGCCGTACTGGGTCAGACCAAATGTCCATCTAGCCCAGTATCCTGTCTTCTGACAGTGGCCAATGCCAGGTGCTTCAGAGGGAATGAACAAAACAGGTAATCATCATGTGATCCATCCCCTGTCGCCCATTCCCAGTTTCTGGCAAACAGAGGCTAGGGACACCATCCCGGCCCATCCTGGCTAATAGCCATTGATGGACCTGTCCTCCATGAATTTATCTATTTATTTGTCCTTAAAATAGACATTGAGTCAGCCCCTTGCAATCTATTAGTTTTAACACAGGTTCACTCAGAAGAGAATGGTCATGCCAGTTACAGGTTAACAGAGAATTCCTCCTATATCTAGCAAGTTCACTTATCCCGGGTACAAAAGCAATGAGGCAGACGTGAAGCCTGGAGTCAAAGCCTACTCTTGTTTACAGAGGTGTAAATTTGGAGTAACTCTTCTGAAGTCTATGGAGTTATTTCAGATTGACACTAGCATAGGTTATCAGAATTTGACCTTGGATAAATGCTCCTATCTTTAAACATCTGTGAAAGCCAACATGATATGATGGATTCCCAGAGATTCATCTTAGGTAAATGTAAGCATATGTTTCTACATTCGTTTTCATATTAATGATGTTTTACTGTAGATTTCATTTAAAATGTTCAGAGGAACTTAACAACCGATACTACACTTTAAAATCCTCCCGGGTGAATTGATTCCGGAGAAGGTGATAACACTCTTCCTACACTATATGGATCGGACATGTTATTTATTCGTTTGCCTTTCTGGGAATAGGAGGCAAACCATATTAAATCGATAGATATGCAGTTTATTCATTCACAATAAAACTGACATATAGATTCAACAACTCACATTTCATAATCCTGAAGTCTATTTTATAGGCTAGCCCAGCATATTAATCAAATGATGAGTCCAAGTAAAACATAGATTAAATTATCTGAAAAGATAGAATTATGCCATCAGATCCTCTGCTGATGTAAACTGGAGAAGCCCAGTAGAGTTACCTTTGATTTACATCAGCCGAGTATCTGGCTGAGTATCTGGCTTTATAGAGACAGCAATTTGGCTGGATACTTGTCCTGGGCAATGAAAAGTTCAACGCCCCAATTTACATTATGGTAAAGTATTTAGATAGTAAGGTCTTTGGGGCAGAGACTTTTGCACTTGTCTGCAGTGGGCATATTTGCTAAATAAATAACCTTAGGATACAGAATAAATAATAGGTTTGCCAGTCTCCGGAATAATGATCCCTGTTGCTGAGTGTACAGTTTATTGAACCTATATCCCAACTCTTAGTTGGAGAGGGCACTCTGCTGCTATTAGTGCTGTTTTTACAACGAAATGTAAAACCAAGGTTCAAACCCTTTGTAGTTGTTAAAGATCTGATGACAATTTTCTCAAGATCTGGGGTATTAATCCTGATGTCCTGGCTAAAGTTCCATTTGGGTAATGGCTACATTCTGTCTGTCTATAGTCAGCCTGCCCTTTCGTTTAGATACAGCAATGTTGCATGGTCATGCTATGCCTTGCTAAAAAGCTAACATATTCCACTTCAAAGGTGTCTCCATTTCATTGATGTGTGATAAATATATTCCACTATTTATCTTTCTGTTATCAGCCTATCACCAGAGTAGCTATCTATCTACTGTACTTTGTGGTCTGTGAAATTGTAATCCTAAAGACAGTTTCGATGTGTCCAGAATATCAATCAATATTAGAGCTGAGTGAAATATTACAACTGAAACTTCTTTTCAGTGAAAAAATGCAGATTCAGCTACTACGCCAAAACATTTCACCGAATTGTTTGTCAATAAAACAAAAAACACAACCACAACAAAATCTGAAAATGTCAAAATCTTTTGTTTTGACATTTTTTGCAACAAAATGTTTCTTTTTTTATGTGAAATGGCTTTTTGTTTTGAAATGTCATTTAATTTTATTTTAAAAAAATTAAAAATGATAAAAATAATGAAACAAAATGATTCATTTCAGGTTCAACCAGATGTGTTGTCTGATCTGAAACAATTTTTTTTCAACTTTTTATTTGACAAAAGTTTTGAAAATTATAATTTTTGGTTTGACACAAAACACTATTTTGATTTTGATTTTTTTTTGCTGGGATTGCCAGTGAACCAAAATCCATCACTCACCCAGCTCTAATCAATATATTAAACAAGAACCCGGGAAGGATGGTCTGGTGGCTAATGAACAGGAGTGATAGCAACCATGGCCAAGTGATAGTGACTTGGCCAGGTCACTTATCCTCTCTCTGCCTCAGTTTATGAATGCACAAAACAGGAATAATTCCCTCTCACGTAGGTTTTGTGAGGATTAACCAATTAATGGCCCCAATTCAGTAACATACTTAAGCACATGCCTAGCATTAAACACATGAGTAGTCCCATTGATTTCAATGGGACTGAGAACATGCGCAAATACCTTGTTGAATCAGAGCCAATATTTGTAATGCCTTTTGTAGTACTTTCCATCTGAGGATTTCAGTCTAAGCATGGTGGTGGACTAGTGGATTGATCATGGGCTAGGAATCAGGAGCCTTGGATTGTATTCCTGAATCATTCATGTTAACTCACTATGTAACGGTGGCCAAGTCACTTCAGCTCTGTGCCTTCATTAACTCATGCGAATAAAGGGTGTACTAATACTTACCCATCAACATTAAGTGCAATTTAAATACAAAGCGGTAGTGGTTGGTATTATACGTAAGTGCAGAACATTATTGTTTCTATAGTGCTGTACTATAAAAACAAAGAATAGCATTTTATTTTAGCATGGTTCTGGATGCGTTTAGTGATATGTACATGGTGTATTCAATTACCAGCTCAAAGGTGTCTTGAACATAGTTTTACATAAACCACTGCTTACTCATCTCTTATCTTGGTACAATAAAATACATTCAGTAGAATAATTAGGAAGACAGAGTCCCCTTATAAACATTTTCTGCTCTTGTGAATACTTTTTCCATTTTCTAGCCCTATGGGATCATTAGCAACAGCACAGTAAATCTTCAAGATCTATTCCCCTTATGAGCGTGATTCTCTGTAGTTTGCCATGTTACAAGAAGTATAATTAGGACCCATTCATCTGACAGATTAATGAGTGGAGCAGCAAAGGCCGGATAGCAGTATATTAAACACCTAAATACAGAAGTCTCTGCATCTAATATAATCATGAAATAGCACATCTTCTGTAACAGTTATGGTCATTTCAACATATATATTCTTTAAAATATGTCAGTTTTATGGTACTTTCTTTACTGTGCCTTGGTATAAATATTTATACTTGTGGCTTGGCTCACCAGTAAATATTTAGCATTTTGTTCTATACAATGATAGCCCCAAATTCATAAGCACAAAGTCCTGCATAGATCTGAGCCACTGAGAATGTGCATTTGGCAATAATCATCTCTTAAAAGGACTAATAAATAGTCTTCAATCTGCTGTGCATCAGAGAGACTCGAAGGATAGAGTTGCCTAGTGGTGATACACAGCAATTTTAAGTGAATATGTTAGATAAGGCTATGTAAATATACACTCATTGGGGTGGAAATCTTTATTACTATTTTTAATCCCATTTAAATAAGTGGATTACTTGGAACTGCTGGATTGTGCAATTTGGATGTATTTTTCAGTGCTGATCAGATAATTCCATGTGTTCATTATGGGCCCAATACTGCTCTTATTAATGTGATTGTGAATACCGACAGACCAGTTGTCGGCAGGTGGGATCAAACCGGGGACTTCTGGAGCTTAGTGCATGAGCCTCTACCACATGAGCTAAAAACCAACTTCCTGTTAGCTAAGCCTATAGAGCAAACTCATTAATCTCTCTCTCTCTAAGTGGTCTCTGCCACTAAATGGGACAGAACACTACACCCAGGAGGTGTGTGGGTTACAATTGAATACTCTTGTAGACTTTATTCTGGGTTAGGGACTGGCCCTTATTAAAAATTCAGAGTGGACAGGATTATTATTTATTTGTATAGTAGTAGCATCTAAAAACCCTACTCAGGGATCTAGACCCAACTAAGGTAGGCACTGACTTTACACACACATGTAAACCACCTAAAGAGCTTAGAATCTAATATAAGAGTCAGACACACAGCTGGTTCTTATGAGTTTAGTAACCAAAAGAGTGCTCAGAACCATGCAGTCTTTAGGAGATAATTGTATAAAATATCACCAACAAAACAGGCTAGCACTTGGTCACTACTGGGATGGGAAAGCCCACAGAAAACACAAGCGATTCAGTAGGGAGCGCTTGTCCCTTTGGGTCAGAACTGACCCACTCCCCTTGTTAGGGTGCATGGTGCTGCACAACGGAAATACTGTCTTTGGGATACAATGTAAAACTGAAGTCCTGATAAGAGATGGGGGGGGAGGAATTGTCAAAAATTATTGGCAGAGAAAAATGCCCTTTCAACTTTTAAATGGATGTTTCGGTTTGAAAAATTCCATTTTAAATGAAATTTTCAGGTTTTTGTTTTAAAACTTAAACATTTGAAAACCAAAAATATTTCTGATTTTGCTTTTTGATGAAATCCTGAAAAATTCAACAAACATGAAAAATCTTTTTTTTTCCCTTCAACATTTTCACAGGTAATGAGCTATATTTTCCTACCAGCTCTAGTCCTGATCAGTTATAATCCTAAAATACCTGGTGTCTCTTTTTCCCATGATCAGGGTGTCAGCTGCAGGGTCTGGCTTTGATGCATTTTAAGAAATTAAATGTTGTTTGTCTACATTGACATTGTTTTATTAGTATTGTGGTAGACCGTCCAGCTCCCAGTCATGATCACCTGATCCTAGGTGGGTGTACAAGCACAAAACAGAAGGATTGTACCTGCGCTGATGCTATTTATATAATTCATTTTGGTTAAAAGAAATCTGCAAAGCAAAGGTACAGCAGTATTGAACAAAAGTATTTGTGCATATTATTAGTTAACATAATACCTCTGCAACAAAATCTAATTTAAAAATAACCACAGCAAAATAGAAAACCCCACAAACTAACTCAATAAACTAAACAAAAAAACAAGAAAAAGCGAGCACACCGATACAAGGCTGACCAAATCACTCAGTAATCTCCCTATCTGAATTCAGTTTCAATTGTACATGGTATTCTCCACTTCCTCTCTGGAGCTGCTGTGTGGTGTCCTTGTGTACTCTTAAACTTCTGCTGAAATGGCTACATTTCAGTGTTTGGTGAACGTATTCCTTCTGAACTGGCAACGTTTAAAAGGCACGTTGGATCCTACTAGAGGAAAGGGGCAATTCAGAAGTTTGCATGCTTTGGATATGAACTTTCAAAATTCTAGATCAATATAAAGAGATTATAATTACAATGCTTTTTAATATAACATACAGCATCACAAAAATACTTTATAGAAAGGGATAATGTAGAAAGTGAATCCTTCAGAGTTGGATTTTCTCTTGATGGTATTTATTTGGCCCCTAACGCTGTACTGTCTGAACACTTCATAGTCTTTCATCTATTTATATTCCCCCAACTCCTCTATGAGGTTAGGTAGTGCTATTATTTCCATTTCACAGATGGGGAACTCAGAAACACAGAAACTAAGGGGTAGATTTTAAAAGATATTTAGATGCCTAAAGAAGCAGTGGGATTTTCAAAAGTGCCTAGGTGCCTAACTCCCTTTGAAATCATCTGCATCTTTAGGTGTTTAAATACCTTAAAAAATTAGTCCCCAAGTGACTTGCCTAAGACCACACAGGGTGTCTGTGACAAAACAGGAACTGAGCCCCTTTCTTCCACTCCCCAAGCTAGCTTTCTAATCACTGGGACATTCCTTCATCTGTAGCTATCACACCTGAAAGAAATGACCCTGCAACTCAAAGGCAGTGAAACAGAGACAAGAATTCTCACAAACTAAGTACAGAGAGGTGAGACAAGAGGGTGTGATAGTAATGGAAGAATAAAAGGTGTGTATTGAGTCAGAGGTTAAATCAAACAAGAAGATTGTAAGGCAAGTTTTGAAGAAAATAAGTGAGTTGGAGAGAGGGTAGATGGGGCAGCCCAACTGTAAGAGTTACTGAAACTCTCCCTTTGTGGGGCATCACTGGGAACTGGATCAAAGAGAGGAAGCCCAGGCTGAAGCAGCAAAGTGGATGAGTGGGGTGAAATACAGGTAGGTGGATAGAAGGTCAGAGACAAATGGTGGAGCAAGTCCATGGAGAGCTTTTAAAACTAAGATGGCAATTTTGAATCGGATGGGCAAAGAGCAGCCTTGGAGCAGCTGGCAGCAGATTCCCGTGGATTGTCTGCCAACTGGGGAGAGCCGGAGTGCATTGTTTTCCAGCCATTCCTCTTCACCGATTCTCCTGGCCCTGACATGCCTCGTATTTGGGCTGAGAGGCAGAAGGTGTAGGAGCTGGCTGTGCTGGCTCTCTATGCCCACAGGGACTCGCCTACACTAGGGCTAATGGCAGCTGGGCAATTACAGTCAGTCTCTGCCTGGAGAGCATCTGGCCTGTGGTGTGTAACAAACAAAAGGTGGTTCTCTTTTAAGTTTAGGGCTTGTGAAAAATTATGTTGACAGCATAGAAAGACGAAATCCCTTTCATGCAGAACAGGCTCAGCACGGGCAATATCTAAGTGAAAATGAGGTAGGATCAGAGGCTAAAATAGGAAAACAACAAGTTAAAAATTACTTAGACAAGTTAGAGATCTTCAAGTCACCAGGGCCTGATGAAATACATCCTAGAATGTGCAAGGACCTGACTGAGGAGATATCTGAGCCATTAGCGATTATCTTCAAAAAGTCAAGGAAAATGGGAGAGATTCCAGAAGACTGGGAAAAGGGCAAATATAGTGCCAATCTATAAAAAGGGGAATAAGGACAACCCGGGGAATTACGGACCAGTCAGCTTAACTTCAGTAACCAGAAAGATAATGCAGCAAATAATCAAGTAATCATTTTGCAGACAACTAGAAGATAATAAGGTGATAAGTAAGTCAGCATCGACTTGTCAAGAACAAATCATGTCAAACCAACAGCTTTCTTTGACAGGGTAACAAGCCTTGTGGATGGGGGGAAGTGGTAGATGTGGCATATCTTGACTTTAGTAAGGCTTTTGATACTGTCTCGCATGACCTTCTCATAAACAAACTAGGGAAATACAACCTAGATGGAGCTATGGTAAGACGGATGCATAACTGGTTGGAAAACCGTTCCCAGAGAGTAGTTATCAGTGGTTCACAGTCAAGCTGGAAGGGCATATCAAGTGAGGTCATGCAGGGATCGGGGTCCTGGATCTGGTTCTGTTCGATATCTTCATCAGTGATATGATAATGGCATAGAGAGTACACTTATGAAGTTTGAGGACCATACCAAGCTGAGAGGGGTTGCAAGTGCTTTGGAGGATAGGATTAAAATTCAAAATGATCTGGACCAACTGGAGAAATGGTCTGAAGTAAATAGGATGAAATTCAATAAGGACAATGCAAAGTACTCCACTTAGGAAGGAACGATCAGTTGCACACATACAAAATGTGAAATGGCTGCCTAGGAAGGACTACTGGAGAAAGGGATCTGGGGGTCATAGTTAAGGCTACGTTTTAGTCATGGGTATTTTTAATAAAAGTCATGGACAGATCACGGGCAGTAAACAAAAATTCATGGCCTGTGACCTGTCCATGACTTGTACTATATACCCCTGACTAAATCTTGGGGGGGCGGGGGGGAGCTGTGTGTACTGGGGGGGCAGCCTAAGGAGTGCTGCATGTGCTTGGGGGGGCAGCCCGGGAGGCGCCACGTGTGCTCGGGGCAGCAGCCCAGGACCCCCATTGGTGCTGGGTGGGGGCGGGCAGCAGTGCGTGGCCTGGGACCCCCACTGGTGTTGGGGGGGGGGTGGCGCTGGCACATGACCGGGGACCCCTGCTGGTGCTGGCGGGGGTTGGCGGGGCATCAGGCTCCCTACCTGGCTCCGCACCCACCCGGAAGTGGCGACATCCCCCCCTTCCTCAGCTCCTAGGCTTCTTGTCCTAGCCCCTGAGGATAGGACAAGAAGCAATGGGCTTAAATTGCAGCAATGGATGTTTAGGTTGGACATTAGGAAAAACTTCCTAACTGTCAGGGTGGTTAAGCACTGGAATAAATTGCCCAGGGTGGTTGTGGAATCTCCATCACTGGAGATTTTTAAGAGGAGGTTGGACAAACACCTGTCAGGGATGGTCTAGATAATACTTAGTCCTGCCATGAGTGCAGGGGACTGACTAGATGGCCCCTCGACATCCCTTCCAGTGCTATGATTCTATGACTCTCTAGCAGCTTCACCTCCACTGCCCTAGGCAAATGCCTCCACCCTGTCCTGCAAGGTGATTTCTGCGTTTGATAGCGTGGCTTCACCCACCCACTTGCCTCACTCCTTGCTTCTTCGTGGAGACGATTCACAAGGATGCCCACTGTGATGCAGACACCTGTTCGCTAGCAACTGAAAAGCCATCTCATTTCACAGAAACCACAGAACAGTAATAATCAGACAGTAACGACTTCTGCTAACCACCAACCTGAGTCACATTTGAGCTGGTGACGTGGGGGTAAAAAGGCTCCGTATCCCACTGCCAAGTCTGAGACAAGCAGTATGTACAATACCAGTGACTAGAAAATATTATCTTTTGCTGGGTGAGGGTCCATCTAATGTTTGCTGGTCTCTCTCCAAAATACAGACAATGGACCCAACATTGCCATGGTATAAGTGGGTGCTGCTCCCTCTTATTTGGTCCATTGTCCCTGGGTGAGAATAGCCCTTCAGATCTGAAAATGGTTCAACTTATTTTTCAGACTTGTGATGCAGGGATGCTGGCAGAACAGTAACTAAAGTTGTGTGTGTGTGTAACTGAGTGTGCGTATGTTTGTCTGTTTGTGTGGGTGTATAGTACAGAATATGGGTTTCAGTTTGTGTGAGCATGGTGAGAAGTATTTGCATGTATCTTGTTTATGAGAGTGGGTGGCATAGCGTGTGCATGTGTGACAGACAATGTGGTTTGAGGCTGTGTGATTGTGAGATGTGTGAGTTTGTGCGAGAGCATGTCCCGTAAACGCTTCCACTGTTAAAGAGGATTCTTAAGCTGTTGTGTAACAAAAAAGATTCATGTGTTCCCGTTACAAGGCTCCATGCTCTTGTTCAGACAGCACCCCAGCTCGGTTTCTTCTGTTGTCCTGAAGAAACTGAACACTTCAAAACTTTCAATAGAATTGGAACATGCAGTTGCTCCTCCAAAACCAAAAGCTTGTGTTTAAAACAAAACAAAAACTTGGTTGCATCATTTCAGCTTCTGACCTTTGACGGTTTTAAACACTGAATCAAAAGCAAAATTTTAGTGTATTTTTTGCTTAAAGAAAACCTCATTATTTCTATATATGCTGGGACAAATTCTTGTTTCACTTACGGTTGTAAACCTTAAGTAACTCCACTGAAGTCAATGGTGTTGCTTGGATTTATAATGTTGCAACTAATGGGTGAATTCCATTCTATCTTCCCTAGGCCCTGTGCCAGCAGAACCACTGCTGTTCTGCTATGCATGGGGGGCAGGATTTAGGCTGCCCTAGGGTGTGCATCTGGAAAGGGCAGAGGCCAGTTCCTTGGGAGCGTCATCTGAAGCAGCAGTTTGAGACAAGGTTGGGATAGAGAAGAGCTGTGGATGAAAAGTGCTACGAAATTGCTTGTTCTCATCTAGGATTCTTGTTCTTATCAGTTTTCAGAATGGAGAGAGGTCAATAGTGGTGTCCCCAGGGGTCTGTACTGGGCCCAGTCCTATTCAACGTATTCATCAATGATCTGGAAAAGGGGTAAACAGTGAGGTGGCAAAATCTGCAGATGATACAAAGCTACTCAAGATAGTTAAGTCCCAGGCAGACTGCAAAGAGCTACAGAAGGATCTCTCAGAACCGGGTGACTGGGCAACAAAATGGCAGATGAAACTGAATGTTGCTAAGTGCAGAGTAATGCACATTGGAAAACATAATCCCAACTATACATATAAAATGATGGGGTCTAAATTAGCTGTTACCACTCAAGAAAGAGATCTTGGAATCATCCTGGATAGTTCTCTGAAAACATCCACTCAGTGTGCAGCGGCAGTCAAAAAAAGCAAACAGAATGTTGGGAATCATTAAGAAAGGGATAGAGAATAAGACAGAAAATATCATATTGCCTCTCTATAAATCCATGGTACGCCCACTTCTTGAATACTGCGTGCAGATGTGGTTGCCCCATCTCAAAAAAAGATATATTGGATTTGGAAAAGATTCAGAAAAGGGCAACAAAAATGATTAGGGGTATGGAACGGCTGCCGTATGAGGAGACATTAATAAGACTGGGAATTTTCAGCTTGGAAAAGAGACAATGGGGGGGATATGATTGAGGTTTATAAAATCATGACTGGCGTGAAGAAAGTAAATGAGGAAATGTTATGTACTCCTTCTTATAACACAAGAACTAGGGGTCACCAAATGAAATTAATAGGCGGCAAGTTTAAAACAAACACAAGTAGGTAGTTTTTCACACAATGAACAGTCAACCTGTGGAACTCCTTGCCAGAGGATGTTGTGAAGGCCAAAACCATAACAGGGTTAAAAAAAGAACTAGATAAGTTCATGGAGGATAGGTCCATCAATGGCTATTAGCCAGGATGGGCAGGGATGATGTCCCTAGCCTCTGTTTACCAGAAGCTGGGAATGAGCGACAGGGGATGGATCACTAGATGATTACCTGTTCTGTTCATTCCCTCTGGAGCACCTGGCATTGGCCACTGTCGGAAGACAGGATACTTGGCTAGATGGACCCTTGGTCTGACCCAGTATGGCCATTCTTGTGTTCTTATGTTATGTTTGATAGTCTAGTTAAAGCACAGGGCTGGGATACCGGACACCTGGGTTCAATTCCCAGTTCTGCCCCTGACTTTAGGCTAGTTGTTCAATCTCTCTGTGCTTTCACCTGCACAGGGATTGTGGTAGATCTCAGAGGCCACTAATGCTGTAAGGTAGGAGTAGCTTCCTTGGAGCAGCTCCATATTGTTCTCCCTGCCTCATAGGAAAGATTCTTTCCTACTTCCCATCCCTCCCTCCCCATTGACCTCACCAGTGTCCAGCCACATTATGGAGGTCGAGTGATAGGGCATGGCTTTGTGCACAGAAGCAGCATATGGTCCCTTAATTCTGAATTCTCTCCCTCTCTAATAGACAAACACACATAGTCGACTGAGAATCATAGCATCATACCAGGCATCGTAGAGTGAAGTTCCCAGATCTGGCTCAATCCGACGAATCCACAAGTATCTGGGACGGCCCCATGGGCGATGCAGGTAGGGTCGAGGCGTGCACCACAAATATCTGGGACGGCCCCATGGACGATGCAGGTAGGGTCGAGGCGTGCACCACAAATATCTGGGACGGCCCCATGGGCGATGCAGGTAGGGTCGAGGCGTGCACCCCTTTGCATGTCGACAGAGTTTGAGAGCATGATGTGTGTTTTTGTCCATCCTGGTGACACGGCTGAAGAGCGTGCAATGCTGCTTTTGAATTTAGTGGGTAATTGGAGGAAGGCCAGACCTCAGTGAGATTATGGCATTTCCACAAAGTCGAGCCACTTTATGCTATATATAATATAGATGAATATTAATTTTCTTCAAAGACAGTTGAAGCAGCCACATGTTTTACCTGGCAAATGTATTCAGGGTGACTCATTCCAAGAACACTCTGAAAAATCCCCACCTCCCTTTTACCTCTAGGAAATTCCCTTTTCATGGGAATGAAAATCACAGCTCCCACGCCCACAGATTTCAGGGCCTTGGCCCTTCGAAAGGCTACAGAGACTAATCAGCCTTGCAGCAAACGCAACGCTTTCCCCATCCGGATCGTATTTTTCAATCTGAACATTTTTATGGTAGGCTTAAGCGACTTCCTATGTTCCTGTTGTTGCTTTTAATTTTTTCCTACTTTGGGTGAAACCCCTGAAGGGGGAACTGCACAGGGGGAAAAAGAGAGAGAGAGAATAAATAAATAATGAAGAAAATGTTTCTCTTTCCCCTCCCAATGTAATGAATGTATGGAAAGCTTTAAGCTGCAGCAGTATTTTGACACTGTGCACAGTACTGCTCTCTCTCCACCCCCTATTCCTTTGAGGTTCATCTTTCAGACCACAGCTCTGTTCCACTGCCAACTTGTTGGAAGTGTTTAGTGACTGGAGAACTGTTGCCTGCTCTCTTCAGAACTTCACACTTCATTTTTCCAGATCCCTGCGAGCAGCAGCAAATATTTCACCAGCCTGGTTTGCTGGCTACTACCATAAATCAGACTTAGAATGCAAAAAAATATCCAGGCCTGTCAAGGCATTAAGCTTTTATTTTCAGGCTGAATCCAGTGGTAAATGAGGGCTTGTATTTTCCTTTAAAACTGTAAAGGGATTTTAAGGATTGTCGTTGGACAGTGGCCAGATCCAAAAGATACAATGCAGAATGTAACTGGTTAGAGGAGATTTGAAAAAGTCTTAAGTATGAAAAATGGCTTTTCTTAAAGGTTTTTCAATGAAATGTGAAACTGGGCTTGAATTTCATAAAGGCTTTGGGCATAGACTGCTTATGAGGAAAGCAAGAGGAGAAACACAAGAGGAAGATCTTTCTGGAAGTATAAGAGGCTATTTGTTCAGGCAAATGGGCCCATTCATTAGCCCATTACCTGCCACTATTGTCGATGTGACAGCGAGGAAAAACTGAGTAGACAGATTTATTTTCTTGACAGTAATTGCTTTAAAATTTAGATGTACGCTAGGACACCTAGTGCAAAGCGATTGTGGAAATACACTGAAGCAAGCTTGCAAGGTGCAATGAATCAGGAATCTTCTTCTCAGTGCGGATGCTGTAGAGAGACCAGGAGTAGACAGGAGGCTGGCGTGTTTTTTTTTTTTTTTTTTAATAAAAGCCTCTTGCAGCAAACAAGCAGAACCCCCCAGCTCTGCTATTCATTACTGCAAGCAAACAGCAGCACGGCTTAGTGAATAGACGCTAGACCGGTAGTCTGGAAATCTGGGTTGTATTTCTCTGCCACTGGCTTGCTGCGTGGCCTTGGTCCGTTAAATTTTAGAAATCTGGTGCCTGAATGCCCTAATTTGCATATTTGATTAATTTAACTTATTTTCCCAATTGAAATGATAACAAGTGTCCCGATTACTTGAAATGAAGCCTGGCAAGGCTCTCTCCAGCATGGAACGAACTTTATGAACACTGGAATTGCTGTGCCTCTGACAGGCTCCCTGGGTTGGTGTCCAGGTAACTCTGGTGGTTCTGTGGGTTCTGCCCTTGGTTGCTCCTTGTCCCAGGCAGTGAGTGGGGGGCCTGTGGTTGAGTTGGTGGCCCACGGTATGGGCTGCTGCGTGCCCTGGGATGGAAGGGGGATCTGGCTGGGCTGGCAGCCCCTAGTTGCTGACTAGCTTTGGCTGCCCCCTTGCTCACTGGCTGAGGTAGAGGAACAGGCTCTGGCTGCCTTTAGTCAGCTGCCTCCCAGCATCCCTGCCCAACAACAGCTGCTTCACACATGGACCTTTATTCTCAGGGCAAGTCACTTAATCTTCCCAGGCATCAGTTTCCCCATCTCTAAAATGGGGAGGATGATACCTCCCCTCCTTTGTGATGTGCTTTGAGAGCTAGACATGAAAGTGCTACATAATTGCTAATTCTTCTTAATAGTATCATCCAGGGTGGCCTTGTGGTTAAAACACTGGTCTGGGCTCAGACCCTAGCCCTGCCACAAAATCCCAGTGTGAGACTTTGGGCAAATCACGTCACTGCTCTGTGCCTCAGTTTCCCATCTGTGAAATGGGGATAATGAAATTTACTACGTACAGGTGGTGTGAGGCTAAACTGATGGACATTTCAAGGCGCTCAGACATCATGGCCATAGAAAAGCCGCCAAATACATACAATTTTGCGAATATATTGGAATCAATTTTTTTTTTTATTGGGGCAAATAGCCCTTTCCCAGTCTGCATGCTGGACAACTGCACCTGTACATAGCATGTCAGTTTTGTAGCAGGCAGGGTATCTGCTTCAACAAGGGCTGAAAGCAAAAACTACTGCAATTCAGATTAAACCAACATGATAGACTATTGTTGTTTACTCTCACTTTGCCTGATGCTGCTTTTTCTGACACCCGCAGCACTTGGGATAATAATGACTAGCACTTTTAGACGGCTTCGCAAACATTAACTAATTATCACACACACAGACCTTGAGCAGGTAGGTCTGGTTAGCTTCTTTAGCCCCAATTGACAGGCATGGAGAAGCTGAGTGACTTGCCGGCTGCCACACACACTCAGGCCCGAAGAAAGTAGGGGCAGGGGCTGTCTTCCTTATGCGTGTAAAGGATCTTATACACTCAGGGGTTCTGTCCATAACAAATAATAACCGAAAATAAGGGAGCTGATTTTATTTGGAGAGACTGACTGGTGGTAAATAAAATTACAGAAGCCACAGGAGAAAAATGGTGATGACAGATACCTAACTGTTGTTCCTTTTTATGACCAGAATGATTGCCAAGGGGCTTATTCCCAAACAGATGGCATGTCTGTGAACGAGCTACATAATTTAAGATTTCTTTACGGGACAAGGATGCTGTGGATTTGCTCACTGGATTCACAAAGATAATCTTTGATGTGCTCTTTGCATGCCCGGAGAGAGAAAAGGGGCATCTCCTGGCACATGTGTCCCATGGTGAGCCAGAGGCATTCCCAGTTAAAGACATATCCAGCCTGCATCCCCTTCTCCCAATTCTCCTGAGGTCTCTGACTTGCCTCTCCTTGCTGTGTCTGATCTGAATGCTTTCCTTTTTTTGTTTCCTCACTGCTGCCCGTATTCCGCTCTGCTTCTTGCTCGCTACATTTGTTGCAAAATTTCCCACCTCCTCTGACCTTGCTGCTGCTGCGTCTTGGGTGTTCTGTATTTGAGGCTGCTTCAGCAGCAGGCTCTGAGTCAATTAATTTTCCAAATTATAGCTAACTCAGCAAGCCGTTCACGAGCAGCAAAGCGGGGAGGCTAGTTTTGCTGGAGGAAAAGGAGTTTAATTGCTGGATTTTTTTTTTTTTTTTAAGCTTGGAGTATGGTGAGGGCAGGCAGGAATGGATGGGTGCTGCTAAGCATGACAACTTTCCCAATACATTTAGGGTGCATGCACCAGATCTGCAATCAGTAAAGGGACTGACTTTCCTCTCACTAGGAGAATCGGGCCCTGAGCAAAAAAAAAATTCCTCTACCTTTGGAACTGTTGCAGGGTTTTGCAGTTGGGGGGAAAACAGGCAGTTCTTGACTTCAGGGGAGTTGCTCCTGACTGACACTGGTGTAGGGCAGAATTAAGGCAGACCTCTTGCTATATTTTTAATAGCACTGAGCACACTGACGGTGCTTAACAAATATATTAGTTAATAATCATACTAACTAACTTGAGAAGGAAGGTTTGGTGTTCAGGGTGTTAGCCTTGGATATGGGAGATCTCTGCACACTACCCTGCTCCACCATAAACTTCCTGTGTGACCCAGGCAAATCACATAGAGCCAAATCTTTAGAAGTACCTAGGCACCTAACTCCCATTGATTTAAAAGGGAGTTAGGTACCTAAATACCTTTAAAAATTGCTCCTTAGTCTTGCTGAGCCGAAGGTCCTCATCAGTAAAATGGGAATATAACAACAGTGCCTTACAATCGGGGTGTTGAAAGAATAAATACATTAAAGATTATAAGGTGCTCGGATACTATAGTAATGGCAGGGCATATAAGAACTTTTGATAAATAATAACAAAGTAAACACTCTTTCTCTGTAGTTGTCACTATGTAGATTACATTGGTTTTTTAAAATGATTTTAATCAGTCATCTTATTTGTCTATCGCTGCTATGTAACATGGAGATTTAGAAGCAGTGTGTGTGTGTGTGGGGGGGGATTATAAGGGAAAAGAGGAATGGACAGGGGTTGCGACTAGAGGGAACAGGGGTTAGATTAGTAGATCGCACTGTCACCAGGCAAAGGCAGGTTTACGTGATTGGGGACTCCTTACTGAGGAGGTTAGACAGGCCTGTGACCAGGGCGGACCCAGAGAACAGAAGAGTGTGCTGGCTACCAGACGCTAAGATACGGGATGTGGACCTGCAGTTGAAAAGGATCCTAAAAGGAGCAGATAAGAACCCCTTGATTATCCTTCACGTAGGAACGAATGACACAGCTAGGTTCTCGCTGGAGAGAATCAAGGGAGATTGTGCCAGGCTGGGGAAGACGCTTAAGGAAATCGAGGCTCAGATCATCTTCAGTGGGATTCTGCCTGTTCCTAGAGAAGGGCAGCAAAGGGGTGACAGGATTGTGATGATAAATAGTTGGCTAAGGGAGTGGTGCTATAAAGAGGGCTTTGGGATATATGGCCACTGGAAGGCTTTCAGGGACAGAAAACTGTTCTCACGGGACGGACTTCACCTAAGTAGGGAAGGAAATAGACTTCTGGGAGGGAGGCTGGCTCATCTCATCAAAAGAGCTTTAAACTAGGAATTTGGGGGAGACGGTTGAGAGATGTCCAGTTAATCTCCACACCAGATTATAACATTGAGAGGGAGGTCGATGAGATAAGAACAGTTACAGCCAGGGGGAAGAGATTGGACATAAGGAGAAGGGGGGGGGGGGATGGATACTAGACTAATAGGTCATACTGGCGGTACGGTGTCCGTACCAAATTGGATAACAAATGTGAGAGAGGCCAAACGGCATAAATTAAGATGTTTATACACCAATGCGAGAAGCCTAGGTAACAAAATGGAGGAATTGGAGCTCCTGGTCCGAGAAATGAAACCGGATATTGTAGGAATAACCGAAACGTGGTGGAACGGTAGTCATGACTGGAGTACAGGTATGGAGGGGTATGTGCTGTTTAGGAAAGACCGGAACAAAGGTAAAGGTGGGGGAGTAGCATTGTATGTCAACAATGAGATAAACTGTAAAGAAATAATAAGTGATGGAATGGATAAGACGGAGTCTGTCTGGGCAATACTCACACTGGGTAAAAGAACTACTAGAACCTCCCCTGGGATAGTGCTTGGGGTGTGCTATAGACCGCCGGGATTTAGCCTGGATATGGACAGAGAACTCTTTAATGTTTTTAGGGAAGTAAATACTAATAGGAACTGTGTAATCATGGGAGACTTTAACTTCCCGGATATAGATTGGGGAACAAATGCTAGTAACAATAATAGGGCTCAGATTTTCCTAGACGTGATAGCTGATGAATTCCTTCATCAAGTAGTTGCTGAACCGACGAGGGGGATGCCATTTTAGATTTGGTTTTGGTGAGTAGTGAGGACCTCGTTGAGGAAATGGTTGTAGGGGACAACCTTGGCTCGAGTGATCATGAGCTAATTCGGTTTAAACTAAATGGAAGGATTAACAAAATTAAATCGGAGACTAAGGTTTACGATTTCAAAAGGGCTAACTTTAATAAATTAAGGCGACTAGTTAGGGAAGTAGATTGGACTAACATATTTATGGATCTAAAGGCGGAAGGCGCCTGGGATTATTTCAAGTTGAAGTTGCAGGAGCTGTCGGAGGCCTGTATCCCGAGAAAGGGAAAACGGTTCGTAGGCAGGAGATTTAGACCGAGCTGGATGAGCGAGCGTCTCAGACGGGTGATTAAGAAAAAACAGAAAGCGTACAAGGAGTGGAAGATGGGAGGGATCAGCAAAGAAACCTACCTTATTGAGGTCAGAGCATGTAGAGATGGAGTGAGAAAGGCCAAAAGCCGTCTAGAGTTGGACCTTGCGAGGGGAATTAAAACCAATAGTAAGAGGTTTTATAGCCATATAAATAGGAAGAAAACAAAGAAAGAAAAAGTGGGACCGCTTAAGACTGTAGATGGAGTGGAGATTAAGGATAATCTAGGCATGGCACAATATCTAAACGAATATTTTGCATCGGTCTTTAATGAGGCTAATGAAGGACTCAGGAATAGTGGCAGCGTGACGGATGGGAATAAAGGAGCGGGGGTTGACATTACCGTATCCGAGGTAGAAGCCAAACTCGAACAGCTTAACGGGACTAAATCGGGCGGACCGGATGATCTTCATCCGAGAATATTAAAGGAACTGGCGCGAGAAATTGCAAGCCTGTTAGCGATAATTTTTAATGAATCTGTAAACTCAGGGGTGGTACCATTGGACTGGAGAATAGCTAATGTGGTTCCTATTTTCAAGAAGGGGGAAAAAAGTGACCCGGGTAACTACAGGCCTGTTAGTTTAACATCTGTAATATGCAAGGTCTTGGAAAAATTTTTGAAGGAGAAAGTAGTTAAGGACCTTGAGGTCAATGGCAATTGGGACAAATTACAACACGGTTTTACAAAAGGTAGATCGTGCCAAACCAACCTGATCTCCTTCTTTGAGAAAGTAACAGATTTTTTAGATAAAGGAAATGTGGTGGATCTAATATACCTCGATTTCAGTAAAGCGTTTGATACGGTACCGCATGAGGAATTATTGGTTAAATTGGAAAAGATGGGGATCGATATGAAAATCCAGAGGTGGATAAAGAACTGGTTAAAGGGGAGACTTCAGCGGGTCGTACTGAAAAGTGAACTGTCAGGTTGGAGGGAGGTTACCAGTGGAGTTCCTCAAGGTTCAGTTTTGGGTCCGATTTTATTTAATCTATTTATTACTGACCTCGGAACCGAATGTAGGAGTGGGCTGATAAAGTTTGCGGATGATACAAAGTTGGGAGGTATTGCCAATTCGGAGAAGGATCGGGATATCCTGCAGGGAGATTTGGATGACCTTGTAAACTGGAGTAATAGTAATAGGATGAAATTTAATAGTGAGAAGTGTAAGGTGATGCATTTAGGGATGACAAACAAGAATTTTAGTTATAAGCTGGGGACGCATCGGTTGGAAGTAACGGAAGAGGAGAAGGACCTCGGAGTCCTGGTTGATCGCAGGATGACTATGAGTCTGCAATGTGACGTGGCCGTGAAAAAAGCTAATGCGGTCCTGGGATGCATTAGGCGAGGTATTTCTAGTAGGGATAAGGAGGTGCTGGTTCCGTTATACAAGGCACTGGTGAGACCTCATTTGGAGTACTGTGTGCAGTTCTGGTCTCCCATGTTTAAAAAGGATGAATACAAACTGGAACGGGTACAGAGAAGGGCCACTAGGATGATCCGAGGAATGGAAAACCTGTCGTATGAAAGGAGACTCGAGGAGCTCGGTTTGTTTACCTTAACCAAAAGAAGGCTGAGGGGGGATATGATTGCTCTCTTTAAATATATCAGAGGGATAAATAACAGGGAGGGAGAAGAATTATTTCAGCTCAGTACTAATGTGGACACGAGAACAAATGGATATAAACTGGCCGTCGGGAAGTTTAGGCTTGAAATTAGACGAAGGTTTCTAACCATCAGAGGGGTGAAGTTCTGGAACAGCCTTCCGAGGGAAACAGTGGGGGCGAAAGACCTCTCTGGCTTTAAGATTAAGCTTGATAAGTTTATGGAGGGGATGGTTTGATGGGATAACGTGATTTTAGTCAATAGGTCAATAACGTGCCATCGCTGGTAATTAGTAACAATGGTCAATGATGGGATATTAAAAGTTACTACAGAGAACTTTTTTCCAGAGGGTCTGGCTGGAGAATCTTGCTCGCATGCTCGGGGTTCAGCTGATCGCCATATTTGGGGTCGGGAAGGAATTTTCCTCCAGGGTAGATTGGCAGAGGCCCTGGAGGTTTTTCGCCTTCCTCCGCAGCATGGGGCAGGGGTCGCTTGCTGGAGGATTCTCTGCGACTTGAAGTCTTTAAAGCATGATTTGGGGACTTCAACAGCTGAGTCAAGGGAGAGAATTATTCCAGGAGTGGGTGGGTCAGCTTTTGTGGCCTGCATCATGCGGGAGGTCAGACTAGATGATCATAATGGTCCCTTCTGACCTTAAAGTCTATGAGTCTATGAGTGTGTGATGAACAACTTTGCTCCTTCTCTCATTAAAACATATGTGCACATACTTACCCTCCCTCTTCAATTTAACAAAAACAATGATTGCCATAGAAGAATCTGTAAGCATATATGTTACACCCTTTGGGCCAGATTCATCATTGCTCCGTGTAGTCACTGATTCCAGTGCAAGGTTGGAGCACAACAGTCTGGCTGAATTCTCTTCTGATGTAAATGACACAACTCCATTGAAGTCAATGCAGCTATGCCCCCTTACTCCAGCAGAGTTTTTAACCTGGCCATTCTGATTTGATAGCATTTTCCCCCCGCTTTGCACGGGGGTAAAGGACTGCACAAGGTGCAGAGCAATAGTGAGTCTCTCGCCTCCAAATTATATCCATCAGTGTAACACAGGCTGGATGTATAGTGTCTTTTTGGACCAAATCCAGACCTGACTTACATTGACTTCAGTGGAGTTCTATGGAATGTAAATCAGGGTGGCGTATTGAACTCTTTGTATATCTTCTCTTGATTTTAATAATAAATTGGCTTATTTATTAGAAACATTTTAGTTTCAGTGCACTGATACTCTTTGAAGAACACCGTGCTAGGGTTTTCTTCACTTTAGTAAAATCTGTCCTTGGTGTGATCTGTCTCTTTGGCAGGCTTCTCTAGCAGTTAGCTTGGCTTTTTAGAAGTTGCCTCTGGGTTTATCATCTGGTTAGGCTGTTTGCTTATCTGGGTAGTGAGGTCCCTTAAGACTGCAGCATCCTTTTATCTCACCTTGGCTTCATTCTGAGCCATTCACACAATTGCATCCCTTTGGAAATGTGCTCCTGCACAAACCCCTTGGGAGATCTGGGAATGAAGTGTGCACTGCGTTGTGTGTAATATACATGTACTGTTGGTATGTCCAGGCATGTTTTGCAGGAAACTCAATGTGTCTGTCACTCTTCAGTTAGTTTTAGTTAAGGTGAAGGCCCTCTGTAACACAGTTCCTCTGTCTAGGAAAAGAAAACATTATTTTTAAAGAGTGCACATACTTAAAATGTCCTCACATGTCATCCAACCCCAAATTGTCCACCTCCAAATGTGTCCTCAAAAGTTTGATGCATGTAAGAGCTGGGGATGGCCTGTTCAGAAGTGTTTAGCATGGGCCTAATTCTTCTCCCACTGAGTTCAACCAAAACTGAGCACTTTGGGGAATGCCACCCTATGATCTAAGGGCCAGATCCAGGGCTGGTGTCAATGGGCACAGGTCCATTGATGTTGAGGCTGTTCATAATGGATCCTACAGAATAGTAATCTTCCCAAATACAGCGTATGTTCGAATGGAATGTAGAAGCCCCAATCAGGGATCAAGGCCTCATTGTGCTAGGCAGTGTATGTACGTACATGAGCACACACACTAAAATAATAGTCCCTGTCATGCTGAAGTGCAATCATTACGGGGAGGGGGGGGAGGGAAAGGGAGGTGTTTAGTGGAGGTGGTGGGCTGAATTGGAAGGCACCACTAATTTTCCATGCAGGATACTAAATATATAAATAAAGACAGTGGTAGATTGGGTCTTCTCATCACTGAGTTCCTTTTTGCCTGTAGCCTCTCAGCTATAAATAGGAGAGTCTTTGTTCTGTACCCTTTGGATCATAGCTACAAACATGAACCGTGGAAGAATCTCTCAAGTCTTTCCATGTTCCTTAGTTGTTCTCCTGCGAGGAGGCCATTACACAAACAAACAAGCTGCTTTGTTTGTTCTTTCTCTGAAGTCACAATTTCTTCCACTAAATGTTTATGCATTCCAGAGTCAAGTAACTTGACTTGCTTCTTGGGAACCCAAGGGTGGTGATTCACACTACTTTCTTATGAATTTGAAGATGCATGCTTGATGGGTTTGGTTAATGATGTAATTAGCCTGTTTTTAGTTGAGGCTTAACCTTCTGCTGAAATCAAAACACAACTAACATTTATTTTGGTGCTAATGGGGGAATATTTTCTTAAATAGTATAGTCAGTGCTGGTGGACGGATGCAGACTTGGCAGCCTTTCAGGCTGAGAGCCTGATCCAGAGTCCCACTGACGTTAATGGGAGTCATTCCATTTTACTTTCACTCAGGCCCTATGATACAGCCATAGAACAGGTAAGGCAGTGCAGGCTTCCCACACAATGTGCCACTAATGTCCTCAACTCTGACCTGGAGGAAATGCGAGAAGAACTTAATGGCCCAATCAGCCGCTGGGCTCTTTTTTGGAATGTTCAACCAGGGATTCTAATTATAGTGTGGGTTTCTGTGTTGTGCAGGGACCAGATGAGAGCACCAAACAGCTTGGTCACTACTGACTTGGGCTAGATTTGATCCAGTGACGTAGAGGCACGGAATCCATTCCTGATGCACATTCATTCACTGCTTTTCAGCCTTCTCAGTTACTCATTCATCTGTGAAGCTGTTTTCCCCCCTTATTTTTATCTCCCCTATTCAGTTCATCCTGATTTCCCCCCTGATTTTTTTTTAATATACAAAAGAACTAAATTCTATAAACCCCTCAGTATTGCTATCCGGCCTTTTTGTTTTTAAACTTGGCATCATTTATGAAGTTTCCCTTTGTTCACTTTCCTGTTCCTGTATTTCAGGCATTCAAGTATCATATGCAATAACCATTCTGTGGTTTTCCCATGGAAAGAATTGTATTGTATTGATGGCAACTGTTGTAATGCATTTTCATATCAGGATGATGTCTGAAAAAATAAACTTTATAGTGTGCGCTGCACAAAAATCTCTGTGCTACACTAGATGGTGCAGAGTGTATCTGTGTATATGTTGTGGAGAGCAATCCTGTGTTGGACTGGGAGTGGACAAGCTGACCTAACAGGCTTTTTTTACCTGCAGTTTTGATGATCAATTATTACAATATAGGTGCGCGTAGGACTGTAACTTCAGCAGTGATTTGGTGTGTGTGTGATTTAGTTTTGGAACAGCTGAGCTCATGGTTCAATGCAGAACGTTATTTCCATCCTCAGTTCAGTGTCCCACCTGTTTCCACAGGTCTGGCCTTAGACACAACTATCTACTTGGCTTCTGCAATTGCGCTCTGACTGGGGCCGTCTGATTTGCCTTTTCTGCCATTGAGAGCCGTGTGTGGGAGTTAAGCTCCCCATCAAATCTTAGCTTCTGGCTACAGAACTTCTATTTGTGGAGCAGTTGTGCTTAGTGGCCTCAGTCAGGAATTAGGGCAAGATTGTGCTAAGCACTGTACAGACAAGTAAAACAATGACAATCTGCACCAAACAACCCACGGCCCAGCTTCCACTCCATTTTGTTAGCAGACCAGAAGGGAAGGCGATTTGTGGACCAGCACCTTCTCCAGCAGCTAGGGATGGCTAATTCTCAAAAATCTATCAGGCTGGCTTCTCTTTTCCTGTCTTTGTTTCAGCGCTGTCACCTCACCTCAAGAATCTCAGCCAGCAGCGCCTCATATCATTGAGTACTGCCTGTGGAAATCTCTCTATGGAATGTGCATGCTCTGTCTTTGTGGGGATCAAAGTACGCAACCTGGCCTACTAATGCAAAATGCCCACCTGGCGACAAGTGGCCTGCTACAAGGTACGGACTCCGTTTAAGAACTGAGCCTGTAGTTTGTCATTTACTCCAAATCTGATATGATTTCTTGGTTGGTTGATTTCTTCGCCTTCTGCTCTTACGGAAATGTGCAGTATAGAAATTGGCCTTTGTTTTAGGTGCCACCTGTTTCCATTATACATCATCCCTACCAGTACTTATGGTCTAGTTTCTTACATTATTAATTGGTTCATAATTTAACACTCTTTTTAGATTTCAGCTCTTTTGTCATTTCAGCATCCATTTCTCCTGTTTGAGATACAGTTTGCTTCCCTTTCTATGTTTTCCTGAGCTTTTGATTCTCTTATGTTTATCTTAGCTTGTGAGTTGTCACATTGCAGCTCGTGTTCATGTGTCTCCTATTACTTCCTTTAGCCTTCTTGTCTCCTCTCTTTTGTGACATCTTATCCCTTCCTGGGCTTTCTCTCCTTGTTCAGTTTTGCTTTATTCTGATCGTAATGTTTCGGGTTGGGTTTTTTTCATTCCTCAAGTAGGCCACTTGTTTGGGGTTGTTGTTGTGTTTTTCGTTCTTTTTCAATTCACATTCTCTCCACTGTCTTTGCGCAAACTAGCTCTATTTAACCTTTCTCCAACACCCTAACTGAACTCTGATCAAGCCCCTTCTTTTAAAGTATTTTGGGAAAGTTCTATTTTGAGGTCAGATGAGATGATCACAATGGTCCCTTATGGCCTTGGAATCTACAAATGTCTGAAGTTAAAACAAAAGTATTTTTCCCCCCGCTATTTTTGCTCAGCTTTTCAATTCTTGATTCTGGTCAGGAGAGAGAGTGGAAGTGCCAAAATAGAACTGAAGAGACTGTTCTCATGGGGCCTGATTGTGATCTCACTCTACGGCCTTCACGGGAATTACCACTGATGTTCACCTACATTTTGAGCAACTCTCCAAGGGAGTGGGGGCTTGTTTAACCTGAACCTTAGAGCTCTTTGAGGTTCAACTGTCTCTACTACATAGTCACAATTTAAATTATTACTTAATTTTTAATGAACATGATCACATTGTTTATTTGCATACCATAAGGTAGAGGGGATTGCCACCTGCCCCGGTGCAGAAGAAACTGCCCCTCCCCTTCCTTCTCATTTGACTCCTCGAAGCAGCCTTTTATCTACCAGTGAAAGGAAAACCTTGACACCCAGTGCAGGAGTGCTAATGCTTCAAGGCATGAGTATTTGTTAAATCTCCATCCAGAGAATTGTAGCAAAGTCGTTACCATATGATGGCTGTATGGTGCCTTCAATTAAATGAGAGAGATGTTCTTGGTCCCTTTCCTAGTGGACAGATGTCCACATTACCAAAAGATAGTAGCATAACAAACACTCTTTGTTGTTACTCTCGACAAGACAAAAATGGAATGGGCTATGGAGACCTAACAACACCGTAACACCAAGAGGTTGCCTCCCCAGATCAGTGTTTAGATATGTTGGTTGGAGAAGGGTTGATATAAGAAAGTTTCCACTGTGCTGGTGTCTGAGCTGTACCTAATATGTGGATAAGGAGAGGTTTTCAGTTCCAGTTGGCACTTCTTGCCAGCACTAACTTCACTTTTATACAAATCAAAACCCGCCGAGACAATATTTGTTCCTTTCATGAGTCTAAGACTTTTTGCCATCATGAGCTCCACAGGAAATGTATACTTTTTTCACCTCAAAATAGTCACCCAGGATCATATGGTATAGTAGTATTATTTATTTGTATTCTGGTAGTATCTAAAGGCCCTGTTTAGGGCTAGATATTGTACATACATGTGACGGGCTTGCCTCATAGTCCTAGCTGGGTATTGCCTCTTCTATCTCTAACGTTAGGATGCTGCAAAACCCTTTGGGGAATAGCCTACTCTGGTTTCTGTACAGTGCCTTGTTTATCAGTTAGCTGTTTACTGTGGCCTGGACATGGGTATGGCATTTTCTGTGGAAAGGTATCACCCTGAGCTCCTGGAATCAAATGAAGTCTCTTTTCAATGGTAGCCGCGTTAGTCTGTATCAGCAAAAAACCGAGGAGTCCTTGTGGCACCTTAGAGACTAACAAATTTATTTGGGCATAAGCTTTTGTGGGCTAGAACCCACTTCATCAAATGTAAGAAGTAAAAAATACAGGAGCAGGTATAAATACATGAAAGGATGGGGGTGTTTTACCAAGTGTTAGGTCAGTCTAACGAGATAAATCAATTAACAGCAGGAAACCAAGGGAGGAAAAATAACTTTTGAAGTGGTAAGAGAGTGGCCCATTACAGACAGTTGACAAGAAGGTGTGAGTAAGAGTAGGGAGAAATTAGTATTGGGGAAATTAAGTTTAGGTTTTGTAATGACCCAACCACTCCCAGTTTTTATTCAGGCCTAATCTGATGGTATCTAGTTTGCAAATTAATTCCAGTTCTGCAGCTTCACGCTGGAGTCTGTTTTTGAAGTTTTTTTGTTGAAGAATTGCCACTTTGAGGAGAACACTTCAATCTCTCTGGTCACTCAATAACAGACCTCAAAGTGGCAATTCTTCAACAAAAAAACGTCAAAAACAGACTCTAGCCCACAAAAGCTTATGCCCAAATAAATTTGTTAGTCTCTAAGGTACCACAAGGACTCCTTGGTTTTTTTTTTTTTTGCTGAAATCTCTTTGTTACTCACCACTTTAAAAATGGAGTCTCTAACTGCCTTGCTTTGTCACTGTCTGGACTGTCACACCAAATTCGTAATCCTCCTCATTTCTGGTTTCTGGAGCATTTGATGGGGCTAACTTTTTTTTCTTTTCTTTTTTTTTGCAAAACTCCATCTTTTCAGGGTTTATCCATCACCTCCTGAGTTTATTGGTAACAAAACAAGACTGCCATCTTAAAACTGAGACTAAGTCTACAGCAAATCTGATAAATGCTTTAGACTTTGTGCCACAGAATCCACATCTCTCTAATAGTATATATTTCTGTGTGAGGGGATTTATTGTAGTGGTAAGAACATGGGACTGGGAATCAGGAGACTCCTAAGTTATCTTCCAACATCTACAAGAGACTTGTTGTAGGACCTTGGGTGAGTCACAGATTTTGGTTCAAGCTTATCTCCAGTTGTTTGATTTCAAGAACTAAACTAATAACTTGGCAGAGGTCATGATCAACATGACAATGTCCTTGGAAGGAAATGATACATGGTTCATCCGATGGGTCCAAGTACTCGGAGTTCCAAAGCGTTTGGAAAGTTAGCTCTCCACAGACTAAGCTTCCCTGAGAAGCTCAGGGTAGAATTACCACATGCTTCTAAACCCATTTCTAATGGAAATAACACACACCCTCCAAGGCTTTGTAGATAAGTCAACATTTGGAAGCTAAATAGAGGAAAGCTTTTATTATCACTAGCCATTTGAAAATAATTAAACTTCTGGATGGCTTTATATTGAGAAAGACAGTGTGCGCTTTGGATCCTCGGGTGAGGTTACTATCTAGATATAGCTAAGCCTAAACTGCCCCCCTTTCCTCAGTCCCATAACTCAGTGAGGAGTGTTGAGTGGCATTAGTGCAAGTTGAAGCAATAAGAAACTTTCAGTTGAATCAGTGGGACAGAAATGATAGGGGTGAACCTCACAGGGTCCTTGTCACCTTAGTTTAGGCCCAGAATTTAGGTTCTGTAAAATATGAAATGAGTAGAAATGTTTCAATGAATTAAAAACAAAAACTGTAACCGTTCCCTTGCTCTGAACTCACACCAAACCGCATTGTTTTTCCCTGTAAACCAAGCCACTTTACCTACATTTTGTGTTTGTGAAGCACTAGTCTTACCCGTGGCACTGTATAAATGAATACCAATGACAATGCTTATAGGAACCCATTCTATACCAATGTGAAACAAAGGAGTTGCCCAAGATGGGGAATTGCAAACTGAGAACATAAAAGCAAATAATGAGGCCAGACTCGCGTGGCTCAGTCCTCTACCCCCTTGCTATTCAACATCTATGCGAAGCTGTTTGGCAGCTGGTGAAACAGCTGAGGCTACAGTGCCAGCAATACATCGATGGCGCTCAGACAGTACATCTCCTTTACATCAGATGTCAACAGCACGATCTCCTTAGACAAAATCGGCAGTTGGGTGCAGGCAAGTGGCAAAAACAAAACCCCGACAAGACTGAGAAAATGTGTCACCTCTATAACATCCCAGTACTGATGGCATCTGCCCTCTGACTCTTAATCTGGTTCACCACCTTGAAAGCCGTTTGAACTCCTCATTGTTGCCGGATGTTCAAATAGCTCTGGTGCCCCCCCCCCCAAAAGTCTGTATCCCTCTGCATGTGGCAGAAGATTATGCCCCCATACGCATGCGAACACCTCGCCACAGTGATCCGTGCATTTGTGATCTCTAGGTTTGATTATTGCAAGTCATTTTATCTAGGGTTGAAGCCGCACCTCTGAAAAAGCTTCCTCTTGTACAAAGAGCAGCAGCCAATGCAGGAGGCAACACCAGCTGCTGTGATCACATCACCCTGGTGCTCCACTCCGTGCACAGGCTGCCCATTGAATCTGAAGTCTAGTTCAAGGTCTCTCTCCTGATAGTCAAAGCCCTCCATAGCATCAGCCCCAGCTATCAGTGAAATCGTCTCTCTCCCTGCAACTATGACCTCCCACAACAACATTGCACTGGCTTAATGGAACTGCTGAGCAAGAAGGGGAAGTCTTATGAGTCACCATGTCTTGAAGTCTCCAAACCAGGACTGGATGCCTTCCTGGAAGACGTGTTTTTAGCCAAACACACATTATTGGTCTCAATATAGGGGTAACGGGGTGACATTCTATGGCCCATATTATACAGGAGTTCAGACTTAATGATCTAATGGACCGTTCTGGCCTTAAAATCTATGAATCTGAGTGAAAAATTGTTAGGAGATCTGTTCCTGGAGTAAGGAACTTACTCCTGCAACAGAAAAGAATGGCATCTGCATTCAGACCTAAATGCAAAACTCATTTCTTCAACATAGCTCTCCCACAATACATTTTTCACACTCTCACACAGTTCTACAACACACAGGTTCACTTTCACACAGAAACATAAAGACCGCCCCAGAAAAAACCCCAAATACTGTGTAAACTAATCAAACTATTTCTTCCCCTGGATAGGAAGGAAACAAGAGTGTGAGAGGTTTCAGAGTAGCAGTCGTGGTACTTGTGGCACCTTAGAGACTAACAAATTTATTTGAGCATAAGCTTTGGTGGGCTACAGCCCACTTCTTCAGATGCATAGAATGGAACATATAGTAAGGAGATATATATACATACATACAGAACGTGAAAAGGTGGAAGTAGCTATATCAACTCTAAGAGGCTAATTAATTAAGATGAGCTATTTTCAGCAGGAGAAAAAAAAAACTTTTGTAGTATAATCAAGCTGGCCCATTTCAGACAGTTGACAAGAGGTATGAGGATACTTAACATGGGGAAATAAATTCAATCTGTGTAATGACTCAGCCATTCCCAGTCTCTATTTAAGCCTAAATTAATGGTATCTAGTTTGCATATTAATTCAAGTTCAGCAGTTTCTCACTGGAGTCTGTTTTTGAAGCTTTTCTGTTGCAAAATTGCCACCTTCAAGTCTGTTACTGAGTGACCAGAGAGGTTGAAGTGTTCTCCTACTGGTTTTTGAATGTTATGATTCCTGATGTCAGATTTGTATCTGTTTATTCTTTTGCATAGAGACTGTCCGGTTTGGCCAATGCACATGGCAGAGGGGCATTGCTGGCACATGATGGCATATATCACATTGGTAGATGTGCAGGTGAATGAGCCCCTGATGGTATGGCTGATGTGATTATGTCCTATGATGGTGTTACTTGAATAGATATGTAGACAGAGTTGGCATCGGGCTTTGTTGCAAGGATAGGTTCCTGGGTTAGTGTTTTTGTTATGTGGTGTGTGGTTGCTGGTGAGTATTTGCTTCAGGTTGGGGGGCTGTCTGTAAGTGAGGACTAGTCTGTCTCCCAAGATCTGTGAGAGTGAGGGATTATCTTTCAGGATAGGTTGTAGATCTTTGATGATGCGCTGGAGAGGTTTTAGTTGGGGGCTGTAGGTGACAGCTAGTGGCGTTCTGTTATTTTCTTTGTTGGACCTGTTCTGTAGTAGGTGACTTCTGGGTACCCTTCTGGCTCTGTGAATCTGTTTTTTCACTTCAGCAGGTGGGTATTGTAGTTTTAAGAATGCTTGATAGAGATCTTGTAGATGTTTGTATCTGTCTGAGGGATTGGAGCAAATGCGGTTGTATCTTAGAGCTTAGCTGTAGACAATGGATCGTATGGTGTGTTCTGGATGGAATCTGGAGGCATGTAGGAAAGTATAGTGGTCAGTAGGTTTCCGGTATAGGGTGGTGTTTATGTGACCATCGCTTATTAGCACAGTAGTGTCCAGAAAATGGACCGCTTGTGTGGATTGGTCTAGGCTGAGGTTGATGGTGGGATGGAAATTGTTGAAATCATGGTGGGTGAGGACAAAGTTACAAAGTTCAGCCACCAGGTTTGCTGTGAAATTATCGGGGATACTGTTCCTGATAGCTTGTAGTCCATCTTTGTGTGGAATATTGGTGTAGAGGGCTTCTACATCCATGGTGGCCAGGATGGTGTTTTCTGGAAGATCACCGATGGATTGTAGTTTCCTCAGGAAGTCAGTAGTGTCTTGAAGATAGCTGGGAGTGCTGGTAGTGTAGGGCCTGAGGAGAGAATCCACATAGCCAGACAATCCTGCTGTTAGGGTGCCAATGCCTGAGATGATGGGGCATCCAGGATTTCCAGGTTTATGGATCTTGGGTAGCAAATAGAATACCCCTGGTCGGGGTTCTAGGCATGTGTCTGTACAGATCTGTTCCTGTGCTTTTTCAGGGAGTTTCTTGAGCAGATGGTGTAGTTTCTTTTGGTAATCCTCAGTGGGATCAGAGGATAATGGCCTATAGAAGGTGGAGTTAGAGAGCTGCCTAGCAGCCTCTTGTTCATATTCCAACTTATTCCTGATGACGACAGGACCTCAGTTGTCAGCCTTTTTGATTGTGATGTCAGAGTTGTTCCTGAGGCGTTGTGTTGTGAGAGGTTATTATTTTTATTCTTGAATCATAGGACTGGAAGGGACATCGAGACATCATCTAGTCCAGTCCCCTGCACTCATGGCAGGACAAAGTATTATCTAGACCATCCCTGATGGGTGTTTGTCTAACCTGCTCTTAAAAATCTCCAATAATGGAGATTCCACAACCCCCCAGGCAATTTATTCCAGTGCTTAACCACTCTGACAGTTAGGAAGTTTTTCCTAATGTCCAACCTAAACCGCCCTTGCTGCAATTTAAGCCCATTGCTTCTTGTCCTATTCTCAGAGGTTAAGAAGAACAATTCTTTTCCCTCCTCCTTGTAACAACCTTTTATGTAGTTGAAAACTGTTAGCATGTCCCCTCTGTCTTCTCTTTTCCAGACTAAACAAAACCATTTTTTTCAATCTTTCCTCATAGGTCATGTTTTCTAGACCTTTAATCATTTTTGTTGCTCTTCTCTGGACTTTCTCCAATTTGTCCACATCTTTCCTGAATTGTGGCACCCAGAACTGGACACAATACTTCAGTTGAGGCCTAATCAGCGCGGAGCAGAGCAGAATTACTTCTCGTGCCTTGCTTACAACTCTCCTGTTAATACATCCCAAAATGATGTTCGCTTTTTTGCAACCGTGTTACACCGTTGACTCATATTTAGCTTCTGGCTAAATGGCACTTGGAGAATTCAGCAACAGCTGCTGTGTGAGTATCTACATACATATTTTTAATATATGGGCCCTGATCCTTGGGTACAGCCAAATGGGCACATGGCTTAAGGGGAGGCAAAGGTGGCTTTACATCACCTGCATGTTCCCCTGATCCTGAGGTAATTGGGAGGCCAGTGTGGTCCCCAGCACTAAGTAAGGTAATCTAAGGGCTGCTTTAGAACTGCACATGCAAAACTGTATGCTCATGCAGTCATGGTAAATGGGTGCATAAATTCTGCATGCACATTTGTATAGCTGCAGTTAAGAGTCTGCAGTTCTAAAAATCAGATGCAATCTTTCCATCATGTCACAAAGATCATTAATCCACCAGAGCTGTCATCGGTGAACATCACTCAGAGATGAAACGTGTAATTGTGAGGCACAATAGCCTACGTCAGCTTTTTCTCCTGGTCAGGGTGTCAAACCATAGTAGTACAAGATATGATGTAACCCTGCTCAGGAACAATACTCCGCACTTCTCTAGCACCTTCCATCCAAGCATGTGACAGCTCATTGCAAACATCAATGGTTTTACTGCCATCCCCCCACATCCCTGCCAGGGAGGTATTGTGGTATCAGTGATGCAGATGAGGGACCTGAAGTACAGCAAAGTTAAATGAGACACAAGGTCTTCCAGAGAATCTGTCGAAGAGCTGGGAATTGAACATGTCTCCTGACATCCAGACCTCCTCCTTAACCAGAAGACCATCCTTCTTCCATCTATTAGAATTACTCTACTACAATATAATAAGCAGATAAATATAATAGACTAAGGAAAACAAAGGGGGCAGGAGAGGGGAAATAAATAAGAATGGCTCAAAGATGCTGTTTTAAATCACTGGCTTCAGTTCAGGATTTTACTCTTTTCTATGGCAAGGAATAAGTCACGTAAATGCCATGTTAACTGGTATCTTGTACAGTCCCATAAAAGCCAAGGGGCCATGGGTTTTTAAGACCTTTAAACTATAGGGGAAAATTCAAGCCAGTGACTCTATGCTGTGCAAAAAATCTAAAAGGCATGGAGAGTAATGTAACGCACACAGCAACCGGTTTGAACAGGGATGGAAGCAGAAGTATGAACTGGATTTTCAGTCCTGATTCTGTGATCTTGCTGCCAAACAGGGGTTTGCAAAGCAAAGGCCTCTGGAAGATTTCTCATACTTCTTGGCTTATTCTCCTGGTGTTCATCTTAACAGAAATCAGCTGTTCCCCTTCTCACTTAGCCAGTATGTTGCAGGATAGAATTTAGCATCTGGTCTGGCTAGTGTTAAAAAATGAGAACATCCTGCTCTGTTAGGAGAACACCACCACTAGCAATAAAACGGCAAAGATCATTCAAGATTCCAGAGACCTGCTTGAATTATTCTTTCTTTCCACTTCTCCCTCAATGAACAGAGCCCCCTGCTTGCCTTTCTTATTCCCTGACATTTCCTTCACTTGCGTTGTGCTCCTGATTTCCTAGAATTCGGGATCAGGGTCGTTCTCTTTTTGGGGAGCAGCTGCACAGAGTAGTTGATCTCGGAGCAGTTTGATGCAGTAGGATGAGCTCAAGCTACCAAGGACTTGTTTTTTATTTTTGGTGTGGGGTTTTTTTTTTTTTAAACAACTGCGAAAGGAAAAAGTAAACATCAGTATTTATGCTCCAATGTGTGTATGTTTAAGTGCACAAATGCCAGAGTCTGTAGGAATAAAAATGAAGGGGGGCAATTTCAAAGTGAGTTTAGCACCCACTTCCCATTGACTTTCTATGGAATTTGGGCCCCTTACTTCTCTGTGCCTGTGAGAATCTGGCCCCCAAATGGCCATATGGTGCCATCAATTTTTAAGACGTCACCGTTGAAGTCAAAGAAAAATTCTGCGTAAAAAAACTGATGGAGTGATAAAGCATTAAGCTATTGAGTGATGTCAGCTGAGTTCCTGCTGATGTACACTGATGTAATGACAATCAGAATCCAGCCCGGTTAACCATAGAAACACTGACAACTTGCTACATAATGTCACATTTAAACTTTGCAATTTTTTTTTCAAATGTTGGGTTATTCTTTCAACGTTTACGCTATATCTTAATGATTCTTTCTATTTGAAAAGGAGAGGCTGAGAATTATGTTCAGTAAGTGCAGATCAAATTGTATCCTGCTCTTAGCTATATCTTTGTAAATCCAGGGTGAATCTGTTGACAGAGCAGTATTTGGCCTTACGTCTGCATTGTTATTGGCCTGCTCAGCAACTTGCAAACTGGGTTAACTTTCTGTAAATGTGTGGTTTAGAAACACACTGTTTAAAGAGTTACTGGCCAGTGGCTTAGACCCAAACACCAAACTTGTAATAAAAATGGAAATTAAAATAACAAATAGCATGTTCGAAGCACTCAGTAAATATTAACTAATCCTCAAATAACCCGCAAAGTAAAGAAGTATTAATCTCTCTATTTTACATTTGGGGAAACTGAGGTTATGTAGGGGATCATTAGCGACCCAGAGAAAGATGTTTTGGAGGCAAGTCATTTAACCTTAAATTTGCAAATGGCTAGTGATTTTTGGTGCTGGTTTGGAGGGTGCTGAAATGGAGGGAACTGTTTTTGGAAAAGAGCTGAGCCACATGCCCTCTGAAAATCAGACCCTTTTAAGGTGACTCAATTTAGGCACCCAAAAGTTGATGCAGTCAACGAGAATTTAGGCATTAAGCTCTCTGCACCTATCTGTGAAATAGGGATAACAACTCACTGTTCACAGAGGGTGCGGTGAGGATCAATAAATGAAAGATTGTGAGGAGCTCAGATACCACAGTAAATGGGGGCCATACTACAGAGAGATAGCGGTGTTTTGGAGATAAGCCCTGTTCAGATACTACAGCAATGGAGAACGATTTATAATGATTGTGTACCAATAAGAGTGAATCTTGTATTCTATATTTCTTTCATGTAGTTTTTCGCTCTTAGTTCATGATGTGCTAAGGGCTGTTTCCTTATAGGTGCCGAGTTGAGCTGCTCAAACTATTCATGCAAACCCCTTTCTCTCCCGGACTCAGCCTCTATTCACAAATCGTCTGTGAACAGCCCACAAGTTTTTAATACATTTGTTTGTTATTTGAAATTGTCCAACATACTTTTTACGAACAAATTTCAGCCTCTGCATTCTTCTCAAACTGTTCCCTATAAGAATTAATTCAAGTTTGGCTATATGAGCAGTACAACTGGTTACTTGAGTCACATGGCATTGTTTCTATTCCCTGATTGTATACCAGTTCAGTCCTATGGTTTAAGTAGTGCCAACACTCTGCCCAGGGGTGAACTCCACCCAAAAACATTTGAATAATTTCCCCATTAATTGCCTAGATCTAGTGCTTGGAAGCTTGCAGGATTTGACCAAAATCTGCATATCAGATGCTTGAATATAGGACTCTATCTTCTCTCCTCTTGTAAAAACATTTTATAATTTATTGTTTGTTTGATGTTAACAGCGAGCTCAGTGTTGAACATAAAGACAGATGCTGTCCCAAAGAGCTTGTTTTAGGATGCCACATGATGTTGTTGAGGCTAAGTTGTTAATATGGATAATAAAAATATCCAGAGATTTAACAATTAATGCAAACAAAGTTTTAGAAGAGATAAAAAGCTCATGCTCAGGGATGCTGGAACAATTTTTATAATGGGGGTGCTGAGAGCTATTGAAACAAACTATAAACCCTATATATAATGGAAACCACTTCAAGCCAAGGGGTGCAGCAGCACCCCCAGCACTCCTAGTTCCAGCACCAATGATCATGCTTCAGGGTTTAAGATGGTCTCTAACTACTAGGGATTAGAATGAGACTTTTGTGGGGAAGATTATCTCACATCTGCCTATTGTGGGGTTCTTGCACCTTTGGCCACTGTCGGAGACAGAATACTGGTCTAAATGGGCCACTGGTCTGATCCAGTCTGGTAATTCCTATGTTTTCTTCTAGGAAAGCACGTGAGCTTTCAGTTCAGATCCCTTTGTTCCTTCAGCTATCTATGAAGCCCACCTTCATGCTCATTATCCAATTAGAAAGAAACTATTTCTTATGCAAAACAAACTGCTGATGTGCTGTAGATCAGCTTGAAATACGCTGATATTTTCCCCTTCCCTTACATTTTCACACCCTGAAAGTACAAGTGTCCCTTTTGTTTGGTGGGCTTGCCTGTGTTCTCACACCTGTGTAAATCAGGAGAAATTTCACTGAAGGCATGAAGTGGAACTGCTCTGAGATCAGAATGGAGCAGATAAGATACAAGGGTGCTTCCTCTCTGAGGTTATAACCAAAATCTGGTCTGGAGTCTGAGACTAAAGGCCATAGTGTTTGTGTGCTTTTGAAAATCCCTCCACTAATTTATGGGAATGCACTGTTTTACATTTTTCTTCTTTTGGATACTAAACAAAACAAAAAGTTGAGGCAGCCATGTTTGCTGAGGGCATGTGAATGATGAGTTCTCAGGGCAGCAGCAAATCAGAGTGCAGAGTTGTATGCTCTATGATTCCTGAAAATGACTGCAGTTTTGAATCAGTGACTGCAGCCATCCCTGTGCTCTGTTTGACCAAGAGGTCTATGCACTAATGATTTTTATAGTTTATGTTATAAGCGCTTACCAAACTCATTAACAATAAGACTTGGAATATATTGAAACATTAGAGAATGAAGTATGTTGCCTAGCACACTGGTGGTTCTTGCTTCCCAGGCAAAGTTTTCCTAAAGTCAGGGGCCAAACTGGTACCATCTTCACCCACAATCTGAGGACTGTATGTTTGTATTAAAACAAGCAGCTATTAAATTGCCGTTTACATTTTCATCATTAGACTTCAGCATTAAAGATTTCTTGAGACGGATGGTGCCTATCTCACGTCCCTGAGCTTTTGTTTCTCTTTGGAAGCACTGCTTTGGTTCATGTCAGGAAGGTTATCTTCATCACTACAAAGGGCAGAAACTTAATTGCTTTAACTATATTTTGCAGAAACTGATGGGGCTTCTAGAGAAGTGATCGTTTGGTGTTATCACTGGATCCTCAATCCTGAGTAAAGTACAATACATCAAAACCGCACCTCTACTTTTTTGCCCTTTGTTACTAGAGATGCAGTCTGACTGATGGAAAGAAAAAGAGCTATTAACTCCTATCCATATGCCTTCAGCTGCAGGCAGCAGATACATTACTCCTGTCTCAGACCCACACCTAAGAGCTGCTATAAATGCGAAGTAGTTTTCTATATTCACAAGGTAAAAAAAATAATGCAAACTGATACCATGAGGCTAAGGCATTTTGTGGGAATGCTCTACCAGGGATACTCTTAGACACAAGCAATGCAAACAGCTATTCACTCTATTCCTCCACATGGTCCTGTGGCAACTCAGCAGCTCACACACCAGGCTGATCTCCTGCTGCCGGTGCCATGGGGAGAGGAGAAAAAATTAACTTCTCCCAGGTCTCCTCTCCACAATTAGTCTGACCAGGTGCAGGGGTCAGTCAGGTAGAAGTGAGAGTGCTGAAATCTACTCAAGGTCTCCCCAAAATCCTAAGCTCTGCTCACAATGCCTCATGAACTGGCTGTTTCTGTTAAAATTCACCATTAGGTTTCAGAGTTATCACTCCATTAAAATGAACAGGGCTGTTCACATCCCTCTGAAAAATTCTGTTTAAAGTAGTTTGGCTGCAAACTCAGGAAGAAAGCAGTATTTGGGGCAGGGGGAGGGTCAGGTCTGGAAGGTTTTCTTTGCAGCCATCCAGACTTGAAACTTATCTTGATGTTTAGATGAAAGCTTAAACACTGCAGAAAATGAAGAAACAACCGATGAAATTTTGGTATAGTAGCCCATGGTATATTAGCTCTATCCAGTCCTTGACTGTTCAGGTGTGTGACTTGGATAATTAAAGAGACAGCAGAGGAGAAGAAGCAATGAAGAACATTAACAAAAAAAAGCCATTTTATTGAAAATGAAATTCAAACTTCAAATTAATATTACAATCATGAGAAAATGCCAAACAATTCAATTTACAGTTGCAACATACAATACAAATAGTCCCTTTGAACTTAAAGTAAACTCATCCACAATCGCTGTCTGTGGCACAAAGCAGAATGTGTTTGTACAATATGTGCATGAAAAGCAAATCTTGGGCAACGGTATTTGAAAAAATAAAAAAATTAAAGCTTGTATTTACAAGAAATGCTACAAATGTTTTGTTCCAGCAGAAATTCAAGACTGGTAAAACATATTTAACAACAACAACAAAAAGGAATGTCACTTGTATTACCTAAAACAAAGTTACTGTAAAAGTATGGTTTTGGCTGATATACTTAAAAGTACTGCATTAAAAAAAAAAAAGCAAAGAGTTATCTGTAAACGTGGAAGTAAACAAACATCTAAAAAAGTTCTCAGAAAATGTTAAAATGAAATGCATTATATTAAAAAACAGTAAGAAATTCAGGGGTTCAGAGAATTGGGCTTCTTTGATCTTGTACTCATGGCTGGTACAGGTTATAATTATTGCTTTAGTTCATGGCTTGTTGTCTGTCTGAATCCTGGCACATCGTATAACCTGGATTCCATGGCAGGCTCCAGTAATCAAGGCAGAGCCGTATTCCGATAAGTATGACAGTGCAAAAGTTTCCCCGCTCAAAATGGCACCTGTTGAGACTGATAAATCTTTGCTGGGGGACTGCTGGCAGGAAGTTCAAGACTAGGAAGTACACAGCAGCTGGTCTGGTAAAAGAATCCATAAATGCCACTCTAATGACATTTTAGGTCAAATCCAACTCGGTTCATACATGTGGTCCCATTAACTTCAGTAGGCCTACTTATATGAGTACGGAGAGCTGGATTTACCGCTCTATTTTGTATAAAGGACATCATACCTGTTCTGATGTAAGTACATCTTTGGTAGAATCTGAGAGAGCTGGAGATTAACAAAGGCATTTCTTTATTTCTAAATCCATAAACTGCACCAACACTTCCACTCCCCGAAGGAAAAGGGCTCTTGTACCTCTGAGGAAATAATCCTCATAATAATCATCATGTAAAAGATACTCTAAGATTAGCTCCATAACATAATATTTTCCTGAAATCCTGAATCAAGGACATTTCCAAATGCACTTGGAAGCATTTTCCAAACGCTCAGACATGCAATTGTGCACTGATGTGTTGGTGCAGTTACCCTCAATCACCCGTGCAAATATAGGAAGAGATTTTTCAAAAGTGCCAAAGGGATATAGGAGCACACATTCTATTAAAAGTCCATGGGGCTTGTGCTCCTAAATCTTTGGGTGCTTTTGATGTCTCCTTCTTAGTATTTGCCTGCTCACCTGAGCAGAATTAGCCATTTGCCTGTGTGATCCTGGAAGCTGAGGGCATATCCACATAAACCATGGCAGCAAACCACCCAACCCTGGTCAACAGACTCTGGACCGGGGGGCTCATGATAGCTGTGTAGCCAGTGCTTTGAAGTTGCAGCTTAGGCTGCCGTTCAGGCTCTGAAGCCTAGAGAGGAGGATGGGCTTTAGGGCCCAACTGCAATGTCTATGCATCTATTTTTAGCCCAGTAGCATGAGCCACCCCCACCCCCACCCCCGAACGACCTGGTCTGCCACAGCGCAAGTGCAACAAATTAGGCATGCATTGTGCATTGCATAATTGCATGCTTAAGCGATTTGCAAGTCTGTCCCTAATGGTCCAGTTGAACAATAGGGTGACACAAACAGAGTCATGTAGGTACTGAGCAAAACAGAAATCAGGTCTATGATGGATTTATCCAGAAATAAAATGAAGTGCTTGAATTGTACAACAAAATCTTTAAGGAGAAAAAAATGTCTGGGTTGCTGCCTGCAGCCACTCTAACAACATTTCAACACAAAAGCATCCCTAAAAAATGACTTAATATGCATACAGTAAATCTTTAAAAAGCCCTTCTCAGCAATAACAAATAATGTACAAATATAGTACCTTTTATTAAATAGGAAACAGCTTGCACTGGCAGTACATTTTTTTCTTTTGCTTACTAAACAAAACACAAAACTGAAATGTGTAACCAGACACTGGCTTTTTAAGTGCTGCTGAAATTAGCAAACGTATTTTACAGTTACAAATAAATGGACAGTGGTATGCTTCAAGCTACCACAAACAATAAATAGAATCAATTACAGCTTCCATCTTTGAAGGAAAACTAAGTATTAGAAAAGTGTCTTACTTATTTAAGCATACTTAGTATACAACCTTTAGAAGGCAAAGACTTTTTGTTTTTGTTTTTAAGAGCAAGTAATCACACCAAATTATGAGAAACGTACCATGGTAATCTCTGTAGCTGACTGGCTAAACCATTGACTGATGATGACAATGTCTATATTGTCCAAATAAATTATTATACTGGATGACTGTTCACCATTTATTTCGTGTGAGGGTTACATCCTCATTTTCAACAGAGTTGCAGCCCAAGGAGAATACTGGTTACTGGACGCAATTAAGGCTAGCTGGGTCAACAGAGAGCACTGCATGCTGGGAGCATGAAGCCTAGGCAGGCTGCACTTGTTAAAAGCCAGGGTGGCTGCAATCTAATTCAGCAAAACACTTAAGCGTGTTCTCAAGTCCCACTGAAGACCATGGGAATGAAGCATGTGCCTAAAGTTAAGCACGTGCATAAGTGTTTTGCTGAATATGGATGGACTGCTGAATCAGAGGTTAATATGTACAGTAGGAGCCTGATCCAAAAACCCATTGAAATCAATGGAAAGATTCCCACTAACTTCAGTGGGGTTTGTATCAGGATCAGACTCCTGAGAACTTGCCAATGCAGCCCTTGGTTTGCAAAATTTGGGTGCCTCTGTTTCCAGTTTGGTAGCAGACATGTTGATTAAGGGTATCGGGTGCAATTTCATATCCCTGTATTAGTGTACCATGCTTAATAGCCAGGAGTGGGCTTTAAGGTGACTTTCATCTTCAGTATTAAGTTTGAAGATCTGACTATTGCTGAACACCGGACTGGCAGAGCATTGGTCTGCAGAGCAGTTCTTCCCTTGTGCTTGTCTCTGCAATATGACAACTGCCATATCTATTAAAAAGTAAACAAAAAAGAATCCTCATTGCTCTAGCATTTGATGCTAGTGAATAGTGACTAAATCACATCAAGAGGCTAAATACTATTGGTTTTGTTTCATAAACCTAATTATTATGTACAGCTGGTTGAAATTTCAATGAAAGAAACATTAATCACAATTTCTCCCTGTCTCCCATTTCTGACAACGGCTAGTTGAAATTTTTATAAATTTTGAGACGCTGACAAAATTTTTGCCAACGTTTCAAAATGAGAAACACGTTGTCAAAATTGACACTGTTTTGAATTTAACATTTTTCAAATGCTGATGAAAAAACAGGGAGAAAGAAAAATTGGGGGTAGAAGCACTCATTTTTCCTTCCTGTTTTTCAACCAGCTCAGTTATTACTGATTAAAAGGCAAGACTGTGTTGAAGGCAACCAGATAGCTAATAACATTTTAAACACAATATTTCCTTCATAGGTTATTTTTTTAAAAAGATACATCCAAAATAATTTGATATGGATGCATTTTGGTCTGGGGAGAGGGTTAATCACATTGTAACCAGTTCACACTGGAACTGTTTTTCAGAGTTCAGGTACCGGTCTGAGGTTCACACCCCTGAAGAAATTTAATTATTTTTTTTAAAAACAACCCACTTTTAGAGACCGAAGTCAACATAGCATTACATTAAGAGACGTTTAAAGGGTCCAAATGTCATTAAATAATTATAAATATTTCTTTAAAGTTATATGATGATTTATGTTAGCAAATAATTTCAAATTTCACACATTTATAATTTAAAAAGAAAAAAAACCACAGCCAAACACAAGTACTACCTATACCATTTTGGCTTGAGTATCATATATTGCCATTTTTATTTTTTGCATAAGTAATAAGATTTTGCTTTAATTTTGGAGGGTTGGGGTTTATTTTTGGTTAATTGGACAAAGGCAAAAATAATTATAGGAAAAACAAAGAGGAAACCCCAAGATTGTCTATTCAGATTGGTACCTTGAAGACTTTCTCTTTAAGTACCAAAAAGAAAAAAAAGCAATGAACCGAAAAGTTCCAACTTTTATGTGCAACAAGGCTTGGATAGAAATTTTGAACATCTACCATGATCTGAATGTATTATAGCAAAATGGAAGCAACTTGATCTGTGCTTTCCCTTTCATGTGCACCAATACAAGCCAGTTGAATTGCACTATGTGAGTGAACAGGGTCCCATACATTGTATGATTGCAACTGTATCTGGAGCTCAAGGTTTTTAAAAAATAAAATGGAGCGCAACCTTTGCCTTGCTTCACCATGTTTTTCCTGATAACTGGGGAGTCCGTTTTCTCCTTATTGGCAAACGAACTCACTATTTATGACAACAGTCTAGACAAAAAAAAATACTGGGTTATTTTTGTGTGTAAAAAGTACATTTTAAATATAAAACAAGGTGTAAAATGTTTCCAAGAAAAATATGTGCTTTGATCCACATAATCTGAAACATGGATTGTGCTTGGTTGGTCACTCTTGCGTTATTTATGGCCATTACCATCTCATCTAAATAGTTGCACATATCAGTAAAATCTATTTAAAAAACAGGCACTTTGTAGTTTGTCGACCATTTGTTTTTGGCTCACGGAGATTGGGCTGCGCAGAGAAAATTTCAATATGGCCTCCAAACAGACTCATCCATTCTGCCACTAGAATTCAAAACAGTTGGGGAGCTGCTGTGGCTTCCATCAGCCTCCACACCGTCATTCTGGTTAGGCAAGTTAGGATTTAATAGTGTGCTGCCGTTTGATGTGGTGGTGCAGGGAGGAAGCATTCTGGAAGGGGAGCGGTCTCCTCCCGGCACCATGGGGAACTGGTATGATCCTGATGAAGTGCCATAGTAGAGATATGGAGTGCTGCTGGTCTGGAATGGTCCACTTTGGTTTTGGGAAGAGCCTGGATAGGGCGGTGGTAAGTAGGTGTGGTAGTGAGTGGTTGCTGACATACCCAGTGACATGCCTGAGGTGACTGGCGGTGTATAGGTAAAGGTAGCTGGATAGTGCATTCGTGGGTTGGAGAAGCGGCTCTCAGTGAGGGATGAAATGCTTGTGAACTGCCTGGGATCTGAAAATGGGCCCAGCTCTGAAGCACCTAAAAATTATAACAAAAGATGGGGGGAAAAATCTGTAAATATCCATTTTTTTATAATAAAGTGATATTTTTTAAAAGAAACCCCACTTCTTTTGGTCCCCCAAAGAACAGCAAATCATATCAAATAATACATTGCAAGGAAAAGAATCATAGACCTGTCTTATACAAATGCTGGGCCAAAAGCATCCCTGGTGTAACTCCACTGATGGCAATGGAGTTAGTAGTATTGCCAACTCTAAGCGTTGAAAAAAACACTGGTCAGCCCCACCCGCCATGAGACTTGAAAAAATAATAAATGCTGAATTATATTTTGTTTGCCTTCTGGTTTCCGAGCATAGAGGGTGCACTTGGGTCACCTTTACAGGCTTTCCTCTGCAGCCATGAGTGCTAGAAACCTTTTGTTTTAAAAGAAAGCTGAGTCTCATGTGAGCACTTGTCTTCAAAAGCTGGGGCTTTAAGAACAACAGTAATTATCCCGAGACTTACAATAAAATCACAAGAGCTGGCCACACTGAGTTAGTCATGCTAGTGACATCAACAGAGTTAAACCAGGGATGAATATGCCCCCACCGTTCTTATCACTCAATATATCTCAGGTCATGATCCACTGGACAAGGTTTTCATCTATGAAAAAGGTTATTGGCTCCATGTCAAGAGTTTTAAAACCGGGTGAGCCACCAAGCTGCAAGGAAGCCTGCATGTTTTAATTTTCAGCACAGTGCACGGCAAGTTGCAAGCCCAACACTCATTATTCACAGAAGCTGTCTGCTTATAGTGTCTCTTCCATCTGGTTGTCTATAGACCCCACAGCACGTGCTTACTCTAATGTTCTTGGTGGTAACACTCTACAATAAGTTCGTCTCTGACATGAAGCAGGGATGGGTGAACTCATTTAGCCCAATTTCCAATTCCCTTCAAACATTCTAGGTTTGAAAATAATAGGTTGGGTGTTCTGCTTAGGAAACTGGGGGGGTGGAGCAGAAACAGGGATGGTGGAAGTTGGATTAGAGAGCTGGCAGAATGAAAATTGGGGAGGGGGAACAGAGAGAGGGGCAAAGAAGAAGTCTAATGAAAAAATAGAATGCAGTGTAGGGGCACTCACTTGTGCCGCCCTACCTTTAAAGGTAGGAAGGATATATTTCCCTAGTGCACAACCCTTTAGAGTGTGTGCTCACTTTCTCCTCATATGAAGTGTGTGTGTGTGTGTGTGTGTGTACACGCATATGGAGGGAGCACTGGTTTAAATTGCAGGGAAAGTGTTCATGAGCTAAAACTGCTTTGGCCCTGTGCTGCTTTGTTTGAGAACTTAGCAGCTTCGCAAAACTTCATGAGTTCACCTATCTCTTCTCCCAAAAACACCAAATCTGTTCTATTTAAAAGGGAATTTAGGGCTCCTGTCAGGTGCTAGATGACTGCACTGAACACTGAATTTCTCTGCTTATCCACAGCATAAGCTGCACAACAGATAGCAGCAGTGCTTTCCCACACCATGGCAGCAATTCACCTCAAACCTGACCTGAAAACATTCCCATCTAGTGAGGGGTTAGGTTGGTCCATTCCTGTCCTTGGCCTTGATGGCTAGAGACAATGATGGGCATGAATGAAAACCCTAAGGCAGAAAGATTCTGTTGAGTGCCATCAGCTGGCATGGTGGCTTTTATGATTTCGATGCCTGACCATTAAAAACTGCATCAAGACCACTAACTCATTTGACATAAGCCAGTTGAAATGCTGCCAGGTGGTGATTAGAAATATGCCGAAAGGCAATGTTCAGAACGAGAGTAGGCGTAGGGCAGGGTTGGCAACCTCTGGCATGTGGCTCGCCAGGGAAGCGGCGCGGGCCGAGGGATGTGCTGGCCCCCATTGGCCTGGAGCGGCGAACCGCGGCCAGTGGGAGCCGCGATTGGCCGAACCTGCCGACGCGGCAGGTAAACAAACTGGTCCGGCCCGCCAGGGTGCTTACCCTGGCAAGCCGTGTGCCAGAGGTTGCCGACTCCTGGCGTAGGGTAAAATCACAAGGTTTGATTGAAAGTGAAGGATTCTAATTCAACCTCTTCAGAAATTTAAAGAGAGCTAGATTTAAAGTTCCAGTGTGGAGCCGTTTCTAGGAGTGATCATTATATGATTACTACTACCTGATCTGGAGTTGAATCAGTGACCTAGAAGTGAATGACTCCATATCCATTTACCAGCCCACTAAACCCCAGCACTATTGAATGTAATGTAGCTTGTACAGTAGAACCTCATTGTTAGGAACTGACCAGTCAACCACGCACCTCATCTGAAACCAGAAGTACGCAATCAGGCAGCAACAGAGATTAAAAAAAAAAAAAATACATGTACTGTGTTAAACATAAACTACCAAAAAAAGGGAAAGTTTTTTTTAAAAATTGACACGGTAAGGAAACTGTTCCTGTGCTTATTTCATTTCAATTAAGATGGTTAAAAGCAGCATTTTTCTTCTGCATAGTAAAGTTTCAAAACTGTATTAAGTTAAAGTTCAGTTGTGAACTTTTGAAAACAACCATAACATTTTGCTCAGAGTTACAAACAACCTCCATTCCCGAGGTGTTTGTAACTCTGAGGTTCTACTGTACTTTTATAGCAAACACTGTGTCACTGCATGCAAAGTTCCTAACTACAAACAGCAGCCAGAGGCCATACCACCCAGAAACAAAGCTGTTATTTTGGAACGCTATCATGTTGCTCCTTTTATACTGTGAGAAGGTCTGATACCTATCGGGGAATGTAAGGTTATTGAACAGTTTCTCCAGCTGCTTGAGATACTGAGTCTGAATCTGTTAGTCCTTATGATGCTCTCAATTAATGTAACTCTACTGACTTGAACTAAGTTGCTCCTAATTTACACGGGTGCAAGTTGAATTCAAAGGTAGATGTGGAATTTGTACGTTGTTAAGTATTTATATTTTGTTTCTTTGCAATAAGTACAATTCTTTTTAAAAAGCCCAAGATGCTTTTGATGTTTTTTCACTGTTGCTTATAAAGCACAGAGTCCTGTTTACCCAAACACTGAATAAATGCAATTTCTTCTTATAGGGTTATGTCTGCACTGCTCCTACTTGCAATTCGGTCACTGCCCAATTCGCCAAATTCCCTTTTAGCCACATCTTTAACTTTTTGGATTAAGTTGCAATGTGTTTCCTTACCAACGTTTCTGTACTGCCCTTGTGAAAGCATATTATTTTCAGGGTTGATCAGAAAAGTGCTGGGTTGCAGGGAGTTCTTAAAGGGAAAACAAATGTCTGCCATGCCTTGTTTTTCAGGCTTACTTGGACACTCTAAGTCTCACTGCATCAAACCATTGATATCACAGCTTTTAAAAACGGTAACCCTGGAGACTCCTGCTCTAGCCTCTCCTGTGCCCATGTCATTTGATTGACCTCACTTTGCCGTAGGCCCTCCCCCTTCCCTCCTTGTCTTAGCTACTTCTACTGCTTTTGTTTTAACTTGGGCCCTGATCCTGCAACCACTTTATGCATGTAAATTGAAACATGTGCATAACTGTTTGCAGGATTGGGATCTTAGATGGTAAGCCCTTCTGGGCATGGAATCTATCTTTATTTGTATTTGTGCTATGAAGTGCCATGCACATAAGTAATGATGATGGTTGATAGCAGGGGTGGCCAACCTGTGGCTCCGGAGCCACATGCGGCTCTTCAGAAGTTAATATGCGGCTCCTTGTATAGGCAACGACTCTGGGGCTGGAGCTACAGGTGCCAACTTTCCAATGTGTTGGGGGTACTCACTGCTTAACCCCTGGCTCTGCCACAGGCCCTGCCCCCACTCCACCCCTTCCTGCCCCCTCCCCTGAGCCTGCAGTGCCCTCGCTCCTCACCTCTCCCTCCCAGAGCCTCCTGCACGCCATGAAACAGCTTATCGGGAGGTGTGGGGAGGGAGGGGGAGGCGCTGATCAGCGGGGCTGCCGGTGGGTGGGAGGTGCTGGGAGCGTGGGGGTGGAGGGTGGAGCTTATGAGGAGCTGCTGACATATTACTGTGTCTCTTTGGCAATGTACATTGGTAAATTCTGGCTCCTTCTCAGGCTGAGGTTGGCCACCCCTGGTTGATAGTATAATAATTTGAAAGTGCAGCAAAGCATGTGTCTTGAAATACCGCCCCTCCACCCCTCCCCCACATCCCAATCCACAATTAAAGATATACATTGATTTTTCTGATATACCAGTGGTTGAAAGTAGTTTGAATTTGAGGCCTCCCAGTCTCACAAAGTGTCACTTTTCACAAAAGTGACACATGCAACCTGCAGCCTATTTCAGGGCTGAAAGCTTTGCCCAAGCTACACTTGTTTAGTGAAAACAGTGTTTCCTCCACTGCTGTTGCAAAGACAGAAATGGAAATAGGCATCTCTAATGCAATTTCTGTCTTCTATGATATGATCATTTTATGGAGCTTAATTAACAACATAAAAGAAAAATCAAATCAGAGTTTACCTCTTTACCCAAAGGATTTACATCTCAGACAGTTTAGGTGAACTGTACTTAAATTTACTAGGTAAGTTCTGCACAAATGTAGTTTGGCATACAAATCGTCCGTGAGATATAAATTTAGAACAGAAATGAAGTAATGTTAAAACGTCAATCTCTACACTACAGCAGTAGGTTAGTACGTACTTTCTTTCCTGCAGACCATACTGCTCTTGTGTTTTGTATTTAAAATAAGAACAATTAAAATTCCATGTGGTTTCACTTATTTTGATGCAGAAGCCTCATTAAAAACCCTAGACTTGGGAGCTTGCCAATAACAGTCTAGGATTGGTTTTGCATGAGCTTTTTTTTTTACCTGTTGCAGCTTCACTGATATATTGTTTACAGCACAGCGTGTGCCACCGTCATTTCTCCATTTCAGTTTACGGATGCCAGCTAATGCCAGTTGACATTCATTTTTCAATTAATGAGCTCTGCTTGTAGTTTATAGAGAATAATGCAACAAATTTCCGCCTGGTTTCAGCACTTTGGCCAATCACTTCCAATTATTATAGACTGCAATGTACTGTGGGTATATTAACTCCTTCTGGGTACAGCAAGCTGATGTGGACTTTAAAAGGATTATGGGATAAATTTATAACTTACAAACATTGCAATTTGCTGGAATGTGCTTAGTCATTTTTTGTTATTGGGACATTACTGAAGAAACATTCCCTAAACGTATTGCATATGTCTGCTGTGGAAGGGATTTTTAACCATCCAGTGCAGCGTATAATCATTAAAAAAATGTATGAGAAAATACAATGGTGTTTGTCTATTCTGTGCTATATTAGAAAACAATTGAACAGACGGACCCAAGGAACCTCAGCTTGGCATACTTATAACTATCACTAGGGTCTATTTTAATTAATTATATTTCACCTAAATGGTGCACTCACCGCTTTTAGGCTTGGTATTATGCCTTGCACTGTTTAAAGATTGCAGTAATTATTCTATCCTGAATAGGCCTGGATGTGGACTAATTGATTTGTTATGGCTTTTTTCTTCCCTAATGTCTACGATTTACTTGTGCAGTTTAGCTTATAAATAGGGGTGGTAGCACATCTATTTATTGCAGTTGCCTGACTCTTCCCATTATAAGATCCAGTTTTCAGATTTTTATAACTTTGCCAAATTTTTAACCATTTCAGCTGAAATTTTCCATGTTGAGTGTCTGCCTCAGGCTTTTATTTATTTATGATTATTATTAATTATTATTTCAGCCAAAACAGTTCTGTTGTTTCTGAGAACGAGGCACGTGGAAAATAATTGTTTAGCCCTGTGGGGAGTAGGGCTGGGTCCAGGACAGATTGGAAGGAACAGAGAAGATGTCATGCTTGGGGCATAATTGGCACAAGAGTTGGTGTCCACTAGAGCACTCTCCCTCAAGAGCCCAGAATGGAACCCAAGATTCCTGAATATCACGATTCCTCCTCTGTCCGCAAATATCTGTGCAACCCATTGGCAAAATGTTCCATAACCCTTTAGTGCTGGTCCACACAGAGGACAACAACCTAGTATTGCCGTCAGTTACTCCACTAGGACAAGTGGCAGGTCTGTGTGGTGTATCTAAAAGTTCCAACCTTGCTGAGGACCCATGTGGCTGTCAATATGATGTCACATGATGGAATTTCTATTTGATTTTCAGTTTATTTATTTTTTAAACCTAGGAACTTGAACACAAAAAACTATGCTAAAAGAACATTATTAAATCAAGCACTCAAAAGTCAGGATACGTGAGAATTAAGGTTGCCTGTTCAATCTTAACTTGGACCCCATGTGCATTATGATACAATTCTTGATTACATGATCGCATACTATTTTTCCCCACAGGATCTTGGCTCATTCAGTGCACAAAATTGACTTCTCTGCAGATGAATCAGGGCTGCATAGTGAAGGAGGTTGTCTGTAGGACCCTTGTCTCATTTCTTGCAGACACTGGAAGGTGTGTGGTGAATGAAGCAGAAGACTGCATGAAGAGAAAAGATGGTCTTGTGGTTAAGGCAGCTGAATGCTGTGCTGGAGAACTGAATTCTATCCTTTCTTCTGCCACAGAGTTCCAATGTGATGCTGGGCATGTCATTTCAACCAGACTTCTCAGGGGAGGTCACTAGTTATGTATTCCTCTTTTTTGGGTGCCTGACTTGATACTCTGGGGTCTGATTTTCAAAAGTGCTGAGCACTGTCAGGTCCAACTGAAGTCAATGGGAGCTATGCTTTGAACATATAAAATGCTATATAATGTTAAGTACTCTGAAAAATCAGCTCCCTAGGTATGTCGGATTTGGCACTCAAAATTAATGGATACTTCTGACCCTAATTTTTTTGTGCCTCAGTTCCCCAATTGTAAAATGGGGATAACACCACTCCCTGCAACTTGTTAATGTTTGTGAAGCACTCAGATGCTGTGGTGAGGAGCACCAAAGACAGGCCCATGAGGAAATCAGTAATTGTGTCTTCAGAGCAGAGTTTGTATAGTGTGCAGTAAATAAGGTCTGGGACCACACACTGAACAGTGAGAGGAATAAACTGCTCATTCAGTGAGCAATGTCCATCTTGGGCACTGAATGAGGCAGCGGTCCTGTGGGGAAAATAGTTACATGAACATGTAATTAAAGAATGTATCATGATGCATACACACAAGCAGGCTGAATTAAGGTTGCACAGGCAGCCTTAATTTTGGCATTTCCTAACTTTCAAATGCTTGACTTTGCCACCTTAATTTTTTTTAATACAGGGGTTTTTTGTGTGCAGTTTATATTTGACTTTTTCCACAAACACACTTTTGCATTACTGTCATTTTATTTTACTTTCATCACTCTTTATTTTAATTTTTCTTCTACTGCATCTGATAGTATTTATAGAACCAGACCCTGACGCTGCAATTGGATTCCTACAGGTAGACCCTTGACTTCAAGGAGGCTGCATACAGGCACAAGGGGTGACTGTGTGGATCCAACTGCAGGACTGGGGCCTGAGGTGATGCGTGGGGGTGGGGGGGTTGCGGGGTCATATGCCCCCCTACCCCAGATTTGCGGCCTGGCTTGTACTGAGCATGCTCAAATGGACTGAGCATGCTCAGTAACACTGCTGAAGCCAGCTGCCCTCACTCTGTCCCCCTCTCCCCCCATACACACACACTATCGGCAGGCCCAGGTCGTCTCTTCCTCAGACTGTAATTTCCATGTGGCACATGCTGCCTCCTTTTATGTCTGTTAATTGGCATGCACCCTTAGGCTCTGATCCTAGACACGCTTACACATAAGCTTAACTTTCTGCATGAGCTCAACGTGACGACTTGCATGCATACAGTTGAGCATGTGTGTGAATGTTTGCTAGATTGGGGATTTTTGGTGCTATGGAAATAATTATCATCATCATTTTGTTTTTTCTCAGTGCCTCAGATTCTCCATTTTGAAGGGAGAATAATAATTTCCTACTGCTTGTGCTAATTCTTACGAAATCCTGGGTCTACGTTTGTAAAGCACTTCATAGCTGCCTCGTGGTAGAGAAACGCAAATTGTCAGTAATTATTATTAATGTCATTACTCACACAAATGATCCTCATCATTTTTACTTCATGAAAGTAACATTCTGTGAGGTCTGGGATTTTGTTTTTTAAAATACTTTAAAGCCTGTATAGCTATTACTTTCTATCACCAACCAAGTACATCTGTAATTAAGGATTTCTCAGCAAGCTATGCTGTCACAAAACTATATATTCTGAGCAAGGCCAGAAGATCAGGAACATCGTTTTTTAAAAAAGTGAATTGGGGAAAGATGCTCCCCACAATTTTTTTTGCTGTGTTCCATCCTTTTCTATACTGTGATGCCCAATTGACAACAAAGTAAAGTTCTGGGATTCCCCTTTCCATCTAGTCATAAAGGAAGGGAAGGTTGTTGTGACCCCCTGAAACCTGTTTGAAACTTCCAAATTGAGAACCCATCTTCTATAGAACGAGAGACTTTTTAAAATGACATTTTTAGCCTTCTCCAATATGGAGACAGTGTACACCGATGCATAGCTGCCTTGTTATAGGTGAGCTGAAAATATTTTAATAACAATACTAATGAGGTGCATTTATTTTTATTGGAGCTGTACACAACTTTCATTAAAAAACCCCAACTCATATGGAACTCACTTGGGGTTTGAGCCAAATCCCATTAAAGTCAATGGGAGTGGGATCAAGCCCTGGCTTTGGGGTTACCATCATTATGTCTTCCATGCTGCTCCCTATGTATGGAATGTATTCTCCACACTAAAATCTAAGGTTACCTCCCTGCCCTTCTTAAAACATACTTCTGCAGAGATGCCCACGATAAACTGCTCACTGATAATGGTTAGGAAGGTGTCCGGCATGGAATACTAATTTAATTAAATATCTCGTTTTATTGATACCCTAACAAAACAAAACCAGCTTTGTCCTCCTTTCTGCAAGCCCTCTGTTTGTTACTCACTTTTTGTATCTTGTTTAAAACAGGCCCCAATTCTGAAATCAGATCCCCACAAGTGAACTGGCATGGAGTTCCACTGAAATGCAAAATGTTCCATCCGCACAAGTGGGATTACAAGATTGGGGTTTTAGGGGAAAACTCCTTAGGGTTACACTGTAGTTATCCTGTGTGCATGAAAAGCTTAGTTTAAACAAACTGCGCCAAATACCTCCTTGTTGTTTGAGGCATTCAAAAAGTATATATATATTTTTACTTAACACGTGTTAAATATTTTCAAATTGCATTTTTAAATCAGTTTTGTACACCAAAACTCTGTCTCCAGGCAAACAATAGCAGCAGTAGAGGTATGAACTGCTTCCCCATTCACTTCAACGAGGTGTAAACTTCAAAGCCTAGGTGGGACCATTTAAACTGTAATATTATTGAGCACAGCAGTCTAACAAAACTCAACTGAACATTTTAACTCCTTCATAGCTGTTCCATTGCATAGCGTCTTCCTGGCCTTGCACTTCCTCTATTCGCATGTGAATTTTAATGATATTTCACTTTTTTTTAACACTGACTTGTGTGTTTTGGTGCTTAGGCATGCTGAGTGGCACATTAAAATGCAATCTATTCTTTAGTTATATAGATAGATTAGATAGACGTTTTCTTTGAATTTTTTGTGTAGCCCCCAAGCACTTTGGTTCATCTAATATCAACCGTCAAAGTATCAAGTATACAACAAAGGAGAGTGATTCCCAGGGATATCTGTCAGGTTGCTTAGCAGGTAAAGTGGTGTCTCTTTTCATTTTCCCATTTTATCCAGCATAGGCTCTATCATTACCCACCCTACTCCCTTAACAGGATGTTTCTGCTACAGTGGCTGCACAGGAAGAAGAGAGGAACTCCTGGCTCTTTATGTATTTTAATTATTTTGGCCCCTTTTGCATATCTGTGCACTGGTTTTCACTGAGCTGTCCACAATGACACCAAGGACTTTTTCCTGGGTGGTTAGTTAATTTAGGACCCAGCAACTTGAATGAGTAGAAATTCCTTCTAACATTCAATGCCTTGTACAGCACAGCACCCCTGGCCAGGCTGCTGACAGCAGGGATCGAAACAGGGATCGCTGGTTCTAAAAGTATGGGGCTGTAGCTCAGGTGGTAGACACTCAAAGTACCTTGGTGCAAAGGCTATAGCAGACTCCTAAACCTTTCTATACAGGCCCAGCCCCTAGAGGGGGACAGAGTGCACACTGTGTAAATGTAGTTTACACTTGCATTTGTCAAGAATGAATTTCATCTGCCATCAAATGCTGCCCATTCAACTCGCTTGATTAGGCTCCTTGCTGTCTTCTCTAGTTTTCACTATCCCATCTTGGTAATCTTCCCCACAATCCACATGTTGGCCCTGTGTGATCATGGTGGAGAGAAGGAACTGGTTATATTTTGGGGATGAGAGGGATTCATTCTCAGCCAGCTCGACTGGTTAGAAATTTCAACGTTCTCTAATGTTGGGACAGAGCTGGCTGCTGAGACAATAGAATTTAAAAGCTTTGACACCTTTATGCATCAAAAAGTTATTTGTTAGTCTTTTTTATATAATATACCCCCACAAATAACTATTCCCCACTATTTTTGCACTGGATGATGTGATCTTATAGATATATAAGATGGAGTCTGTCATATAAAGCACTTCTCCCACCACTGTAATAACATAGGGCATCTGACGAAGTGGGTATTCACCCACGAAAGCTTATGCTCCAATACATTTGTTAGTCTATAAGGTGCCACAGGACTCTTTGTTGCTTTTTACAGATCCAGACTAACACGACTACCCCTCTGATACTGTAATAACATAGTATATCAGCTTCTGCTGTGAAATGCACCAACTCTTTAACAGTTAACTGTGCACAGCAACACTCATAGCAGTTGAAGGCAGGAAGTGCAGAAGATCATCAAACCCTCTTGAAACTAAGTTCTTACACAAGGGCTCATCACTACTTGTACCTATCTATTAATGGAGGCAATCGGTGCAGTATGATGGAAGCAGTACATATATAATACTTCTTGGAAATATCACAAGCAGTGTGGCAAATCTACAATGCTGTGCAAAAAAAAAAAAAAAAAGGGCCAATACTTTGTGATGTCACTCACACATGAAACATGCACACCCTGTTCAGTTTCCCAAAAGTTTCACCACTTGAATTTTAGTTGCTGCAGTTTTTCACCAGCCCCAGCTACAATGGACTACAGGGAATGTTTGAGGATTTATTGGATCGCAATCTAAACAGATTTCAGAGTAGCAGCCGTGTTAGTCTGTATCCGCAAAAAGAATAGGAGTACTTGTGGTACCTTAGAGACTAACAAATTTATTAGAGCATAAGCTTTCGTGGGCTACAGCATCCGAAGAAGTGGGCTGTAGCCCACGAAAGCTTATGCTCTAATAAATTTGTTAGTCTCTAAGGTGCCACAAGTAATCTAAACAGAGCTATATACACCAGGAGAATGAAGCCACAGGGATGAGATCTTTAATGTACAGTAATAGAGAGTCTCTGTATAATAATTTTGTGCAACTCCCATGAATGGGAAGATAATATACAATGGGGGTTAGGAGTCTAGTTTATTATTATTATTATTGCAGACAAATGTGCCTTAACAATCCAATATAAATATTTGTTTCCCATGTTGTCATGAATTGTACTTTTCCACTGCATGCTAGCAACTCTCAAATTCCATCTGATCCTCAAGCACAGGCAACGAAACTATGCTGTGCAAAGAGGAAAATAAATCTTGGCATTTCACTGTAACTTCAACCTTTAAACCCCCTCTTTTTTTCTCCCTTGCCAAATTTTCTATTAGTATCCTGTTCAAATAATATACTTCCCTTTTGTGGAAAGAAAGACAGAGGATTCCTTGCTGGTTCTTGATTAAGAACTTTTAAGAAACCGGGAAGGAAGAGACTCTTTGAAACTGGATCTACTGTAGGACGGAAGCCAACACACAAGACATGGTGTCTTTTAGAAAAGGCCACACACAGTGCCACTGCAGTCATATGACTTTTCTGTCACATCCTGAAGCCATTTCCAGCTCGTGCGCGAGTTTGTACTCCCATTTAGAAGAGGATGGGATATATTGGGAACACACACATGGAAACACTTTCAGGGAATCAGTTTCCATGAAATCCATAATGAGCCAAGTGGCTTCAGATGTGGCGGCATGCCTCAGATTAGCCAAAAAAAAAAAAAGATAAATCCACCCTTTCAGCCCTTATTTCAGTTTCAGAAAAAAAAATTAAAAACCACTAATGACTTATGGCTACCAAAACATGAAGCCACAAAAAAAAAAAAAAAAAAAAAAAAAGGGAAAACCTTCCCCTCCTCAATATAGCTTTTTTACTGATGTTCTTATCAATCAGAAGGAACTATTTTGTCATGGCATTGGTTTGCAGGCGCTTAATTAGCTCTTTCTGAAGTGTTGCTAAAAACACTGTGGAGGTGAGGGGTGGGCGAAGTGTGTGTATGGGGTCAGGAGGCAGCCTCTGGTTTGATAACATGTGTGGTCAATTAAGATAGTTTTCAAAATTGTAGTTAAATGATAAATGGTTGGTTAAAGTAAATCTCTCCAGAAAAGGTGCATTCAGATGGGACAGCCTTATGGTTTCCTTTGGCCCATATTGGTTGTAACAGGGTCATACGGAAAGCAGGGTTTATGAGCTGGCAGGGCTGATGTGCTCCAGTGGCAGGAGACTTAAAGTTCAGGAGCAGACCTGAGCCTGCCTTGCTGAAAGTTACATGTGACGAGGGATGGAGGAGTAGTTCTGGATCTAGCTTAGGAAGGAGCCACTTATTATGGACCCCAAACACTGAGATGGAGGCTGCACTGCAGTTCAACCAACAGCATAGTAAGGACTTAGAGGCAGAATTACCGGTGGAAGAACAGAGCAGCAACCCACATCCCAATCTGAGTCTTAAGTCAAATAATTGGCTGGCCGAGGATGTAGGGAACATGGGGGAATCATGCACTGAGTGTATAGGGACATTTAAACCAGGAACAGAAGAGATGTTGAGGGCATCTTTTATTAAAGCGATTTTACATTTTTTTCACTAGCAAATATGATGGGAATTTGGCAGTAGCCCTTAATGTGGATCAGATCATGCCACCTTTACTCTCCTGAGTAGTAACTTATTCCACAGACAGTCCCTGTGTTTTCAGTAAGACTACTTGTGAAACAAAAGGATCACCCAACATAAGAGTGAGAGAATCAAGTTCTCGGGTAGCCAGGTTGGAGCTTGCTTCGATCTCCAAAAGTGAAATTGGAAAATAAAATCCCAATGAATTTTAAAGCTTGTTTCTACTGCTGCTGCTGCTAAGACTTAGCTTGGAAACTCTGAAAGAGTCTCATACACCATTAATACAATGCGCTTCTCAACTTCCGCCTCCAAAACTAGATCTGAGATTTGTTTTTCAGACTGTTCTTTCCACTAGAGCTCGGCACAGTAAACTAACTCAAAACTTCTGCATCAAGGAAAAGGTCTCTCTTAAAGTTTTGTTTGGCTTTGCTTTCAAAGAGCTGTCTGTATATTTTAGAATATGTAGAATTTTCCTTTGATTTAAACCTCCCTTTTAACAATGGACAAGAGATGATTTCTCTGCTGAGTGATTTAAACAAAAACAAACATATTTTGGTTACTGAGGGCCTTGTTCTTAAAGCATTTTGGGTTTTTTTTTTCAGGGAAAAATCAAACCCTACAAATTGTTATGCTTTTGGCAAAAACTTAAACTCCCAACTCAGTACAAGTTTCTCCTTATTCTAGCTAAACAGTATAGTACAAAAGGGTAGAAAAGGTACCTCTTTGTTCCATGCATATATAAAAGGACTTCATGTCTAATGTAAACAAATAAAAACATACTGTTCTAGTATTGAAATAATCTTTGTCTCTTAAACATAAATTTTCAACCTCCATCTCTTTCCATTTCCAATGCCCTTGTTTTTTTTCTTCCCCCCTGGTATGAAGTTCTCTGTCTCCTGAATGTAAACAGACACACCTAATTCTGTACTAAGGTGTCTGAAAGCAACTCCTTGGTTTCAGAGAAAGAACTATGCGGAAGACAACAAGACTGAAGCTGTAGAAGCAGGAGCTGCAGCTACTGTGCTGAGTGGGGAGTTTAACATGTAGACTGCTTGTGAATTTCATGGAAAACGATATGACTATCTTAGGTCAGGCCATCTCGTGCAGGGCAAAATACACAGCTGCAGCTCAAACAATGGAAAGAAAACTCTACTGGCAAAGCAGAGCGAGCCAAGTTAATTTTTCCCCTTTACCTTGATGATGGTGAGCATAAAGTGATTTTCCTAAGTGATGCCCAAACCATCTTGTTATTGGCAGCAGGCTTTGGGTAAAATTTTCAAAAGTGCCTAAGTGACTTAGGAACCTCCATTTTCAAAATGGTCTTAGACACTTAGGCCCAGATCCTCAGAGGTAGTTAAGCACCAAACTCCTAATGGGAGCTTAAATTATCTTTGAGGATCTGGGCCTTAGGAGCCTATGTCCCACCGCCATTCAATGAAACTTATGTCTTGTCTACACGCAAAAGTTGTACCACTTTAACTATATCAGTACAGTTAATTTTATCTATATCAATATAATTAAAGCAATACAACCTCCCCATGTGTGGACGCAGTTATAGCAGTATGAATGGGTTTATTATGATATAGATTATTCCAGTATGGGAAGGGAAAGAACCTATAGCAGTATAAAGCACCTTTATGTCAGTATAAGCGTGTCTATACTAGGGATTGTACCCATATAACTATATTGGTAAAAAGTCACACCCTTAACCAACATACAAAAGTGTGTGTGGACCAAAGCTGTAGGCTCCAAAGTGCCTAAGTCACTTCTGAAAATGTTACCCTGTGTCTGTATTCAAAGCGGTCCCGGTGCAATGAAAGGTGTGATTGTTCAACCAATTTAGTTAAACTGATGCAAATCCATGAACGGACATTCTTCATTTGACACAAACCTGAACTCTATTCCTTGCTGAATTCAGCTAAACCACTATAAGCCAAATTTAAATTGGATGCAGAGCATCCATGCACGGTTTTGCACCAGTCTAATGAGATCAGTTTTTAAACTGATTTAAAATTTAACCAGTTTCAACTTTGAATATAGAGAAAGCCTCAAAATAGTTTTTCCTGCTCCGCAGGGGAGCTTTTGCATTTGGCTTTTATCCTCCCAGAGGTCAGTGATGAGGAAGAAGGGGACTGGGTTTTTAGCCTGCATAGTACTTAGTTACTACAGCACTACTGGGATGAATCATTATTCTCTAAGAAAACATTAGCTGAGTTGGCCCGATGTCAAGAGGCCTTGGGATGTCTCCTTCCCAGGCCAGTTGGAGATGGGAGTGTCATGGAAATATTGCATCTGAAGAAGTGAGGTTCTTACCCACGAAAGCTTATGCTCCCAATACTTCTGTTAGTCTTAAAGGTGCCACAGGACCCTCTGTTACTTTTTACAGATTCAGACTAACACGGCTACCCCTCTGATACATGGAAATATTGTTCAGGATGACTGCAAGGGAGGAGAAAGGGAGGTTTTGAAAGCATCCTCTTCTCATCCAATCGCTGCAGCTGCTTACAGAGAGGGAATGCAACACAGTCCTTACAGCGGAGTTATTTTCTGGCTCTGGCATTGACCTGCTGTGTGACATTCAGCAAATCACTTAATTTCTCTGCCTATGTTTTGCCACCTGTCACATGGCATTCTAGTATGTTACCTGCCTGACAAGGTTTAATTAATTAAAGTTTGTGAACTGCTTTGAGATTTTCTCACGGAAAGTGCTAGAGGTAGAAAGACCAGAGGCAAAACCAAGCCAATAATATCTTAGAAAAGCTCTTCAGCAGATTAAGTTGAACAAAATGTGGGAAACAGAGAGCCTGGGGAGAACTCTGCTTAAGATAAACTTTCACGTTCAGTCACAATATATAAAGAACATTTTAGATGTGAAGGGTAAGAGTGATCAATCCGTATTATCTTCCGTGGCCTTCAACTGCTCTCAGAGATAGAGCTAAAGCGGTCTTAAACCAAACTTCTCCAGTTCACAGGCACAACAGAAAGGGGCTAAGAAATTCAGAAGTTGGCCACGAGCAGCCCTAAGGCACTGAGTTTAAACTCCGTTTCGAAGACCTTGTCTACACAGTGAGTTACTGTGCAGGAAGATATGCTGTGACTCTACAGTGCACCAGCTTGCGGTGCAGCCATGTCCGGGCTGAACGCTGCTTATAGCACACTGACAGTCCCGGAGTGCAGCTTAGCCTACTGTGCTTTCACGGAGTAGCAGGCTAAGCTGCACTCCGGGACTTTCAATGCGCTGTAGCACATGGGATGTTACTGCGTGGTGAGCTGGTGTGCTGTAGATTCACACCCTAGCTTGCCACGTAGTAACTCACCAAGTAGCCATGGCCTAATGTGGGACTGTGGCTAGAGGCCTTTTATTAAACACTGTTCCAACCCAGTTTGGCACATCTGCACTGGCTGGGCCAAACTAGGAACAAGTTGGGCTGGGATCATATTTAAACCCAGTTTCTTAGCTCATTTTGGAGCCCAGTACAGATGGATCCTAATTAGAATCATAGAATCATTGGGTTGGAAGAGACCACAGGAGGTCATCTAGTCCAACCCCCTGCTCAAAGCAGGACCAATCCCCAACTAAATCATCCCAGCCAAGGCTTTGTCAAGCCGGGCCTTAAAAACCTCTAAGGATGGAGATTCCACCACCTCCGTAGGTAACCCATTCCAGTGCTTCACAACCCTCCTAGTGAAATAGTGTTTCCTAATGTCCAACCTAGACCTCCCCCACTGCAATTTGAGACCATTGCTCCTTATTCTGTCATCTGCCACCACTGAGAACAACCTAGCTTCATCCTCTTTAGAACCCCCCCTTCAGCTGCTATCAAATCCCCTCTCACTCTTCTCCAGACTAAATAAGCCCAGTTCCCTCAGCCTCTCCTCGTAAGTCATGTGCCCCAGCCTCCTAATCATTTTCGTTGCCCTCAGCTGGACTCTCCAATTTGTCCACATCCTTTCTGTCATGGGGGGCCCAGAACTAGACGCAGTATTCCAGATGTGGCCTCACCAGTGCCGAATAGAGGGGAATAATCACTTCCCTCATTCTGCTGGCAATGTTCCTACTAATGCAGCCCAATATGCCATTAGCCTTCTTGGCAACAAGGGCACACTGCTGACTCAGAGAGTTTTGTGGTACCGAGAGTTTTTTCTGCCCTCCCTTTCACCCATAAAAATTGTAGGCTGCCTTTTAGCATGAATCAAAAGGAAGACAAAAAACCCTTAAAAAATATATGTTTAAAAGGGGGGGGGGGGAGTTGCCTTCTCCTGCCCCCTCTCCCCCCACCCAGGATTCCTCTGTGGCTCCTCCCGACCTGCCAGGATCCACATCACAGGTCTCTAGTGCTCTAGATGATTCTTTCAACAATTCCTATCTCGTGTTTCTGCTGCCCTTAAATCTCACTTTCTTAGATCATCTCACTGCAGATTTTATGTCAGAAGATCTCCTTGTGCTCCTCGGGCATCTGACACCTTATCCTAGTCAATAGACTATTCCCCTAACCACCAGTTCTAAATTCTGAGTCCTAGCTCATGGTCCATTTGTCATTTTGTGCAAGCTGTGTCCTAGAGGCTGATTAATTTTCTATGTTCCTTCTCATGGAGGTCCACAACCCCTCGCCTGCCTCTTATGTCTATTGTGGGGCTATTCAGCATTCTGAAACCCTTGTACACTGTGAAAATTGTTTCGGCTCCCAATTCATGGTCAGCAACTCCAGTTCCTACCGTTCAGCTGTATTCCTAAAACACTCATTGCTTCTCAAGCACTTTTAGTGCAGTCTCCTTTTTTTAAAAAAACTGAATCTTACATTAGACATCCATGGTTTCCAGATTTTTTTTTAATCTGCAGCATTCCAGTATGGTTTCCTCCTCCTAACCCCACATAAATTAGTGATACATTTAAACCTGACCTCCATCTTAACAAAGCTTTTGTCTGGGAATTGTCTTTGTTTTGAGGCAAGGCTTTGTTTTAAATACGTATACTTCATTGGCTTCTTGATCTAGTGTATGTACCTATTGGCTTGGCAGCTCTATGCTGGCTGGCCAGGGTTACCACCTTTCAGCTAGACAAAAGCCAAGGGGAACTCTCTCACTAGTTCTACTCAACCTTTCCACCTAAGCATCTTTCACTCTGTCTGGGTTTTGCCTGTTGGGTCGAGGGTCCTCCTAGATGCACCGAAGGCAGCAGAGCTGTTTGCTGTCTTAATGCAGTGCTACTTTCTGCTCCGTCAAGCTGCACCAAATATTAATGCTACTGAGCTAGGTGGGGATTTTCAAAGCTGACGAAGGAATTCAGATACACAACTTCATTAAACTAGCCCATAGTTCTTTACATTTTCAAAGAGATGTACAGATATAAACAAATTAATCCACGGAGCCTCCTTGTGACATAGGTGAGGGTTGTTATTCCAATTTCACACATCAAGAAAGCAGGGAAGTGGCCCGAAGAAGGTGAGTTTGGGGGAGTGGGAGGAAATGGTTTAATGTTAGTGGGTTAAGTACAGTCTACAACTGGGAGTCAGAAGCCTGAGTTCTGATACTATTTGCCACTGACTCACTGGGTGGCCTTGGGCAAATCACTTGGGTCACTGTTTTCAAACCTGGGTGCCACGAATGGGAAAATGAAAATCAGACCACCTGTTTAGGTGCCTATACGTGGATTATACATACTTGACTGTAAGCTCCCACACTTTTAAATGTTGGCCTTAATCTCTCCAAGCCGAAGTGCTGCCAATGGCAGATGGGATAAGCCTACCTGACAGGAAGGAAAGAGGGTTTGAGGCAGAATTTATGTTTGTACAGTACTCAGCTGAAAGTTACCACCGCAGTATAAAAACTATCATTAAGCACATGCATTGTGGCAGTGGATCTGGAATATAACCTGGGAGAGCCTGGCTCCCAGACCTCTGCTCACGCCACTAGACTGTGCTGTTATCGCCCTGTAAGGTCTAGCAGATGCAGCAGTTCCAGTGGGGTTCCCCAATTGCATCATGTGCAGTGACTTGGCCTCAGTTCTGGAGACACTAAGGTCTCGCCATGTTAAGAAACTCACACGTGAGCTGCAAAATATAGCCTTTTCCACAGCAGGGTACCACAGATGTTTCAGAGAATAAAGTGAGTTTTCTATGTAGGAACATGTGTACTATGGGAGTCATGGGGGCCACTCCCATTTGCCCAGGTGAAAATGATCTTTGTGCACAAAGCAACATCTGAATACACCAGTTGTTCTGCCACATAAAAACAGCTGAGGGTAGCAGTGCACAGGGAGATACCACATCTGAATTATGAGAGAAAGGATGTTCTGGGAGTAAAGGCTCCGGCCCTTGACTCAGAAAGTCTGGATTCAATACCCTGTTCTGTCACAGACTCCTTGTGTGACTTTGGGCTAGTCATCTGGTCTCTCGGCACTTCAGTACCCCATCTGTAGAACTGGGAGGCTGATAATTCTGCTACTTCCTGTGTTTATTTAGATTGTAAAGCCTAGCAAAATGTGGCCTGAGCTCAGTTGAAATCTCTAGGTGCTACTGTAATATGAATATATTTTAACAATAATGAAGCAGCATACATGGAGAAAGCTGCCATTGTACACCTGAACCACCCCATATAACATCATGAATCAAGAGGAAAGAGAAGTGTTGGTCAATCAGCCTGCTAGGCTGCTGCCCCCCTGAATTTTGCTCAGAAGGCTACCAGCACTGAGTGCCCCCTTTCTCCATCGCTTCAAACATAAGCTACTTGTCTTCTTTCCAACCCTCCTCATTGTCTCTTTTTCACTACTGAAATGTTGACTCCCAGCTACAATCGGCCTATGTCATAGAATATCAGGGTTAGAAGAGACCTCAGGAGGTCATCTAGTCCAACCCCCTGCTCAAAGCAGGACCAATCCCCAGCTTCCAGTGTCACCAGTTTCCATTGTCTACTTGTTACATTTTTCAAACAAGCACTCTGTGCTTTCTCCCATGCTTCCCCTCACTCTTGGGAAGATGTACACATCCACAGAGCTATGCCACTGTCCTCCTTCAAACTCTCCTTTGTCATGACACCTGAAAAAACTTGACAATGGGTAGGCTGCTGGCGTGCTGCTTATCATGCTGACTGATACTGCCTCACAGTTTCCTTGTGTTCCATCTGTCTGTCTGTATCCATCTTTGTATGCAGTGTTATTGTAGCCGTGTTGGTCCCAGAACATTAGAGAGAAAAGGGGGGTGAAGCAATAACTTTTATTGGACCAACTTTGGTTGGTGAGAGAGACAAGCTTTCGCGCTTACACAGAGCTCTTCTTCAGCTCTGGGAAACTTACTCAGAGTGTCATAGCTAAACAATCTATTCCACCTTGTATTGAGCTGTGACACTCTGAGTAAGTTTCCCAGAGCTGAAGAAGAGCTCTGTGTCAGCTCTAAAGCTTGTCTCTCAAACAGAAATTGGTCCAACAAAAGATATTACCTCACCCACTGTGTATCCATCTTGTCTTGCATTTAGATTGTAAGCTCTCTGGGGCAGAGCCTTCGCCTGTGACCCCTTCCTGCCCTGCTCATGTTTGTACAGCACCAAGCACGATGGGTCCTGGTCTATGATGTGGCTCCTAGGTGCTACCACAATACAAATCATAAGTGGCTACAATATGGCAATGGTAGGTGGCTGGATGATAATTCCAAAGATGGCTTAGCAGCCCCTCTCAAACGTAATCATTGCTTTGATCGTTAGCCCCATGTCTCTAGTAAGGCAAACCAGTGTGTGTACCTCCACAGCTGGTCCAGGCAGTGTGCACTGCTCTGGGAAAGCCTTTGTCAAGAAAAACAAAATGCAACTTGGAACTTGCAAATACAAAGCTGTAACCAACATCAGCTCTTGGAACCCCTCTGCTTCCACAACTGAAAAGAGCAGCATATGCCAGAATTTCATCAGGCATGGAATTAAAATAGCCCTGGGCTGGGCCATGTGTTTCTCAGTGCATCATGCTATCATCTCCCAAGAGTCTCCTAGGTCCCATACGCTACTTTTTCCTGGGGACATTGCTGGGGCCGATGTTGCTCTGTTTTCAGAACAACACAGGCACTTGGCCTCACAGCATGAATTCACATGAGGTGGTTTCCCTTCACCCACACCCTTCACAACGTTCTGCCGCCACAGGTCCAGATGTTAAGAGGTGTTTTTTGTATTAAACACAATGCTTGTTTGGAAGGTGACGCCATAAAGCAGAGGTGCCCAGGCGTTTGAGAGTGATATCCCAGCTAACCCATCAATGACATACAGTGCAAATTGTTCATGTGGCGTCATTAACAAACTTCCCAGACGGTGACCGCTTTCTTTAGTCCCTTGCCAACTGAGAGAGACACATTGTTGGTGCAGATGCGGATACTGACATTCCATGTTGCACCTCCTCCAGTAACAAGCATGTGATGCCAATTGGCAAAGACAAGCAAGAGAAGGACCTTCCACACAACTTCCTCTTAATTACTGTACGCTGTTTAAACACAGGTGTTAGTCCACTGACTTCAACATAAGTACTCCTGAGAGGAGAATCAGCTTCCAGTGGCCCCTCTACTGCCAGTGCCAATATGCTGTACAGAAAGCAGGAGTATTTCATGTATGCCACAGTCCAATTAGCACATGAAAGTGGGAGCTCCACGTCTATAGCCACCACAGTGCAAAGAATCAGACTGTGCTTCCTCTTCCTAGTCTCAAAGATGTCGTTGACTCTCTGCCTCAGTTTGGCTATCCCTCAGTTCATCCCCCTCACCCATCCATCTCATCACTGGGATATCTAAGCATGGCATTCCCCCTCTCCATCATCCTCAGTAATGGCTGCCATTTCAGCATCGTCAATCTCAGTACCTGACAAAGCATCTTACACTCTGCAGTTGGCAACAGCGTCTGCATTTCCTGCAGGGATCTGGACTCCAGCCTTCAGCCCTGACATGGGGCTCTCTGATTTCTGCTTGGTCCCAGTTGAGCTTGATCAATTAAAGAAAGTTTTGAGCAATCATACCATGAGGCTTGCAGGTGGAAGTGCCTGCCTGGAAGGTGGACAATGTTGACGAAGTAAAGCACACCCTGCAGCCGTCTCCTCTGTGTGCAGCTATATCCCGTTGAAAACACTGCAAAAATGGTTTGGTGCAAATGACGTCTCTGCTTCTGAAGGAGAACTTCTTTGTGTGGCAGGGGCATTACCTACTCCCCAGTGAGCAAGGGGTTAAGTTCAGCTCCGCTGCCTCTCCCCCTGGCACCAATGGCTATACACGTGGTGTTTGAGAGACAGAGGGAGGATGCTTTGGAGAGGCTGGGCTCTAAACTCAAAGGCTGTAGGAGTGGTTTGAACCCCAACAGCAGTATGCTTCGATAGCGAGGGTCTGTAGTGCTGAATGTCCATGGCCACATTGTCTGGCTTTATGCCAGGTGTTTAAAAGCTCCACAGGATTATTACTGACCTGATACACCCAAGTTAATCAGGTATAATCACATCCAATCTTCAGGGCTTGATGTGCAGGGACTTCATCTCTGAGGCAGGTTATATGACCAAAAAGGACCAACCAGCAGTGACCAATGATGACTTCAGTCCTCTCAAGGCCAGTTCTCAAAAATACATCCCTATTACTGATAAAAATCAAACCACCTTATGCCCAGTAGTCACCGCTGGCAATGCATATGAAATGCTTCCAGCCTCTTTATGTCTTGTTTAAGCAATGTCCATGTTTCAGAGCCGTGTAAGAGTGTTGGAAGTACACAGGTTTGATAAATCTGTATTTTTGTATATAATTTCACCTTCTTTTTGCGCCAGACCCTAAGCAGGTCTTTCACGGCTGAGGCTGCTAAACCGATTCTTCTTAGGATGCCTGGTTGGCTGCACCCATCTGATGACAATTTACTGCCTCAATAGATGAAATCATCCTCTATTTCCACAGTTTGTTTGGCAGTGCAGATGTCTTGTATCACAACGTTTGTGCTGACACTGTGAATTTTTGTTTTTGCCCAAGCAATCCCAAGCTAGAGAATTCTTTTCTTTTTGCTTACTCATGATGTCCCCTTGCCCTGAATTTTGAAGACCTTGCTGACTGTGATTGTTTTTCAAAGGGAATGGCCAAACATATTGCAAAAAGTGCAGGAGAATGTCTGTGCCTCTGTCCAGGAATAATATTCCTCCACCTCAGTCTGATACAACAAGACAGGTCTAATATCAGTGAAACAAATAAGTTTCCCTTTGTAAAAGTGAGTGATACTTAGGTCAGGACAAGTATAAAAACATAACCATTCCCATAGGAATTTCAGAAGGTAATTACTGTATTAGCCTAACACCTGCAAGACATGGGCTAGGACTGGGTGAAAATGTTTTTCAATGGAGTTTTTCAAATGGACAAGAAATATAGCCTCTTAACTGATAAATCAGATGAAAATAATTCCTGTTGAGCTGACCTTCCTGATCTCATCAGATAGGCATAGCCAGTTAGGGACAGAGAAATGGCATATGACTTCCACCATGTGATGCATCCCAATGGAATACAGCTCAAATTTGAATTACACTTTGAACAGCAGCTTGAAAAAAATCTGCGAGCAGCCAAGTAGAGAAAAATAATTTCCCCAAAAGCTCCAGTGGATAGTTTGCATACACCCCCAAAACAGTTCTAATGAAACACTGGGACGGTGTGAGATGAAGTGGGGCTGAATCCAGGTACGGAGGTCTGAGTAGAATGGTTTTGCACACCGCTGCTCTGGCCTTTTGGCAAATTTAAATTGTTGAATTCAGCTCTCTAATCTGATTTTAACCCTAATCTTAATTTTTTCTATAGCTTCTGTTATATCCGTAAGACCCACTATAGAAACTGGCTCTTTCACATACCTCTCTCCTGTGTCTCAGTCTCTGCAGTAATAAACTTAAACGTTCCAAATATTAAACTGGTCTCAACTGCAATTTGCTCCCTAGAATCCATTGCCGCTAAAACCCCTCGCTTTTCAAATATGCTAATAATTTTGCATTTAGTACTTACCAGAATGTCTGCAGAATTTAAAAACTCTGCACCCACTGTAGAGTGGATCTAGTCACAAGTGACCAACAAAAGGCCATCACCTGCTTTTATCTTCCTTCTGACTCTTCCTTTTGTGTCAGCCCTAAAACCTATATTATTAGGCACGGAGGGTCTCCCTTTTTTGTGTAAAATGCTTCTCTCCTATTACTCTTGCTCTTTAAAATGGAGTTTGGGGTATTCTCCTCCATCTGTACCCTCCTATCTTCCTCTCTGACTAGGTTCTGTCCTTTTTTCTGCCAGAGGAAGTGTGAATCATTGTCTCAGCTCTTATCTTCCATTTCTATCACAAATATCAGTCATTCTTTTTAATCTCTCAGCCAATACCTTTCTAGTTTTGCTTTTCATCTGAAAAGTTCTACTCTGAATCAGGGGGTGGGAGAGTGTCTAGTCTCTATGGTCCTTCACTTGCCCCATCTGTAAAATGGAGATAAAAAATACTAGCCCACCCACCTCAGAAGGGTGTTGGGATGGTTTGTTAGGCTCCAATTCTGCAACCTTCATAAAAGGCCAAATTTTGCACTGGTGTCAATGGGTAAAATTGCACTGAAAGTCAATGGAGTTGCACCTGTTTACACCAAGAGAGGATTTGGTCTATTGAGTTGGCATTGCTGCATGTGAGTCAGGGCTGCAGAGTTGTGCCCTTTAGAGTGTAAAGCTTTTGGAGACAAGAGCGTTGTCTTCGGCGTATTCTGCACAGCACCAAGCATACTCATACATTCAGAGGACTGATTCTCCACTGTCTTGCACCTTGTGGAATCATTTCTACTGGTGCAAGCTGATGTAAATGATTAAACAAGGTACAGGGCCCATAGATTCTAAGGCCAAGAAGAGACTATGATGATAATCTAGTCTGAACTTCTGTGTAACACAGGCCAGGGGATTTCATCTTGTGATTCCTGCACTGGAGGGAATTATTCTTCCTTATCTCAGATGTGAGTGCCCTCAAGCCCAGTAACTGTGGGTGCACAAATAATAACAGCTCCCATCTTACAAAGTGCTGTCTGCCTCTCCTGTGGTGCTGAGCACCCTCCCTGTTCCGCTGAATTTAATGGAAGGAAGTGTCGCTTAGTGTAGCTCAGTTCTGCACAGGATCAGGCCTACAGTGTCAATCACTAGGAGGACAAAGACATGGACATGTGCCTATATACAAAAGATAAGAGGGCCCAATCCTAGAGCCATCCCATGAGTAGTTCATTGACTTTAGTGATACTACTCTCATAACTAAGGGTTGCAGGATAAGGTCCTTTAAGTTTCTGGACTCTGGCGGCTCCATTGGCCCTACAAGTAGTTACCATTCTATTTACAAAAACCAGTAGAGGCGGGTAAGAATAATCATTACAGAAATGTTCAGACTATGAGACCTTATTCCGGTTTAAGTTCATATAATTTTAATTAGCTCTTCAGAAAAGGCCTGGTACTTATGGAAAATATCCTTAATTAATATCAGATGCTAAATTAGTAATCAAAAAATGAATATCATTTGGTCTCAAGCTGGAACTAAAGTATGTTTTGGCATCATTATTAACTGTTAGCAGCAAGTTCTGGAAACAGATGCAAATCTAGATACACTTCCTAAATAGAAAACACATTGCAAAGAAAACTCAGATAAAAATATATCTCTACATACCCATATATTTGAGTGTGCTATTTCCTGTCTGTATCAGCAACAAATTCATTCCACTTCAAGTTCCACTTGTTTCTTTCTTTTCTGTTGTTTACAAATCCCATACTTCTGAAATAAAAACTCTTTCCCTCTGCCCCAATTTATCCTGTTTATTTCCTTTCTCAACGGTAATTTAAAATAAATTAAATGGAGTTTTAGTAAGGACAAGGATTGGGTCCTTCAATTCAATTGGGTTCTGAAAATCAGGCCATTTATTTCAATGTCTAAATATGGATGTAGCTGCCTAATTTTAGGCCACCCACATTTGAAAAATTTGGCCTATATCCTAAAGGCAGGGATCATGCAACCCAGCTTCTGGACAATAGCTCCAATGAGAGATTCCGCGGTAGAGAGAAGCTCCCATTGATGTTCTACATGCCAGTGCCAAGGGGCTATAATGCCTAGGTGGGATTAAATGGGCAGGAGGCTAAAAATGGACAAACTGTGGTTTGCAAAATAAATAGTGCCATTTTAAAAAAAAAATACGATGAGTCACAGGTTTAGGTACAAACTGCAAATGACAGAGTTGTTTCTGAACAGCACAAATTTATCTTGATTTTTAGTAAAGCTTTTGAGTCCCACGTGACATTCTTATAAGCAAACTAGGAAATGTGGTCTAGAAAAAATTACTATAAGGTAGGTCCACAACTGGTTGATAATTACTCTGAGTATGATCTTTCAATGGTTTGCTTTCAAACTGGGAGACATATTTAGTGGGATCCTGCTGGGGTTAGTCCTGAGTCCGGTACTAGTCAATATTTTCATTTATGTCTTATATAATGGAGTGGAGAGTATGCTTATAAAATTTGCAGATGACACCAAGCTGGGAGGGCTTGAAAGCTCTTTGAAGGATAGGATTAGAATTCAAAATGACTGACAAATTGGAGAATTGGTTTGAATTCAATAAGATGAAATTCAATAAAGACAAATGCAAATACTTCACTTAGGAAGGAAAAAATCAAATACACAACTACAAAATGGGGAATGACTGGCTAGGTGGTTGTACTGCTGAAAACAATCTCAGGGTTATAGTGGATCACAAACTGAATATGAGTCAACAATGTGACGCAGCTGCAAAAAACGCTATCATCATTCTGGGGTGTATTAACAGGAGTGTCATTTTTAAGACATGGGAGGTAACTGTCCTCCTCTACTCATCACTGGTGAGGCCTTAGCAGGAGTACTGCATCCAATTCTGGGCACCACACTTTAGGAAAGATGTTGACAAACTGGAGAGAGTCCAGAGGAGAGCAACAAAAATGACAAACGGTTTAGAAAACCTGACCTATGAGGAATAATTTTAAAAACTGGGCATCTGTACCTTGAGAAAAGAAGACTCTGGGGGGGGGAACTAATAACAGTATTCAAATATATTAAGGGTTGCTTTAAAGAGGACAGTGATCAATTGTTCTCCATGTCCACGGAAGGTACGAGAAAAAGCAATGGGCTTAATCTGCAGCAAGGAAGGTTTAGGTTAGACATTAGAAAAAACTTTCTAACTACAAGGGTAGTTAAGCTCTGGAATAAGCTTCCAAGGTAGGTTGTGGAATCCCTGCCACTGGATGTTGTTAAGAACAGGTTCGACAAACACCTTTCAGGGATGATCTCAGTTCACTGGGTCCTGCCACAGAGCAGGGGTTGGACCTGATGACTTCTTGAGATCCCAGCCCTACATTTCTACCCTTCTATGGTTCTACTTATAGAATCCCTTGAGCTTTCAGAAGTTCCCTTTGTCTGTTTAGCTCAGTGTTTCCCAAAGTGAGGTGTGCAAAGGAATAGCCAGGAGAAGCGGGGAAACAGACAAACCTCTCACTTGCTCTTGAGCCTCAGTTTTCATTTAAAAAAAGAGTAAGGCCAGGCATACACTAAAGAGCTAAGTGGACCCAGCTATGTTGCTCGGGTGTGTGAAAAAGCCATATAGTTAGTAGTGACATAGTTAACCCAACCTAACCCCCGATGTACCTAAGAGAGGGGAAAGAAAGTGAGGTGACCAAGGAAGAACTGGCAGAAGGCAGTGACAGAGGAGGTTGAATGTGCTGGTGTCACCTGGGAAGACATACCACAACTAGCAAGTAATTGTCATTAGTGGAGGAACTAGACTGCCCAATGGTACAGCAGGAACTAAGGTCTAAGTTCTGAAATGGGCTTAAAATGGGGCATACATTCTTTTTCTTTACAGGCAGGTGATCCTTCAATGCAAAATTTTTATGCCCGTTCTCAGTACTGTGTGAAACTGGGCTCTAGATAAAATTTGTCCCTGCTTTTTGCCAGGTATCTTTTAAGAGAAACAGTATGAACCTTTCCAAAAATAGGAGAATCTTGAGTGGATTTTGTACAATAGGTAGTTTTTAAAAGAAATATATAGGTTTTAAGAGACTTTTTGCAACTGTTTTTAAAAAAAATGAAAGTTTATCTGTCAGCAGAGGGTGACATAAAATCTTCTCATTCAGAGAAATTCAAAATGGATGCCATCTCCCATCATTCTCTAGGTCTGGAGACTGAGGCCACACATCAAACTGCTACAGTTCACAATGCTAAGAGGGGTAGTGTGGTGAAGAAGGGAAGACTGAGCAGTAGTCTGGTGTGTTGTAGGGGATACATTGGTAAAAAGGGGTGCTGGAAGGCTAGCATTCCCCAGCAGACAGAGTTAAGTTTATGATCTGTGAGGTATGGTAGCTGTGGTAGTGGCAGGGTGAAGCGGCGGATGGGTGTGCCTGTGGTTTGTACTGTTAGTTGGCTTACTTACTTCCTTGCTTTTGTGTCAGGTACCGTAAATGTTTCATGACTAAGTTCTTGTGTATTAATGTTACTACTCTTTTAACATGTATTGGCCAAAGCCTGCAATTGCTGAAGGCCTTGATTCTAAAAGTCCTCGTGTGGTCTGCAGGATTGTACTTGGGCAGTTAGCCTGAGTCGCTGTCTGCACCACTGTGGCCACACTGCTATTTTTAGGCAATAGCTAGAGCAGAGTGAGCGTGTGTATGTCTACTTGTGCTGCGAATTACACCAGCTGTTGGGTAGACATACCCTTAAAATGTGTTAGCTGGCATGTGGTACCCAACACCTTCTCAAGCTTAAATATTGGTCTAGACAAAGCCATGTAGGCAGGCAGCAGGGACTAGGGTGATATAATGTTGATATAAGCATGACATAACTGTGAATGTGGCCAGCAGGGAATTCTGGGACTGTGGGTGTGGCATGTGAGGCCTGAATCTGAAGTATTACCATTTGTCTTCCCATTTGTTGGTAAGCAATAGGCATTCATTAAAATGTCCTTGTATGTTTCTAGCAAAGGTGATAATCAGTTCTCTGCCACTGTACTGAGAAACAATTATTTTTCTCTTCAAGGCCTTGTAATGCTTTGATTCTAAATAAAGTAATTTCTCCCTCATGCAGGAGGGTGCCTGAAGTTTTTTCGTGCTCCCAGGAATGTAATTTTTCTTCTCAAAAGCCTGGTTCTACTCTGCAAAATGACTCTGTAAAAATGGATCAAATGGATGAGGATCCAGTTCTCAGTTTACAAGTGATACGGTGGTTGTTGTAACTGCCAGCCCAGCAGACTCGAGCTAGGTTCTTTCCTTCTGATATCCCTTCGCCAGTAATGAAGTGCCGCCCAGTTTTTGCGCTCAGTTACACCTGTGCATTCCCACTGCATTCAGTGGTGTTGCATAAGTGTTTCTGGCTATCTGTATTTGTGCTGAGGGACAAACCATTATATCTGAGCACTGTGCAATCATTAGTGATTTTACACCCCGTTTCATAGGGACACGTTAGCCCCATTTTACAGATGGCAAAATGAGGCACAGAATAGATTAACTGACCTGCCCAAGGTAATACAGGGAATTTGTGGCTGGGGCAGGAATTGAGGCCAATTCTCTTGAATCCCAGTCCAGTGCTCTATCCACAAAACCATCCTTTCTTATCTCACCCTTCTGTGTGGTTGGACAAGTGTGACTGAGGCCCCAAGGTTGGGACTTAGTTAACAATGGGGTTGACAATGTGTGAGAAGGACTAGAATCAAACTCCCCTCCCAGAGCTATGTTGGTTCCGCTGGGAAAAAACAGTACAACTTATTTTGTTCGCAAAAGCCAGCAAATAGGAGCTGGAATACACCCAAGGAAATCACATCTCTTGGGTCAGAAGGTGGCAATTTTTGCAGTCACAAAACCGCACTTTAACATTCCACTCCACACATTATAAACAATACGGGCCAGATCCAGCCCTCGCTCGTTTGCCACAGTGCAGTGGAATTCGCTGCGTTGTAGGGGCATGCAAGCAGGGTGCCAGAGTTTTCAAATGGTGCTACAATATGTCTCCTTGCTGTTTGAGAGTCAAACCTAGTCCTCAGCCTAAGAAAGCCACTGGCAGTCATTCTAAATAGTAGTGAGTTAACACGCAGTATTGCGGACAGTCTCAGATATTCGTGGCAGATCAAACTGCTCTTTGGTAGATTCAGAAGTAAGTGATAAAGCCAGCTTCCTATGTTTGGAAAAGACAAAAACAGAGAGAGAGGTTGTTCACCAAAAGGTGAAGGACAGGAGAAGTGGGGATAGCTTGCTGTGGAATAAAATAGAAAAGTACTGCATATGGCCCTATGATGTACATAGTTAGGTCTTTTAGCCATTATGCATGCGCCCCACATGCTAGGCACTCACGTTTGAATACACACTAACAAGCAAGGGCTTCAGGGCAAGTAACTTATACAGATGCGGCAGTCCCAGTCTGGGCCTTTCCCTGCAGGTATTGCTGGGGGCAAAATTGCAAAAATAACTGCTTTGACCACACAGGGCTGTGCAGACCATTAGGAGACTCAAACTAAAGAAAAATCAATCTAAAGCCAAACACATCATTTCCTCAAAATAAAGTTAATTTTGTTTTTAAACCAAATGAGCATCACAAGGAAAGACCAGAAGGGCCTGTCGGGCTTTGCCAGAACTGTTGACCCATATGGAAATGCTGCATTCTCTGAAAACCCAGAGAGCACTAGGGCCAGAGAGATCTTTGCTGCTATTTGTTTGAGAAACAAAGCTTCCCCCCTCCAGGATGAAAGAAATGAAGGAGTCTAAACTAATCAAATCCTACATGCCTGTTGGCTGACGTTCAGTTTGTCCATGATGCAGCTCAGTGAAGTGAACAGCGTTTACCGTGCTCTGAGCTTTGGAGAAGGGAGAAAACAAGACAGAAAAAAATTCACCTGGCTGCAAGTCAAACAGGTGTATGGGGCTAGAATCTGAGACTGTAACAGTGTCTTACAAACATGGAAATAAAGAATGAGACCAATTCTTCATGCTTTACTAATGAATTGTAAAGGTTTTCTTTATATTACACATGCTTTGGGCAGATACCTCACCAATATTTCCACACCTGTCTGTTTAGAATTTTAATGCTCCAGCTAAGACACCTTCCCCTACGGTTCCCCAGACTAACAAAATACACAAGGCAATTTTCTGCCGTTCCATGTTGTATGTTATAGTGGGGCAACTGGCTTACTTTACACAGCTGAATTTAACTTTGTGACCACTTGAACTACATGGCTGCATGCGTATTTGTTTGATAATAAGTGTCAGTGCTGTCTAGTGTGTGTGCCTAAAAAGATTTCCTCTCTCCTTCATCATTCCAAGGCACAATTTGTCCAGTCTTCCCAGGACTGCTCTGTACCCTGAAGTGACTCAACCAGTTTCTGATAGAGATCTCAATCACACATTAAATAAGGGAATTGGCTATCTTGAGCTACTGCATTGAAATAAGCAAGAGTGAGCCTTAAACCTAAATATTAAAGAAACAGAGGCCCTTGCCAGTAAGTCAAATCTAATTTAGGAGACAGAAGTAAACAAAATTAAAATATCAAAAATATGGAGAAATTATCATAGTTGCTTCACAACAGATAGACAAATGGCCCCCTGTTGAAAACAGTGTGATTCAGTAGTTGAATCAGACAGTTAAAGATAACCTGACCTAAAATGGACCTTCAGACACTCAAACTACATGCTCAGAATAACACGGTAGCACTTTAATTTGTGAATCAAAACCTTAAAAAGAAAGAAATTTTGACCCCTTCACAGTTCAGAAACTCTGGTACCCCAGACAGATCTTCACTTTTGCTGCTAAGCTGCATTTGAGGGCAGATAGCTTCTGCATAAGCAGCCTCAACCTTTCCTGTTCCTGTCTGCATAAGTATTTTAGCAGAAGCATGGTCTTTACCTGAGAGGCGTCTGGGCACATCGGTGATGGCAGGAAGGCCTGTGCCTCGTGAAGAGGACAGGGGAGTTGTGGAATGAATGGATGGTGAAGTCATCTGGCTCAAGTAGGATGGGTAAGACTGGTCATATGACCACGGAGGGGATGATTGTGCCTGTCTGGGGTCTAAAAAACAAAACAAAAAGAGAAAATTAAAAAAGAAATGAAAAGATTTCTTAATCAATGAGAATGGCATTATAGAATCTAAGCACATGGATGTCATGAAGAATGAGAGTGCCTGACAAACAAGAACTCCCAGCACCCTTCCCTTCTCCCTGGCTCTGAGTTTTTCACCTTGGAAAATAATATGGCGGGAAATGCATAGTGCAGAACAAAGCATTTCCTCTGAATTTCTAAAGCAGTAGCAAGCAGAATTTAAAATGATGTGGCCAGTGTTCCATAAATTCCCATACTCTCTTGTCCAGTCCTAAGAAAGCATTCCACCAGCAGCTCAGAGTTGTGTTAACATCCTCAGTGTGTGTGGCTTTTTGTTTTGGGGTTGCTTTTCTTTTTCTTTTCTTTTTTTAATGCTGCATCTGAACTTAAAACTGGCTTTTTGGGGAGGGAAGGAGAACTAAAAGTTGATGGCCACATCTGTCAAGTTGTTATCCAGTTTCAATATTAAACAGAAGCATTTTCAGCACTGAGAAAGTGATCCAAGAAGGAAAACATCAATAATCCTATTAACATCTGTCCAAAAAAAATCACGTTTGGATTCTAGCCCGATTACCTATAATCACCATCAATATAATCTGAAACTGAATGGTTTGGGGTAACCACTGAAAGTTAATTATGACTTTTCTAATTTTTACAGCTTGCCTTGGAGGGAATGATTCAAGGGCATGCAGATTCTCTTTTCCACTGACGTTCTGGTGGGCTGCATTGGGTGAGAGAAGAGGGTGGGCAGTTTTATTTTCCTACTACTAGGTTTTGTAAACAATTTTGCTTTTAGTCAATAACCAGTGATTCACTGCTGACAGGAGGAATTACTCATCAACATTTATTTTTTCTTTTACATTGGTGAAAACCCTACAGCATTTCCTAGCTAAGAGAGTTTGTTTAGTAAACTAGGTGGTACACAAGAGAACTGTATGCACTGCTGCCTCAGATTGCTTTATACCTACTGCAACGCATCCAAATTCTCTCTACTATTTCCAAAGTAGCAAATCAATCCCAGGTTACCTCAAGAAGTTGCTACATTTGAGCAGTGTCTCAGGCTCCACTTTGTTGACAGAAACACGAAATCTGAATGGCATAAGCAATCCCCTCCCCATTTTTTTTTTCTTCAGGAAATTCATCTTTAAAAAAGCAAAACAAAACCCTCTTTCTGCTCTTCCACATGGCAAAACCTTGTCGTGTCAGCTATTTCTTGTTTATTTTTTCTGTTCAGACATGATTTGTTTGAAGAGATGTCTGGAAAGCAGATACTTCCTTGAAGCAAAATAACTATACAGATACAACCAAAAAAACCCTTTCCAATTTAATTTTAAAAGGATTTTCCTTTGGTTTGCAGTTTATATTAGAGTTGAATAATATAAATGGTTAACATAAATGTTCCTCAGAAATCTGAAGGACACTTGATTGTTAAATGTAATGAACTTCTTTGTTTTAACAATTTCAAGGCTAGGGCCCTATAGCTTGGCACAACTTCAAATATGACTGGCTGTTGTTATAGCTGATATTGACACTTCTCCCTGCCTCATACCAGTACTGTAATCTACTATTCAATTCATAGTAAGCAATCTTAAACTGGGGTGGGAGGGAAGCTTATGCACAGTGGCAAAACAATATTAAAATTAATGATGGGTCAGGACCAGAACCTCAAATCCAAACTCCTTCAAATTCCAGGAGGCTTTCAATCCCAGTCTTTGGATCCAAACGACCGTCCCTTATGGTTTTGATTCTAAGTCATATCTCATACTGGAAAGGGCTTAATTTCCATTTCGAATGTGGAAGAAATATCCTAAGAATGGATGTTCTCACAGGATTTGGGCCAAGACAATGAGACTCTCATGCATACAGTTGCTCTCATGGGATTTCTGCCACTCAGAATGGTAGAAGTCTCACGGGAGCAGAAGTCCTTGTCACGTTTGTGCACCATCATACCTTGAACTCATATCCTAGTCCTCATTTGGCCTGGGACCCTGAAATCTAGCCTAACCCTAGATCTAAATACAGCCTCTTTGGCCCATCCCATCTTAAAATAAGAATAAAGGCTTTAGGGTCATGTAAACAAATTCTTATTTTTGATCCTTGATTTCAGCAATTCACCATTGTAACAGTATGAGTTTTAAAAGCAAACATTATTTTAGAATAAGAGAGGAGGGACTCTCTTTTGGTTAAAGCACTGGACTGGGACTCAGGAGATCTGGGTTCAATCCTGGCTTTGCTACAGACATAGGTGCTGGAATGAGGGGTGCTGCCGCACCTCCTGGCTTGAAGTGGTTTCCATCATATACAGGGTTTACAGTTTGGTTCAATGGCTCTCAGCACCCCCACTATACAAATTTTTTCAGCACCCCTGGCCACAAACTCCCATTGTGACCTTGAGCGCAAGTCACTTAACCTTTCTCTGCCTGAGTTCCCCAGGATAGTCTCTTTCTCCTACTCTTTATCTTGTCTGCTTAGTTAGTAAGCTCTTTGGAGCACAGACTGTTTCTTACTATGGAGCTAGCACAATGGGGCCCTGATCTTGGTTGGGACCTCTTGGTCCAGATAGCTCATGCAGAGACGACCCGTGCCTGCTGATCATGGGGGGGATACAGTGAGGGGAGCAGTTTCAGCAGAGCATGTGAGCATGCTCAGTACAAGCCAAGCAGCAAATTGGGGGGGTACATGACCCCGTGTGTCGCCCCCCCCCCATGTCACCTCTGACTCAGTGGACACATATTCCAACGTGACCACTTCTCAAACGAGAGTGAAAGTAAGTTCAGTTTGAGCTCTGCAGAGAAATGAGGGCCCAGTTCATCACTGATTAGAAAAGGAAGCAATTGAAAAGAAAAAACTGAAACCAAACCAAACCCAGGCAACTGTTGATAGAAAAGTTACTACTACAGCTGACAGTCACTGCTTGGGAGGAAATCAGGGCTGCACCAGAATGGATAGTCATGAGACTTCCTCGCCGTAAGTCAGGGTTGAGGTCACCATTGGGGCAGGGTGGAGAATCTTGCCCTGTGGCTGGCTGGCTTTGTTCACTGGGCTCGGCCTGTTAACAAACAGGAAACTGAAGTTTCTAACTTCTGTGAGCAGAAGCGTTCAAAGCAATGCCACCTCATTAAGAACAGCAGGTGTTTGTGTGTGCATGTGCGGAGGGCTGGGTGGGGGGAGCTGCACTCTTGCTGCCTGTCAAAGATTACTTGCAAAGGCGAATGGTAAAATGCACACATCTCCCCAAGCTGGGCTGAACGTGCTCATTACCCAGGCTAAATGGGAAATTCAGTGTACAAATTTCAAAAACAGCTGTTAGTCCTGTAGACCGCCGGCCAGCTGGGGACCCACAATGCAACGTTCTGTGGCACTAGGGGCTAGTCTACACTAGAAGCGCTACAGCTTCGCCAATGCAGCACGTCGGGTGAAGAGACTATGCCGCCGGGAGAGAGCTCTTCCGTTGGCCTAATGAAACCACCTCTGTGAAACGAGAGGGAGATGCTCTCCTGCTGACATGGTGCTTTCCAAACCGGCGGTTAGATTGGTGTAACTTACGTCGCTCTGAGGGTGGCTTATTCACACCCCAAGCAACATAAGTTATACCAACGTAACCTGTAGTGTAGACAAGCCCTAACACAGCTACCCCCAAATGCCACTGGAGCAGGAACTTAGGCCACAAGAGATCAAGCAATCCTGTTTGTTTGGGGGTTTTTCCACATACGCCACAGTCTGTACTGAAAACAGAGCCATATATGGAGGGGAAACCCTGCCCCTCCAAGCCTCACGGAGCGTATTCATACCCCAGAGTTTGCTCCCAGATCGATGTTTTCTGGGACACGTGGCAAAGCTGGGCACGAGGACTTAAGAGGGAATCGCAAGGAAGTTTTTGAGAGTTCCTTTTTTGTTGCTTGTGTGCTGAGTGATCACTTAGACTGGATACACGGGGTATTTAGTATGCAGTGGTGAAATATATACAATGGCCTGTGAGCATATTAGTGGGAAACTTTTTCTGCCTTCTGTACAAGAAGCAAATTCTCTTGTTAGCTCTCACCAGGGGGCTTGTGAGATTTGCCAGGTGATCAGGCAGCTTCTGGGTGTCCGGGGGCCAGAAGCTTTGCATTGTCACATGAAAGATCATGGGTGCTTACAACTGCAGCATCTTTCCAATTGTTAAAAGCCTAGAACATATGAGAAGTCCCAGAGCTGTTAACCAGAGGGAGTATGACTCTGCCTAAAGGAATCCCCAGAATACAAGAAAGTAAAAAAAGCATACTGAACAGGTGGGGGGGGGGGAGAAATAACCCACCCACCTGTTCTGTCTTGATGGCAATATGCAAACACTGAAGAAAGGCAGAACACAGTGAGGTGACCAAAGTCAGGTGTTCAGGGCTATCCTATTTCTGCATTTCAAAATTTGGAGTGATTACTAATAGCAATCCTCCTTTTGTAAACATTTTTGTTATGCCTGTGTGGGTGTGAAGAAAAGTGCTGTTTTCGTAAGTCATTCACAACAGGGCATAGCATGCAAATACTCCTAAACTTCATGCACAGATCGGCTGAAACAAGTCAGCCGGGGTGAGGTCTAAACTAATACGCACACAGCTACTTCCTGTTTGCACTGCCAGGTAAGTTTCTGTGAAGCAGGAAATATCAAATATTGCATATTGTTTTGTTCCTGGGCTTCATTGCCACATTCATAGTTACGGTTGGTCTACTGTATACATTTTAGTGGATTCTTGGAAAAACAAGGGTGTTTAGAAATTATTCAAATGTTGGATGGACTGTACAAAATTAAAAATCAATGTCCCAATTCTCCTGTCAATTACACAGGCTTTTCCAGTTAAGTAACCTTTTGCAATGCTTTGGCAATAGGTTATGAGAGATCTAGAGTGGAGAGAAATCGATTTTCCATTCCCCAAACTGAAAGAGTGCTGAAGAACATGACCACCAGATACACAGGGTGACCATTTCTCACTGTAGAGCAATGTGGGGTGTCCCCCCCGTACAGGGATGCAAAGGAACATTTGGGGGGTGCGGCAGGGCCCGGGCCAGCCCCCATGAGGGGTGGGGAGGGAGCACCACCCAGCCCCGCTCTGCCCCCAGCTCTGCTCTGGCTCCAGCCCCAGGCGAGGCCTCAGCTTCAGCTCCCGGGTCCGACTCCAGCCGCGGCCCCTGACCGCAGCTTGGCTCTCAGCTTCCAACCCTGGCCCCGCTCCCAGCTGCAACTCCGGCCCTGACTGCGGCCACGGCTCCACTCCTGGCCGTGGCTCTGGCTCCAGCCCCAATCTCAGCTCCTGGCCCCAGCCTCACTCCCGGCCCCAGCTGGGCGCGGACAGATTACATTATAGGTAAGGGGGAGACGTGACATAAAAGGTTTGGGGTCCACTCAGGACCAGTGCAAGGAAGTTTTGCGCCCTAGGCGAAACTTCCACCTTGCGTCCCCTCCAGCCCTGCGGCAGCTCCCCACCCCCCCAACCCCCACCCTGAGGTGCCCCCCCGCGGCAGCTCCCCCCCTCGGGGAGCCGTGCGGCAGCTCCCCACCCCAGCTCACCTCTGCTCCGCCTCCTCCCCAAGCACGCCGCCCCCGCTCTAATTCTCCTCCCCTCCCAGGCTTGCGGTGCCGAACAGCTGATTGGCGCCACAAGCATGGGAGGCGGGAGAAGTGGAGCAGCGATGGTGTGCTCGGGGAGGGGGCGTAGCAGAGGTGAGCTGGGGTGGGGAGCCCTGCGGCAGCTCCCCCCCCCCCGCCCTGAGGCACCCCTGCGGCAGCTCCCCACCCCCCTGGCCCGGGGATCCGTGTGGCAGCTCCCCACCCCAGCTCACCTCTGCTCCGCCTCCTCCCTGAGCATGCCGCCCCCGCTCTAATTCTCCTCTCCTCCCAGGCTTGCGGCGCCAAACAGCTGATTGGTGCTGCAAGCCTGGGAGGCGGGAGAAGTGAAGCGGCGACCGCGCGCTCGGGGAGGGGGTGTATGAACGCTGTAAAAAAAAATTGGGGGCACCGCTTTTTGGCACCCCCAAATCTTGGCGCCCTAGGCAACCACCTAGTTTGCCTAAATGGTAGCACCGGCCTTGGGTCCACTGCTGCCGAGTCTAAAATCTAAAAGACCACATGCGTGCATGCTTTACACAATCATTCTCAGTTGGGTCCCTGTCATCCATTCAGCTCTGGTGCCACGTCTGTTTATTGCTGACTATATTAATGCTACTGCTCATGCTGAAAAACAAGCAGTCTGGAGTTATCTTTTGTAAATATTTAAAGTAAGATATCCTCAATTATGGTCCTAACAAAGCAAAGACTAATCTCTGCATGAGTAAATGGGCTATTGTACAAAACTCTCTTCTCTGAGTTTCTCATGGACTCTTAAAAACTCTGGGCCAGATCCGAATCTCCATGGTCAATCAGTAGTAATTCCATTGAAGTCAAGTCTAAAGGCGTTACTCCTTGACTGACACTGGTATAAGTGAGACCAGATTTTGGCTTTCAGTCTCTAAAATCACCCCACCACCACCACCAATCCCTCAAGAGTCACATTTCCTAAAGAAAAAAAAAAACCAAAACTGTTCTTGCTAACTAGACAGTGCAACTAGACAGTGTGCCCAAACTTTACCTGATGGAGGGTCACCATGACAAATTGCCAGTAGCTTGAAGGATGCAATGAAATAGCATAACATGCAACAGACTGCAGTCACCCGTCTCCACAATGCAGAGCTGCAGCCTACAGCTCCCACTACTCTATGTTGATACATACATCCAAGCATGCTGGGGCCTGTCGTTTCTATGGGCCACATCTCTGTATTAAAGTAAAATGCAGCCCAAACTTCTTTCTCTGGACTAAATTTTGGACAAACTTTCTTTATGGGTAAAATTCAATCCAGTACGGAGGGTCCAACGCGGGATTTAAATGGCACAGAAGGCCTTGTGCTACGGCTAATCTCCCCCATTTGATGAAAAACCAGAACTGCTGCTAAGGGGCTAATGGAAGCAGTGTTCTCAACAAGCTAGTCCACAACCCTTTACATAGATTTTGTAGTAAATACAACTCACTTCGTTCCATTAAATTCCTGACAACCTACAACAAATTCCTATAAAACAATGATGCTGCTTCTAGAAACGCATCCTGCCCAGAAAACCAGGCCCTTTCTTTCTTTCTCCAGGTGGAATTCGTCGCTGTGCAGATGGTCAGTACAAGGCCTATCAATATTTAACACCTCAACATTGGCGGTAAGGGGGACTTCACTGGTGCAGAAGCTTTGTGCTGACCCTATGCACAGGGATGGATTTGGCTCTCTGCCCGTAGTCTGTTTGCCTTCTAAGAACATTTGAACAAAGAGCCTTCTTGGCCTGACAGAGCAAATGAGTTCTCCCACTGACGGCAGTCTAAGTAAGGCTGGTAGGATCCAGCCCTAATTGCATTAACTCTGCCTTCTGCCGCCCTACATGTAATAAATGTCATGAGTTAATGATAGAGATTGCGCCATCTTTCCCCAGTCTGAAAAACGAAGTTAAATGCTGCTGGGCAGGGGGAAGGGAGGGGGGAGAAGCATGTTTCACACAACCTGCCTTTGAGTGCTGTTATTTCAGTTACTAAAGTCACAGATTGCCTATAGATCAGATGGTGCCATAGTGGTGATGGAGCATGAAACCTCACTTAACTCCCACTTTACAGTTTCTTTTTTGCAGCTGAGATTCCACTACTCACACTGACCACATTCTTGCCATTACGCCTGTGGCTTTTCCCGTCTGATAGAAGCTAATCCTCACTGGTTGTATTTTAGAAAAACAACAGTTTTTCTTGTTTCATGTTTAAGAATGGATGCAACAGTTTGCTGTCTGAATGGGAGCGTAATTTGATACGCGAGCAAGTCGTTCGAGTTCCACTTTAAAAAAAAAAAACAAGTAGCAAATATACCAGGATCCGAATGTGAGTAGACAGAGTCTTGATTTATGAGCAATATGCAGGGTTCAAATTGGATCTGCACTACCTCAGCAAAGGTATCTGCTTATTGGATGATTTGTTTTTTAATGACCCTTCGATGTTGCTTTTGCAGAATAATAGTTAAAATGCCATGTTGAATAAGGACAAGTCTGTGCTAAACTAAGCTATGCTTGTACTGCAATAAACTGGTCCTTCAGCAGGTTCAAGAGCATGGTGTATTTAAAAAAAAAAAAACAGTATTCAGCTACTATAGGAAAACAAACACAACCCAGAAAAAGAAATGTAACAGTAAACCAGCAGATGTATTAGGGCACACTCTTAATTCTTAACTACTCAGATGGGAGATGGCCAGGTTCTAACTACTATTTATGTTTGATCATGCAATAATTATGCAAAACCTAAACTGGAATTAAGCAAAAGAAGTTTAACTGCGCTTAACTGTGTTACATACTGGCTTTCATAATAAGGAAACAATTGTGTACTGCTGCAGTTAGTAGGAACTAATGGTTTTCGTTTATCTTAATTACATGGTAAAAAATTACCAAACTAAGGCATTTACAAAGCAGCACCTGGTTAATTTTATCAAGTGTAATAAAAAGCCTTGCTTTCTGTACAAAGGTCACATCTCTTTTTATTACACAGCCAAATCCTACTCACTCAAATGACCGTACCAAGAGAGCACTGGATAGAAAAGGTTAAGTTGTTATTGATTCATTTTTGTGGGTGTGCACCTATTGCATAGCATCCATATTACCTGGAGAAAATACAGCACCATAGGAAATCACAAACAGCTCCTTACCCAGGCTGTACTACCCCCAAATAAGCACAAATTCAGCAATCTCCCATTGTCAAGCTATTGACTGATCAAAGAGGTGTGCCTCACTCAGCTCTCTGAGCTGTAAACCTTTGTTCCTCAGCAAGGGACTCCACTAACTGTAGTACTTGCAATCCCCAAAAGTGCACCGAGGGACTGTCAGCAAAAGCACCACCACCACCATGGTAGAACATGGGGAGAGAAGTGTTCCCTAAGGCAGCCACGCTCCAAAGTATATAGAGTTACATAGATTAGAATCAACACGTTGAATAGCACCCAAAAACAGATAGGGATGACAGTGCAATTCATGGAGCACAGGTGTACCAGGCTCTCACTGACTGCTCTGTTAAACAGGTGGGCTACCATAATGCTAGCAAGTGGTCTTCAATGGCTGCATGCATTGCATTCATACAACCAGGGGCAGACAAAGCGCGGAGGACTGTGGCAAGGGCTGTGTCAGTAGGGAAAGTCTGCAGCCCCTTAACTAGCTGCAAATTTTTAAGTAGCAGGAATCATTGCTGCTACTTGGGAAAATGACAGCCGTCAGGGATTCAACAGTACCCAACAACTGTGAACCTCTTTGGCAAGGAGAGGACGTACGCCACGGCTCGATAGAGAAGTCACCCCTTCCCAATTCAAGTCGCTTCCCTCTGCCCCAGCAGCACCATCCTGAGTCTTGGGCTATGTCTACACTAGCACTTTGGACAGTAAAACTTTTGTCAGTCAGGGGCGTGAAAAAACATATGTTGCCCCAAGAAAAGCGCCGGTGTAGACAGTGCTATGTCAGCAGGAGACGCTCTGCCGGCAACATAGCTACCGCTGCTCATTGTGGGGTGGTGTAATTATGCTGCCGGGAGAGCTCTCTCCCATCAGCAGGCCCCAGAGCGGCTACACGGGAGACCTTACAGACATGCAGTTGCAGCCGTACAGCTGTGCCGCTGTAAGGTCTGTAGTGTAGACATAGCCTCAGTCAGCACAGTCTTCATCGCGTTTAACTGTTGACTCTGTGCCGGGAGTAGTAAAGACCAAGGCTTTGTCCGCAGCCATCTAAACAGCTGAAGTTTTCACCTCCAGGATTTGTAAGTGCTGCTGCTGATTCATAACGAGGCAAAGAAGTATATTATTAATCAGACCCAGAAGCACAATGCTACAGGAGGCTTTTATGTGAATGAGAACAGCATATGAAGTTACACTTAGCTAGGATTAAAGTTACAAGGGGCTCTCAGTCCTTCTGCTTCAGGCCATAAGCTGATCACCAGATGCAGGTCAGGAAGAATTCCACCCCACTCCCCTTCATTAACAGTGTTGCACAAGAGGTAAACTATAGAGAGGCAGAAGGAAGAGGAGGGTTTTGGTTATGCCTTTAAGGGCCTGATCCAGCCGCTCTGAAGTGGGAAGTCTGTCCATTTCCACTGTCTTTTCTAGAAGTTGAGTAGGGTCCTCATTTGCTGTCAGAGACAGGATACTAGACTAAAGAGACCATTGGTCTTTTGGTTTGGCACTTCTTAACTACAGCACTATATGCAGCAAAATCCAGATTTCAGATGCCTAACTAATAAAAGGGAAGCCTGGCAAATGAACCTGTTATGAGATATCAGTGGATGGCAGGTCCCATGATATTTATATATATTATATTCATATTTCACAAGCGTTAAAGTGAGAGCTCTAGAGCTGTGGGAAACTTGGCAGTTTCCATTCACCAAGGTTCATGAGAACAATTATTTTTCAGTTTCGATTCTCATGGGGTTTCACATTGAGTTTTGGGTTCAAACAAAAACCCACTTATTCTTTACTGCAAATTAATTAACTGGTTTGAACTTTTTTTTAAACAAAGCCACAACATTTCATCTAAACCACTGAGTTTCAGCTGGTATCATGTCAAAACCACTTGAAACATGAAACCATAAATCTTCCCAGGTTGACTCACAATCAGGCACAGGTTGTCTGGAAAAAGTTTGCAAAACCTACTAAGTCTTCATGTTTTTAACAAAATACCCCAGTGAATTTTGTATGCGGATTTTTTGGATTTTGTTGCAAATCTTTGGCACAATTATAGTTAAAATCTCATTTCACTTTTATAATTTGTTACACACAGTAATTTATTATTTCTCTCAGCACAGTGAAATCAAAAGTCAGAACTTCTGCATACAATCCTCATTAGGAGCCTTGGGAGAATTTCATACACTCCAATTTGTTGATTGTGAAAGTGATATAAACTGGCACTAGAGAGAAGCCACAGTGTGAGAAGGTTGCATTGGTATCCTGATAACACCAGTACAATGTTGGCCACTTTTCTTGCCAGCAAAGTAAACAGCACGGCTGAGTAAATATGTTCAGGTAAAATATCTCTATGTATTCCACCACTGCACATATGTGGGTTATTGCAGAGCATCATGGTGCTTAGATTTCACCAGATTCCTCACCTATTTGCTGGATTTTGACATTTTGGTCTTTAACAAAAATTAATTTAAGAAAAGAAAGACATGTTCAGCTTTAAATGCTACAGAATAAAATCTGCTCCCCAGCTGGCTTTGATTGGTGCATATCTCTCACTCTGTAACAGCCTCACTTCTCTACAGTTGACACAAAAATATCCACAACCAATTACTACCATTGCCTGTGCAAGTCAAACCTATGGTTCTGTCTCTTACCTGTAATCTGACTCTGTCCTTGTGGATTAAAAGGACTTGGTGCAGAGTTCAGAGAGGGCCGTGGGCTCTGAGTCGGGACCCCTACTCTCATACTGGGATGAGGAATGCGCCCTAAATCACTGAGACGTTCAGAGAACAAACTAGGTTTAGAGTCATCAAGCTTCTGTCTGTGCCCTGGAAACAGCAAATCATAAAATAAAAGGGTTATTAACACGACTGAACAATTTACCATACAAAAAAAAATCCCCAACTTATCTGTAAAGACCTATTAACTGTTTGTGGGTTCTCTAGGCATTTTGGCTAGAGACAGAAACCAAAGCTGGTGAAAGAATGGTGGCAGGGAGTGAGGGCATATGCCATAGAGTCTTCTGTACCTACCAGACAGCGGTGCACCTGAGTATTAAAAACTGTGGGGGAGATCCTCATCTGGTCTAAACTGTTATAGCGCCATTGACTGCAACGGACCTATGACAACTCAGACTAGCTGAGGATCTGCCCTACTGTGAGTTCAACAGAATGAAAGAGCAGCATGTTCATTGCATGGTCTACTCTATTGGTTAGAGGTGTAATTTATTTGTGACTGTTAGACCAGTCAAAGTCCTAGTGTGGATGCAGTTATACCACTCTAAGCATATACCTAGGGCTTCTGTTTTTCTGGGTTTATTTATTTCATTTTCTGGTGTTTATATTTTACACTTTTTGATTTGTATATAGATGCCCAAAAATAGTGTTTTATGGGGCTCTCTCTTTACATATACACACAGTGCTGTTTCACATAGCACTATGTTAAAGAGCACTAGGGAACTTTTAGTGTGTACCTGAAAAGGTTTACACAGACCAATTAATGCGCAACACATTAATGTGCTTTTAAAATCACATCCTTGTAGTCCACATTATTGCTCGAAGTAGACAAGCCCTTAGATACAAGCCAGGGAGCAGGGACATCACCTATATAAAAAATCTGCAATGGGAAATGGAAGTCAATATGAATTGAGTAACCGTTTCTGGTATTTTTCCACTGTTTATTGGATAAACACTGATTTCATTTTTTAATTTTTTTTATTTTTTGCTTTGGGGGTATTGTACTGGTGTTTGTTGGTTAAAAACCTAAAATCAGAAGCCTTATGTATACTACATCCACTTCCCAAAAATAGTATAGACTGGGCTATACTAGTATAAGCACTTTTATACTGGTAACCTGTGTTCAGACTAGTGATTTTTTACTGCTTTAATTATAGTGGGATAATGAAAGTGGCAAAAGTTTCTAATGTAGATAAACCTCCTATCCATATATGTGCGTGAGTGAGAGATTGTTCCAGGATTGGTTCCATTTATTATGGAGATTTTCAGATAGCTAAGAAAATCTGACTTTTTTTGTTTTGTATTACTCTGTTACAATTAGTCTGTATGGTTCACTTATTATTCTGTAACTTTGGAGCGTATTCATAAAACAGAACTAAATAGCCAGTCTCCTTTAAGTATCAGGGGGTAGCCGTGTTCGTCTGTATCTACAAAAACAACAAGGAGTCTGGTGGCACCTTAAAGACTAACAGATTTATTTGGGCATAAGCTTTTGTGGGTAAAAACCTCACTTCTTCAGGTGCATCTGAAGAAGTGAGGTTTTTACCCACGAAAGCTTATGCCCAAATAAATTTGTTAGTCTCCTTTAAGAAGCCAAAAGAGTGGTGTAATAAGGAAAAAATGGCAAAGCTGCATCTGATGAAACCAATCCTGCTGGGTCCCATACTTCCCTTCACATAATGGGCTACCCCTCATCACTGCTCCCTCTCCAGCTCCCACTACCAGCTCAGCTGCACGAATGCTGCATGGATTAACCAGGAATGCTCTTTAATGTTGTGCAGTTGTTAGAAGTTAAAGGGGGGAAATGACATTAATCAAAAATAAGAATGCCCACTCCAATATGCTGATACTATAAGTACTTTTACTTAAGATCTGCCAGTTCTATCATAGAAATTATGCATCATCCATCATCATACTTATATTCAAATACTTTTTTCATTTTAAGGCATTTCCATGATGCTCATCACCAGAGTATCAGACCACTAAGTTTAATGAATTAATCTTTAGAATAGGAAATAGATAGGGTTTATTTTCCCCATTTTACAGATGGGGAAGCTGAATCACAGAGCGGTGAAATGACTTAGCGAAGGTAATAGATAGTGAACTCAGAAGCTAGAACCCAGATCCTATGACTCCCAGTCCTGTGCTGTAATCATCCTTCATCTCTAGAAACAGGCATTTTTGTATAGCATCCATCATCCTAGTACCCGAGGGCCTGGCATAGAACACACATTATCTAATTGGAACCCTGACAACAGGTGGTGGAAGCAGGCAAGCAATTTCGGTACAGGTACTAGTACAAGACTCAGAGAAATCCTATTTCTATACAGAAAATTGAGAGGCTGGAATGGGCGTGTGAAGAGAAATGGACCTCATTTGAGATTAGAGGAGTCTCAAACAATTTTTAAGGTTCTTGAAACTAATTTGTTGACTCATTTTCCTGTCATTTTAAAGCATGTGCCCCCCCCCCCCAACCTACAAACATGTTTCTTCCTCCTAGTTAAAGGGAAACAGGTGCTACATATTAGAACAACCCACCCAAAATTAGGCTGGCACAAGTGGGTGCCCTGTATATATAGGAGTGATGTTGATGAGCATAGATATAGAATGGTTTTTTGGCTGGTTCGTGGTAATGTTATAATCACAGTTTAATTAATATGATAATACCATAACTGGCTGTGTTTAGCATTGTCTCTTGAATCTATGAAAAGCACTGTGGTACAAGTTAGGTGTTGTTAAATCTAAAGAAGTAACTTTCACACAAAGTATTTTTCCATAGAAGTTCTTCTCAACCTCTCTCCTTTTTTACAAGCTCCGTGTTTGTTTTTCCTTCTGCCTGTGCCATTTTCCATCTTGTTTTTTTCCAGTGGATTTTTCCCCCTTTCTCCTTTGTTTGCATTTGTTCCTAATCAGAATATAATCTCTTTTCGGTGAGTTCAAAATTACACCAACCAAGTTAGCCTATCCCTAATCTCTCTCACCAGGGCTGAGTTTATCTGAAAATGAATCAACTCCAAAATGGGCTTTTGCTTTGATTTTTCAGACAAAAATTCTATTGTACATTTAAGTAGTGCCCTTCCTCCTCAGAGATCCCAAAGCACTTTCCTAACAGACTGATACACAAACTTGAACTATATAATGTGTTAACTATATCTGTGGTTATTTGTAAGTCATCACTGCTGCCCAGGTCTGTAAAAGTATGCATGTGATGCCCTTCAACCTGCTTTTGACCATGCTTTATTCTTCAGTGCATAGCTCTGTAAAAACAAAGGTTATATTTAACTACATACATTATTTACTCCAAACTAATCCAACACTGAAATGCAGCCACTTCTGAGGCAGAACCCAGCAACTGTCTATTAGTGGAAAATAACTGCACACAGCAGTTTAGGATAGGAAGTGAAGAAGAACGAACTCTGTAGCTGGTTCAAACTGGAGGAGTCTACAGTCCATTTTTTTTTAAAAGGCCCGGGAGGTCGGGTTCCTCAGGTCTGGAAGACCCAAAGCATCAAGGAAACTAAAGGTACGTCTACACTGCAATTAAAAACCCGTGGCTGGCCCCTGCCAGCTGACTCGGGCTCAGGGGCTGTTTAATTGCATTGTAGAAGTTCCAGCTCAGGCTGCCGCCTGGGCTCTAGGACTCTGCAAGGTGGGCAGGTCCAGGAGTTTGGGCTGCAGCCCAAGCCCAAATGTCTACACTGCAATTAAACAGCCCATTAGCCAAAGCACTGCGAGCCTAACTCAGCTAGCACAGGCCCACCGCAGGTATCTAATTGCAGTTAGACAGACCCTATGAGGCTCTAGAAGCCAAATAGGAGCCATAGACATTCTTGGCTTGCTCCTCCCCTTGTCAATATTTTTATTTTAGGGCCACAAAGAAGACACAAAGGAATATTGGGACAAAAGGGTCTCTGGATGCCAGATAGCACCCGGCTTACATAGTGAGGTCCCCTAGAGAGGTTTTATTAAGTTTTGTCTTCTCAAGTTTGTGTGATTGTTGTATTATAATAAAAGCCCTGGCTGAGTAAGTCCCTTACCTATCTTTAATGACAAATAAAACCATTCAACCCAAACCTCCATTGTAATGACACCTGTGTGCTGCTGAGCTGTGACTCTTGCAGTGTTTTTAAATCAAAGGCCACCAGGCTGTCCTTGGACAACAAGACCTGAAAACGATAAATTCAGAAGGTGCTTACAACCCACAGGAGTTAGGGTGCAATCCACAAAATTATGTAACTTTCAATGGGAGTTAGGCGCCTGTGTGAAGTCCACCCTAAGTGCCTTACATACCTATGGACCTGCGAACCCCTAGTGACTGTGGAAGAGCTACGCCCTACAGTGAAACGCCCTAGAAAAATACTTTCCAAACAGCATGTGAGCAGGAATAATGAAATACATGCTATACACGTGAAGTTCACTGCACAAAGGCTGCTTTTCATCTCTGTAGTGATATATGCATCCGTTGACAGAGAAATTCCTGATCCCCAGGGAGCACACTAAGAAAAGATGTATTTCTCTGTCTCAAGTGTGAGGCATAATTTATTTCAGAAAAAAGACCTGGGTGTCACTGTAGACAGCTCAATGAAAACCTCTGATCCACGTGCAACAGTGATTTAAACATAAAAAAGCAATGGTAGGCTGTATAAAGAATGGGAATAAATAATATTGGAAATATGCTCATAGCATTATACAGCTCAATGAGATGGCCTCACCCAGAATATACTATGTTCAATTCTGGTCACCCTCTCTCAAAGAAGCTATAGCAGAAACAGAGCAGGTTCAGAAGTAGGTTACAAAGGTGGTTAGAGACATAGTAAGTCTCTGATTTGAAATGATATTGAAAAAACTGGGTCTGTTTAGTCAGGTACTGAATCAGGGTGTGAGCCAAAGCCCATTGAAATCAATGGAAAGACTGACACCAAAAAGAGAGGACACAATAGAGGTGTAAGCAGGGTCTGAATGAGCTCTCCTCTGACATCTAGTGATGAGCTGGGAAAGAGGACTTCAGGAGCTGACCTTGTTTGCATGGGCACATCCACCCTGCCGAGGTGCTCAGCATGATGGGACTGCTTTGCCCAAACGATCACTTTCGGCTGGTGTTGGATCACAAGTCTCTCTGTTATTGGGGCAGGGGTATTAAAGGGTTATTATCCTTGTTGTGTGAATCAAAGGCAGCAGAACTGTGCTTGGCATACCCTGATTGATGGACTCACCCTCAACTAAACTGCACTCACTAGGCAGGGGACATGGGTGCCAAAGCCCAGTGAATTGAGAAAGGGTGAGGACAGGGATCATGTAGCTGGTGATGTGGGTCTTCCCTGTGGGCCCTAGATACCAGTTGACCCTTCCTTTTTCCAGTGCGTGATAACAGAGCTGATTAAAACTCAATTGAGAGTCTTGTTACGCACTACAGAGCTGTGATCACTGATAACCAAGTCTAAGCATTAGACCTGCTTTGGGACAGTGTCTCTGATGCAAGAGACTGCCCAGTGTGTATTAGCAGTGAGACTCCTGCACTAATAGCTGAAATCACGGAGAGCTGGGTTAAGTGGTGGGACCTGAAGACATCATAGTGAGTGGCCAGGGGAGAGGAGCAGTGAACGAGTGCCCGGACAGTGGAGAGAGCAAGGTGCCTTCTTGTGCCCTCTGCCACCCCCCTTCCCCGGCCCGGGTGGGAGGTGAACTCTGCAGATGCACCTCTGAACTCTGGGTCTGCACTGACCAAGGACAACAACTGGGAGTGGGGTGTGGTGGAAGGAGAAGGGAGGAGCTCATTAAAGGAACTTCTGGTTGCTGGACTTAAAAACCTGAGGGGAAAAGACACCGCCCAGCATATTCTGAGGTGGAGCTTTTGCTCATGGTTTTAGGAATCCTGCTTGTGGTGTTTTCCCAAATTAATACCAGGTTACTTCCCTCCTTCTATTAAAAGTTTCTTTTCTACACTCAGACTCTGTACTTGCGAGAGGGGAAATATTGCCTCTTAGAGGCACCCAGGGCGTGGTATATAATTGTGCCAGGTTACCGGGTGGGGGTTTGAACCGGTTTCGTGTTGTATTGTTCAAAAGAAACCCCTAGATATTGAACCTGGCCCTGGTTGCTGCCACCTCCAACTGTCAGAAGGGTTACATAGGAAGAAGTTAAACAAAGTACTCCAGTGTATCTGTTCTCAGAGTCCAAGAACACAGAGTCAGAGCCTAGAGTAGCAACCAGGAATTCTTATCCTCAAGTCCCGACAGTTTTTTCTACCCACATAAGGCTAGATTTATAAAGGTACTTAGGCACTGTAACAATCACAGGAACACACTGTGATTCACAAATCCTGAGTTAGGCACCTATTCAATGAATGGGGAGAAACAGGCACCTAAGCCTGATTCACAAAAACCAGCAAGCTAGGCTGGGAGCCGCTTAAGCTAGCCGATGGGAGATACCAACGAGAGGGGTGTGTCCTACGCCCCTCCTCTCTCTCGGAGATAGGTGCCTAAATCCAAACTGCAGGGAAGCACCTGTCTCTGCTAGCCATTCTCAGTTGCGAACCCTCTTTGGAGTTAGCAGCCAAAGGCAATTTTTGCAAGAAACTGGGGGAGAGGGGCAGCAGGGGGAAGGAGGAACTCCCTCATAATTTTTAGCCTAGTGGTTAGAGTACTCACGTAGGAGACTCCAAGTTCAATTCTGCCCACCCCCCACCAGGAGAAAGGATTTGAACAGGGGTCTGCCACAGCTCAGGAGAGTGCCAGGGGCCTACGGGATATTCTGATGGGGATGGAGTCCCTCAGTCTCTCCTGCTGAAGCTGTTCCACTGCGACCAAATACTCAGTCATCTGGGCCAGAGAGAGTGCATGTGCGAGAGAAAGAGAGAGAGCACAACTATGAGAATAACTCAGTAGCCTTGTGTGCAGAGCACTCACCCAGGATGTGGGAGACCCAGGATCCACTCCCCCTGCTCCAATGACTCTAAGTATTTATCCACAGTGGAACAACTTCAACAGGAGAGACTGAGGGAGCCCCACATCAAAATATCCCATAGACTAGTGGTTTGGGCACTCACCTACCATGTGGCAGATTTCTATTCAAATCTCTTTTCATCACACAGAGGGGGGACTTGAACTGGGCGGGGGGGGGGGTAATCCCACATGCCAGGTGAGTACCCTAACCACTGAGATAAAAGTTATGAGGGAGCTCCTCCTCTTTTCTCTCTCTCGGCTGCTTTGTGTGAAGTCACATGCAGGGCCTGATCTGGTGGGCAGCCTCTGAACGCACCTACCGGATGGGGCCCACAAATGAATGAGGTGGCCAAACACCTGTCTTCCCCCGGGTTGTGTGTTGCTCTGGGATTGAGGTGGGAGATAGATGTTTATAGTGAGGCAGCAGTGCGCATGCCCAGAGGTGGAAACACAGGCTCCTAGCGACCTTCTTATTGCAAAAACTAAGAAACCAAGTGTGTTCAGGTACTTACAGGATTCAGAGGGAGTTTTGTGAATCGCAGTAGAGCTTAAACTGGGACATAGGAGCCTAAACCCAGACTTAGGTGCCTACTTTTGTGAATCTACCACATCATTGCAATGAGCAATATCCTAATCTATCAATCCTACCCAGCTCTTTTAACCAAACCTGTATATCAAAGGTTCTGGAAGCAGACTGCACTGCGGTTAACCTGCTGCAGGAGTTGCAGCACCAATTCAGAGTGTGAAAATAGATCTGACACAATCAATGTAATAAAACCAACCAAAGCCCTGGCTAGGCACGCATGCCATAACTTCGCACGCTACTCAAACTTGCCAAACAAAGCAGGAACGCTTCAGTCAGGAAAATGTTAAAGATGGCACATAAGGGCTATCATACATTACCGATTCCTTCCAGGGCAGAAAACAGGCTATAGCTTTGACTCTAGATGGATCTGACTGCTTCCTAGGCTTGGTCTACACTTACCCCCCAATTCGAACTAAGGTACGCAACTTCAGCTACGTGAATAACGTAGCTGAAGTTCGAAGTACCTTAGTTCGAACTTACCTCGGTCCACACGCGGCAGGCAGGCTCCCCCGTCGACGCCGCGGTTCCCCTGTCGACGCCGCGGTACTCCTCTCGTCCAGCTGGAGTACCGCAGTCGACGGCGATCACTTCCTGGTTCGACTTATCGCGTCCAGACAAGACGCGATAAGTCGAACCCAGAACTTCGATTCCCAGCCGCCGAACTAGCAGCTGGGTGTAGACATACCCCTAGTTTCCTGAATCACAGAAATACTGTCCATGTCTGCTGGCACTGGGCGCTTACTGTCAGTTTAGTTGACACCCTCTGGCCACTTTAAATGAACATTTGAGAGGTCAACCTGGAGAACCCTCATGTAAATCTGATGCCCCAAGATTTTTACCTTTTTTTTTTTTCTGCAGCTTTTGGGTGTGGGGCTGAAAATTAATCAGATTATACTTGGTCTAGCCATATGCAGGGACAATGTAGAACTCTCTTTTTAGCACCGAGCAAACCACCCACTAATTTTTTATGGTACCAGGGAGCTCTGGTTACCAGATTGTTCACAGATGTTTTTATTATCCCTGAGTGGGCTGGGTATTTTTCAGTCTTCACTCAGTTGCACCTCTTTCACTTGGATATGCTTTTGTCACAACAAAAACAGCAAATGATGGGAGAGTCAAATATCTTTGTATGAAAGCCTAGCATAAATGAAGCTGAAATTAAGATACTACACACCCACCTGTTGTGCATAGATTTTGTGGGTGATCCCAATTAGTATGGAGGCTCTGACATGCAGTATTTGCCTCAATATCTAGGCACAGCTGTTATTTGTTGTTATATGCCAACAGAGGGCTCAGCAGTGTATAAACACAGAGGAAGTGATGCCCACTGTCCCATGCCACTTACAGTCTGAAAGGTAGACAAAGCAACACATCCAGATTGCTCTTTGTGGCCAAAGGGGTGTTCAGGCTTTCTATACGTTTCCAAGTTGTGTGACATCAGACTGTGCTTGACAGAAGATGTGTGTTTAAAGGAGAGATGTGAACCAAAAGGAGGCGGTAACATATATGGGAGCTCCAGGAAGGAGGCAGCATAAAGAATAGTGGGAGAAGAATTAGATTGTAGCCCACTGAAGTTTTTTTCCATTTAATTCAATGAGGGCAGGTTTAGGGCCTAAGGGTGGAATCTCTGATTATTCCCTCTCTCCACTAATGGTAGTAAACTTGAAAAAGGAAAAGTTAAGTTAGATAATAGGGAAAGAAAATCCCTATACTGGAACTGATTGGCCGATGTAATGATCTGCCAGGCGATGACTATACTAGTACACTTCAAGATTATGACACTAGTAAAATACTTTGGGGTGCATTGTAGACAACATCACTACACTAGTGAAGGGGATGAATTACATGTCTCAGCAGTTTCTTTCAAGCCCCATTGTCTCTGGACATCTTACTGCACTTGATCCCATTAATATCAATAGGAATTGCACATGTGAACTTACATGTCTCTATGGGCCCGATTCTGATCTCAGTTATACTGGCCTAAATCTGGAGTCAAAGGAACTACTCTGCATTTACCCTGGTGAAACAGCTCAAAATTGGGCCCAAGGACTTCTAGATAGCTTGTTGTGAATGACGTCGTTGATTCAGGCAGGGATATTCATCTTTCTTATAATGTTCAGACAATACATCATGTTAGCAAGGTACAGCTCCAAAGCAACTGTCTATCTGGGCTCTAGAGGTAACACAAGAGTGCCATAAATCAACCTCTATCCAGAAGGATCACGTTAGCTCTTCACAAGCAAGGTCCCTCAACTGAGCCAAAAAAAGCTCCTGTTTACTAAATCCATATTCCTGTAAATATTTGTTTGAGACAAACCATTGTGCTCCTTGTTGCTTTCCCTACGCAGTCCCCCTCGCTAAGTCATACAACTCAAAATTCATCAACAAGAATGAAAAAGAGAGCCAAACAATTTCTACCCATGAAAGCAGAAAGCTTGGAGCCCTTCCAGTCTCTTGGGTAAAGACATAATTATGAGAAGAAAAATATCTACCCAAGAGACATAATTACATAATTAGGCCATAGGTTCTACATAGGAAAAGTTCTTATAATTCATAAAACAAGGCGCTACATAGGCGCAATAACTGGTTTTAATTCAGTCAGTGGAGGGAAAAAGATGTTTGTTTTTTAAATAGCTAAAGGCACCAGTTTACATTAAAGACTAAAGGGCTTTCTCTCCCAACCATGCACACAGGACTCCCATTAGCATTAATGAGGGTTACACACGCACTTGGAGAGAAATCAAGACCCCCCCAAAGGTTTTTGTTTTTAAAGCGGACACATTTTTACACAGAGCAGGTCAAAAATACACCTGAAACTGACCAATAAATAAATAAATTGCATGAAAACAAACACAACAAACAGGCTCAGCTGACTTGATTTCTTATTCTTAGGGCCCGATTCAGTCCACTGGTGGAATCCCAGCTGACCACCTCTTTCCAATTCCCTCACCCCAGTGATACAAAGATCTTGGATAGGTTCAAAGCAGGCCAGCACTGCCAACAAAGGGCTGATCCAGATCAGTCTTTTCACTGATTTCAATGGGCTTTAGATCAGCCCAAAGTGGGTTGGGTCAGCCAGGGATGGGAGTTGAGCCTTGGCACTTAAATGGTGCAAGATCTGGCCCTCAGTGCATCTCCCAGTTCAGTGGGAATTTTCCCACTGGGGAGCAAGAGCAAGCTTCAGTGCAGCTCGTCACTCCCGTGAAGCCCCATCTGAAGTTTAATGTTTCCTGCAGATTGAGGGGTAATTCCACCGTGGGGCAAACTGCATCCCTCTGTGCCTATGGGAGTGAATCAAGACCAGGGCTTGTAAAATCTTTGAAAATATAAAGTGCTAAGATTTTGATTTCTTTTTAACAAAGTCATGGCCTACGAAAAGCAAACACACACACACACACACACAGCTGGGAGGATGCTTTAGGGGTCAGGTTTTTCACCAAATCACAACAGCTGATGCATCCGATGAAGTGGGCTGTAGCCCACGAAAGCTTATGCTCAAATAAATTTGTTAGTCTCTAAGGTGCCACAAGTACTCCTGTTCTTTTTGCAGATACAGACTAACACGGCTGCTACTCTGAAACAGCTGAGATATAACTCTCCCCACCCCGCCCCCCAAATATTATCTGTGGATGTGAAAATTGGCTGCTGTACCTCACCAGCTCCAGCGGGGGCAGTGTTTCAACAGCCCCAACCCTGTGCCCATTGAGATCAGTGGGGCAGTGGTGGTGGTCACGGGGGGAGCGGTTATTCCCTCCACTGGGCCTTATGGGTCCTGTGTGCAGGACCTCAGTGCTGCCGCTACATTTGTCTTGCGAGTGTTTCACTTCTAGAACAAACCTGGAGCTATGAAAGAGAAAAGGAGCCCCAAGAAAAGAGCAAGCGCAGAAGTGAAGGAAGGGTTTCCCTCACGGCCCTGACTGGAACTGCTTCCCCCGTGATCACCTTTACTCTGACCTTCTGCCGTGCTCCTCAGCCCAGCTTGAGGCTGCCACAGTTCACGAATCCCCCACTTTCCCATCTCCCCTGTGCTCTGCTCAAAATCACACTGCACTGTGGCATAACAAGTGTCTCCTCCTTCCCTCCTGCCCCCACCCAGAGAGATCCACACTTCACTTCAGACTTAATGCAGCACTACAGGTGCTCAGTGCTTTGGGATCTACCCTTCCACCCCCACCCCAAACCCATTCTCCTCTGTTCTGCAGCTCAGAACTGTGCATTAAAGGAGTTCCCATCTCCTGTTGGGAGATCTTCCCCAGCTCAGCCATGTGATTCACCATTTCCTCCAGGCTTTTAAATTCATGCAATGCAATGGCTATTTTTAAAAAACAAAACCTACCAGTACAAACACACGGGAAAGACAGAGAGCGTGTTAGAGCCCCCTGCAACTCGGCACAACTCTCGTTCACCTTTAAACCTCACTAAAGAACATAATGCACGAGTGTATGTGCCAGCAACAAAGCTAGCCATGGTTGGCAAATTTGTTTCAATTTGTTTTGTAAAGACAAATCGTACAAAGAGAGGATTCAGAGTAGCAGCCGTGTTAGTCTGTATCCACAAAAAGAACAGGAGTACTTGTGGTACCTTAGAGACTAACAAATTTATTTGAGCATAAGCTTTCGTGGGCAATTCCCAATCCCTGGCTTCATTCCCTGTCAAGGCTCCTTCCCCACTCTGAACTTTAGGGTACAGATGTGGGGGCCTGCATGAAAACTTCTAAGCTTAACTACCAGCTTAGATCTGGTCCACTGCCACCACTCCCAATGTGCTAATTCCCTTCCCTGGGTAGCCTTGAGAGACTCTTCACCAATTCCCTGGTGAATACAGATCCAAACCCCTTGGATCTTAAAACAAGGAGAAATTAACCATCCCCCCTCCTCTCTCCCACCAACTCCTGGTGGATCAAGATCCAACCCCCTTGGATCTAAAAAACAGGGGAAATCAATCAGGTTCTTAAAAAGAAGGCTTTTAATTAAAGAAAAAGGTAAAAATCATCTCTGTAAAATCAGGATGGAAAATAACTTTACAGGGTAATCAAACTTAAAGAGCCCAGAGGACCCCCCTCTAGCCTTAGGTTCAAAGTTACAGCAAACAGAGGTAAACACCCTAGTAAAAGGTACATTTACAAGTTGAGAAAACAAAGATAAAACTACCACGCCTTGCCTGGCTGTACTTACAAGTTTGAAATATGAGAGACTTGTTCAGAAAGATTTGGAGAGCCTGGATTAATGTCTGGTCCCTCTTAGTCCCAAAAGCGAACTCTCCCCAAAAACAAAGAGCACAAACAAAAGCCTTCCCCCCACCAAGATTTGAAAGTATCTTGTCCCCTTATTGGTCCTTTGGGTCAGGTGTCAGCCAGGTTACCTGAGCTTCTTAACCCTTTACAGGTAAAAGGATTTTGGAGTCTCTGGCCAGGAGGGATTTTATAGCATTGTACACAGGAGGGCTGTTACCCTTCCTTTTATAGTTATGACATTCCTCTGCATGCTAGTATCTGCTGCACTCTTTTTCCTTTTATTTATTTTATGTTTTGTTTTGTTTTTGTTTGGTTTTGGTCTATTTATTGCTGCCTTTTTTTTTGAGCAAAGGAAAAAAATGTTTTAAAGGAAGCCTCATTTCAAAAGAGCAAGAGCTCTTCATCCTGACTTTATCATCCTCATTGTTATCAAACAATCTCTATAAAGAATGGGAAGAAACATTTTTTTTTTTAAAAAGGGAAAACTACTCTATAAAATAGGTCCTTAGCCTGGTCTTTCTATAGTGAAGAGCAGTAAAGATCATAGAAAAAGAAGGAGGGTGAGGGGAGAGTGAAAAAATCTCTTGCTTTGAACTGGCCTCTCTCCAACAGGCAGAAGGGGTTGGTTTTCTTAACGCTTGCGAAACATGATTACTTTAAAGGACTGAAGAGGGGGAGATGTAAACACAATCATTAAAACAGATTTAAGGTACTTAGTTTTAATCTAGTCTAAAACCTCTCCAATTGTGTGCTGTTTTGCAATCCTCTGCTCTCTAGACATCAATAGGGTGCACTTTCCTTTTTTTTTTCCTCTCCAAAACCAAGGGCATATTACAGGCTGAATGCTGTGGTTAGAATGGGAGTTCAGGCGTGGACGATACAACAGTCCAGCAATAAGGGAGGGATACTTGTGTGTGTATTCTCTGTCTTTCAAAAGACTGTTTTGCTGCATTAAAAGACTATTGTGTTTCTATCTGTGCAACAGGTTTTAAGCAGATTGTTTAAACGTAATTAAAGAAGGGATGTTTCTAAAATAACCTCTCTAATAAAATTCAGATGGCTAAAGGGAGCTGAAAATGCGATTGAAAATAAAAGGACGCCGTTTCAGTCTATGCTTGCAAGGGAAACATGATATAAACTCCAAAGGAAAACAGTCTTTACTAGTTAGACTTGAAGGATTATCTTGTGTATCAGCACCCTCTGTGGCAGAATAGCATTTATCCACATATCCACCCATGTTAATGCCATTGCACAATTTACTACAGCCTTGATAGACAGGTAATTGCTTTATCCACCCATGTGTAATAAGCGGAGTCTAGCATGTTAATCCTCGAGTTCTTATTGTCTGTGAATGCCAAGCGAGGGAGAGACATACTCTGAATGCCCTACCCTTTCATTCCAGCACTACTGGAGTTTACTCACACTCAGACCTGCTAAAGTGTTCTTGGTACATTCCACTCTAGTGCTTGGGGTGCCAAGTATTGTGAGTAGTATCAAATTATTGTTATATAAAGGGCACCTCAAATCAGGCTAAATGTAGACAGAAGCCAGGATGCAGCAGTCTTTTTTTTTTTTTTTTTTTAATCAAACACAGCTTTTCACACTTGCCTTAATCAGACAGACAGTATTATTTATTCTTGGCCATAACACAGAAACTACCGGTAATTAACCTGAACCATAAAACTGGACTTCTATCCAGTTTGTGTAGAATCTGTCAGACCTTAGAGAAACATGAAACATCCCTTGGCCCATTAATGTTTTCCACAAAAATCTATAAAGGTTTTTTTTTTTTTTTTTTAATTATCAAAAACAGGCGTAGCCTTTAAAAGGTTTACAGATTCCTGGCTACTCCATGGGCTTAGGTTTGTGGCATCTAATCTGCAATGACAGTTTGATGGATGTCTCTCTTTCTTCCTTTCGAAAGGTATAAAGAATTAGTGGTTTCCCCAGTAAAAATTATGCTTAACACCCTTCTTCTCTGCTCTTGCTTTTACAATCTAAAGCCTGGTTAAAAGGCCGGAATATGATGAAAGTCTTGTGCTGCTGGTAATATATGGGTTTAATGGGGCAGCGGAGATGTGACAGAATCCATTCAGTTCTCCGGGTGAAATTCACCTCTGGGCAGAGAGCCAGCACAAGCCTATGCAACACTTAAGTCTTACAGATGCCTAGCCTTAAGTGATGCATAACTGATGCCATAACTGATGCTAGTTGAGATGGTGTCCTGAAGATTCCTCCCAATCCTCATTGTGGTCAGCCACCATTTTGATCCCTTCTCTTTGTTATGCTCTGTCCCCTTTCTGGTGATCTCACTAGTGACAGTCTTGTTCCAGGTGGCAGATGGGGTGGACTGACTTCTTGTGTCAAAACCTTAAGGGAGAAAGCCCTGTCTGGTGTTTAGAGCATAGAGCTGAAAGGGGTGGAGAGGGGTTGAGAGTTCTGGGGTTTCCCACTGACTCACTGTATAATCTTGAGCAAGTCACTCGGGCAATATTTTTAAATGCAAGTGCCTCGAGGTAGGCTCTTAAACTAGCTTCGGGTCTGATGTTCTCAGCTGCAGCTTCCACTGAAGTCAATAGCTAAAATTAGGCTGCTTCTTGGGTGCCTAAATAGGGACTTAAGTAACTAAAACTTGAGGAAGCCACAGTTTTCTCCACCTATAAAAATATTTATCTGCCTCCCTGACTCCCAGGGGGCATTACTAGGCTAAAACAATTAGTGAGCCTGATTCACCAGTGTTACTATTTTGGTTTTAGCAGGTCTGAGTGTGAGTAAACTCCAGTAGGTTTCAATGAAGTTACATTGGGCTAAAACTAGAGTAACACAATACTAAGTCAGACTCAACCTTTACAAGCTCCAAGATCTCTGGATGAAGCATACTCTGAAAGTGCAAAGGATTATTAATATTATTAAATAATTGTTGTTGTTTTGTTGTGTTTACTATTCTTGTGACAGACTCACAATATCTTGGACAAACCTTATGGAATTATGATTAACTTTACTGAATTAAGTTAAACCGTATTGAATTAGGTTTAATACCTTGGGGTCCCATTGTATTAAAAATGCAGTTGTATATGTGCTGTTGTGGGCATTGTATGTACTTTCTCTAGGAGGATGGGGATGCTTCCGTATTTCCTCCATTATCAGCTGTTGATGCCACCCCATGGAGAGGTGTGCATATACTAGTTCAAACTGGATTCTTCAGGGACCAATAGACAAAGAAAGGATTTTTGGATAAACAGCCTAGTTTAAAACTGGGTCTACAGAGGCCCCATAAGTCTATGTGCTTGCTCTGAGGTGAGGCCGTGATGAATTTGTGATCACACAAGAAACCCCTTGGGTTGCGTTTGGAAAGACTGTTCCAGCCACAGCCCATGTTAGGGTTGAAGTGATCTCTAGTAGGTTTATTAGTATCTATCTTTTATAGTTTTTAATAGCTTTTCTCTGTAGAGTAAAATAGGCTTGCACAGAAAGAACTGTGTGGTAACTTATAACTGTTGACAATCATTGTTATCTGTCTCTGAAGAGAAGGCAAGCAGGTATGCTTGGGCAGCTTGATTCTGCCAGGAATAACACAGTGAAGACAGGGAACTGCGCAGAAGGCGGGGGGGAGAGGCGTGGGTCTCTGGCAACAGCTGGGGAACTGGAAGCCTGAGAGTTGGGGCCCTTGCTGGATGACGGAGGGAAATACAGGTGCAGCTACCCTGACAGGAGGTGAGTCTATGTGTTCAGCAGCTATTACTATCCATGCCAACCTGGAGAACGAGAGATAATGGATCATTTCTGCTGCCACAAACCACCAGCTTAGTTAAGGCAGTGGTTCTCAACCAGGGGTACGTGTACCCCTGGGGGTACACAGAGGTCTTCCAGAAGGTACATCAACTCATCTAGATATTTGCCTCGTTTTACAACAGGCTACATAAAAAGCACTAGCAAAGTCAGTACAAACTAAAATTTCATCCAGATAATGACTTGTTTATGCTGCTCTATATACTATACATTGAAATGTAAGTACAATATTTATATTCCAATTGATTTATTTTATAATTATATGGTAAAACTGAGAAAATAAGCAATTTTTTCAGTAACAGTGGGCTATGACACTTTTGTATTTTTATGTCTGATTTTGCAAGCAAGTCGTTTTAAAGTGAGGTGAAACTTGGGGTACGCAAGACAAATCAGACTCCTGAAAGGGGTACAGTAGTCTGGAAAGGTTGAGATTCACTGAGTTAAGGCACAAGATTGTATTTGAAAACAATGTAGCAAATTATCCAACTCTAATGCCCCAGAAGGGAAATATTTTTAAAAATACAAGACCATGAATACAGATTTCTTTTTTTTTTTCCTTCTTCTTTTTTTGGCTAATCACAGTCTGCAGAGAAAGTGGAGGGAAATCTTGCCAGTGCAGTGAAAGGCTTTAAAATTCTCGGAGAGTACAACAGGACAGCATCGTTATTTGTATGTAATAAAGAAGGGCTGCTGCTCCTGAGAACACATCACCCAGAAGGATCTCAGAAGGGATAATTCACTCTTTGTCAGTCTTAGAAGGAAAACAGAGAAGGACAGATTCTGCTCTGAGCTACATGACTGTAAATCCATTGACTTCAGTAGAGTGATTCCAGGTTTATAGATGTGCATCTGGGGTCAGAATCTGGCCCCAAGCCTGTAGGGCTGACCTCACCTGCCACAGGTCAGCTGTATTAATAATGGGATTACATTACGGCCCCAGTTCAGCAAAGCGTTTAAAGCATATGACTTAATGAGAAATAAGTATATAGCTAAAGTTAAGTTATGCTTAAGGGCTTTGTTGAACAGGTAATAATGGAGTGGGTCCTTGCGAAATCAGGGCCAAAGCCAATGTTAAAATATTTAACCTGCTCATTAGATTGAAAGATTAGGTCTAATGTCAATATCAAGCAGGAGTTTAGGAGGGAGGTCAGAGGGATAGCTAGGTAATTAATGAGCTATATTTGGCCACAATGGAATATCTTCTTAAGAGAGGCTCTAGCAGGAGGCTGACCCCCTTTGCCTTCAGTTGTAAAGTTTGTTTAGTAACAGGGAGCCACCCATGAATTTAAAAACAATAGGAAAACAGATTCGTACTGAATAAATCTCCCTGCCCCCCCTCTCAGTTCTCTGTATGCTTGGCTACCAGTAGGCAGCAAATCCCAAAGAATGTGTGCAGGGGGAAGGGGAGTAGGAAGAGGATCAGTCTGGGGGGAGGCGGAGCTGGAGTGAGTCCAACGCAAGCAGTGTGTGATGTCATTTAAAGCATTGCTAACTGAAATGCTAAACACACGGTGAAGGCTTTTGAACAGCGTCTGGGCTACTGCAGGGGGAGATTCTTCATAGAATTTCCCTTTCTCCCTCTTCCGCAAAGAAGGTCCTTGTAGTACAGCAACATGACAGGTCTGCTTGGCATTTTCCAGCTTAGACAGTGATGATGATAATATAATAAATATTAGAGTACCTTTTGCCACGACACCTACAAGCTAATCAGCCAACTAATAATGCCAACGTACCGGGGCCCTGGAGGCATTAATGTACTTAAATGCTGGAAATGCTAGTCATCTCTGCACTATTAATATCATTCTAACTAGCTCATTCTGCTTAAAGCAAGTTTCTTTCCTGGGGTTTGGGGTTTTTTTGGTAGCAGGTCCTATTTTTATTTACAAAACAAAAGGTGTGATCCCAGAACAAGAAAAAGAGAATTTATATTGGGGCTGATCCAACTACCATTGAAATGAATAGGGGTTTGGCCACTGACTTCACTGAGGCAACACTGGGCCCAAAGTCTCCGTCTTTTTGAAAATCTGCATAGAATGATAGAATATTGGGGTTGGAAGAGACCTCAGGAGGTCATCTAATCCAATCCCCTGCATCTTATTAATGACTTGCTTCTCTGACTACTATGTGACTTATTCCAGGAATATGATGCCTGCTTACATTCTACAATTACACTTAAAGGTCTGTAAGGCCAAAATTTTATCTCCTTTAAAAAAATGTAGTGATGGGGGAAATCCTCTGCATTTTAAACAATGAACACAATTTTATAGGACCTACATAAACACAATAGAGAGCACTTTCTTCTCCTCAGGCATGAATACAATTAATTTCCATCCTAGAGTTCATGGAAAATGGATCCTGAAGTTTTGTCCCATTTTTGCATCATAAACTAAGTTGAAAAACATTAATCAGAGAGCTCTGGTAACACCATTGATGATGTTGAAGAGTGGAGATGTTTTGGTGATGCATAACCTTGAAAATTGCTGTGTTAACTGGTTTAATAAAATAAATCCAAATGGAAAATGAGGCCACAGAACATATTTTCCAGCTTCAGAGAACTTCTGAAAAGAAGAGAGGAGTAAAATTGTAAAATGACAGGGTGACCTTCTCCAATGATAGCCTGCTTCTGCTAGGAGCTGGAGTACTCTCAGCACTGCCCAATGAAAAGAAAGGAAACTGCTTGCTCTCTCTAGCTTCTTCACAATCAGAGGGTCATCTGAGCTCCTTTTGCATCCTTCCCTTTTCTTTTCACTCCATCATCTGGTGATCTTCTGAAGGAGGAAGGCTGGGCCCATCATTACTGCTCCTTGCAATGACCAGAAGGGTTGCCAGAAAGCCAGACAAGATACTTCCTCCTTCATTAAGGGCCTGTGTAGGCTCCCAGCCCCTGCTCACCTAAGGGCCTGGATTAGAGCTTGGGACTGAGCTCAGGCCTAAACTCAGACTCTATGTGACCAGTGCTCTTCTTCTAGGCTGGGTCTACCTGCTCCATAAAGACCATGCACTATCGTCTGTGATAACGTACATATACCAATGCATTTACCTGCAGCTATGCAGCAAGTCAAGACCTAAAGGGTTTGGGGGGGAGATCAGTACCATGAAATATATCTGAGATGCAGCAATGGACATGTGTGAAATTTTAAGGTATGAATTTCAGTGTGGTATAATCACCACAACCTGGATATAGTTTCTAAGAAGAGTTCATGAACAATGAAACCGTGGGGCCAACTCTGCACTCTGAATTCTATGCAACAGGAGTTGCACTTGTGTATTGGAGGGTAAAATTGGGTGCTATATATTTAAAACAGGTGTGAACTGCAAGATGGTCATGTGAGTCTATGCAGATTTTTATAATGTGCTCATTAGTGAGGTCTCTATCAGGGAAAACACTAAGCAAATAAGACACCAGTGAATCTACTCTTGTGTACAGAGTGTGGGTGTAATTATTTTATGTTCCTACAGTAGATATAGATAAATCACTATGTGGTTTTTTTAAAATAGTTGTAGCTACGTGTACAAATCTCACTGGTTTAAAAGCCCAGGTAGATAAGACTAAAGGGAGACTGGTTTAAAAACTGAATTATAATAAAAATAATATTTCCATGTCTGTCATTGCTAACACCTTAGGTTATTAGAACTGAATAAATATTAATAGGACATTTGCTTTTCCCTTTATGCAGATTGTTTACTTTCCGCACTTCACTCAGCTTTGACAATGAAAACAGTTTTAATTACTTTTGCTTTTGTTTGAGGCAGTTTTACTTTCTGGTGCAAAAGAAGTCTGATTATCGTCTTACTTATTCTGGTGTAAATCTCCATTGAATTCAATGGAAATCTACTTGTGTAAAACTGATGTGAGTGGAGAATTGGGCCCACTGAACTTGAAGAGGCAGTCAAGTCATATTCAAATAATGGTTAGAGCAGCTACATCTGCTCTACCAAGTTTTGTGGTTTTCACCCTTTCCTATCTCATTTTGGACATTTCTCATATTAACAACATGGGAAACTGACTAGCTAAGGGCCTGATCCTGCAAATACTTATGCACAGGGGTAACTTTACTTATGTGAGTAGTCCAATTGGTATCAATGGGGCTACTTGCATGTGTACAGTTATATGGGGAAGGGTTTGTGGGATTGCTCCCTCAGGCTCTGATTCTGGAAGAAGCTTTGTGCAGGACTCAGTGTGTCTGAGTGGGATCAGAGGTCTGCCTGCCTGGATCCAGGTGCAAAACTGGGGCTTAGCTATTTACAAGAAACAGGGAAATTGACTATATACAAACTGCTGTCAAATCTTTATTCTCTTAAAGTTACAGTAATCTTGGGGTCACTTGTATGATGTGTAAAGTTTGTACCTACTATGTTTACGTCTCCCTGAACATTTAAACACCCTTCCTTTTTAATAGGAACTTTAAAGGGGGGGGGGGGTCCTTTCTCTTGATCATGGGTTTTTAAAATGATTTTACAGAATCTAAACTTGAGGCCTAACTCTATCTGACAGACTTTTTTACTATACATTTTTGCTATGTACACATAACAATACATGCCTTCTGGGTTTCTGACATTTTACAATTGCTGTATCATTTATTGCAATGCATAAATTAAGCAAGCATATATACACACACACACTCACACACCAAAGCCAAAATGACACTTTCATATTTGCTCACAAAGAGACACAGTTGTATTTATTATGCACATGACTACTTTCTCTAATTTTGCCTTGATATCTGAAAGGGAAGTGCCTCTGTAATCGCATCTCTTTGGAGAATAGTGCCATATGGTTTTAACAGAGGTTTATTTCCTGAAACCATGGAGAACTGCAGATTCTCAGTCCAACTAAAATAATTATGCAGACAATTTCACTCTATTACTTTCAGAGGAACCAAATCTGTGTAGTCCTCGCATGCTCGCTGACACCTTTAAGGAGACATTAAGCCATTTTTATATTAAATGCCCTTAATGGGTGAGATGTAGGATGAATTTCCTGGAAGATTAGCACCTGTCGCATTGCATAAGGCATGCCTTAAATTGCTGCGTTAACTCTCTAAACTAGTAGACAGCAAAATCTAAGATTGAGGCCTTCAGAACTGGAAATGGCTAAGCTTCAGCTAGGGTTAACAGGATTTCTATTTATAGAGGGTGACATTTATCCGACTGCCGATGATTCATGCAAAGTCACTTTACCCCACTTAGGCCCCAATTAAGCAAAGCACTTAAGCACCTTTGTGCTGAAATCAATGGGACTTAAGTACAATCCTAACTTTAAGTGTGTGCTTAAGTCCATTGCTGAATGAGGGCCCTATACATCATGTAATGGGCACAACACTGAGACTTATGCAGTACCTACCACCTTGTGCAGAACTGCGCTGGTAGGAATTTTGCCCTTGAGTTGCTGCTGCTCTCTCTAAACTAGATTCACATTCTGACTGTGAAACTTTGGATCATTCCACCCACAAAGGGGAAAAATCCAGGCAACATTCAACTTCTGACCTTGAAACAATCAAAAGAAAAAAATCATCTCTCCATCTCTGAATCTAAACAACAGGACTACCGTAAAAACAGGAATTTAAACCAAGAAACACAATGATTAAAGAATACTTTAAAGAAAGACCACCCTTTAAGCATGAAAATATCCCTTTTGGAATAATATGCAATCTGGCACTTTTTTTTTTGTTTTTTGCACCACTGTGTCTGATTTAGTTAAGGTATCTAGTTTATGAAATTAGCAAACACGCTACATTTCAGACTGGCAAATCTAATTAAATAAGAAGAAAGCATACAAATATTTATTTATTGTGCCAATTTACCTATGTTATTGTAAAGGTTCCCCCCTGCAAGCACGGGGGGGAAAGCTGTCAAAGGTTCAGAGGATTTTCAAAGGGCTCTGTTGAATTCAAATTAAAACACAAATTTCTCCAGATCAAAATGGTAAATTAAATAAAAACACTGTCCTGGAGCCTGAGGTCAGATCAGAAACCAGATATGTACTTGCAGCAACAGCATAACCACATGACAGACCAGAAGGGTGCTCCAGGGCTGTCTTCATGACAGCTTGAGAATCTTGCCAAGGCACCAACTGATGCTACTGAATGAATATGTTCCACAGCTGGGCATCTGTGTACCATGATGGTAAACTGTGCCCCTGTGTGTGGCCCGAGTAGCAAAGAAATCTAGAGGAATAGTGCTTCTAATATTTTCTAGTGGCAATTTTAAAACTATGCTACAGACAGATAACAGCAATGCAAATAATAAAATCCATCCCTTAAATTCCATAGCTCTGCTACTAATAATAGCCTAGGTTTTTGAGGCAAGCTAGTCTAGTGGCTAGGACCAGGGCCGGTTCTAGGTTTTTTGCCGCCCCAAGCAAAAAATTTGCCGCCCCAAGCTCAGGTGGGGCTGGGGCTCACAGGCGGCGCTGGAAGTGGAGGGAGTGCAGGGGCTTTACCCCCTCCCCTGCCCGGCCGCGCAGACAAGCCCCGATATAAGGGGTGGCACAAGGCAGCGCAGCAGCCAGTGTGCAGATGAGGCAGCGCAGCCCCTGCTCCCTGGCAGGACTTGCCCTCTCCTCCCCAGGTAGCGTCTGGGCCCTGGCAGCTCAGCATCCCGGGGCTGGGGCTTCCCCTTCCCGCTGTGGCCAGGAGCGCGGCGCCCTCGCCCCGTCTAAGTGGCGCAGCTCCGAGAGCACAACTGCCCCCCCCAAAAAGGATGGCCGGAATGCCGCCCCTGGAAATGTGCCACCCCAAGCACGTGCTTGCTTTGCGGTGCCTAGAGCCGGTCCTGGCTAGGACACTGGACTGGGAGTTAGAAGACTTGGGTTCTACTTTTGGTTCTGCCTGACCTTGGGCAAGTGACTTCCCCTCTCTCTCTGTTTCTTATCCCATGCTTGTCTATTTAGACTGAAACCTCTTTAGGACTGTCTCTAATTAGTGTTTGTACAGTGCTTAACACAATGGGACCCCAATCTCAACTCTGGCTTCTAGGAGCTACTGTAATACAAATACACCTCTACCCCGATATAACGCTGTCCTCGGGAGCCAAAAAATCTTACCGTGTTATAGGTGAGACCACGTTATATTGAACTTGCTTTGATCCGCTGTAGCGCGAACCCCCACGCCCCCCGGAGCACTGCTTTACCGCGTTATATCCGAATTTGTGTTATATCGGGTCGCGTTATATCGGGGTAGAGGTGTAATTATAAAACTGAAATAAACTGTAGAAAGCTAATTTACTTTTTATCACCGATGTGTTTGTTTACATTGCCCTGCCAGTACAACGAGGCTGTCAATACCATTTACTGCCAGTTGCACTTTCTGGTTCTCACGCACTAGCAAAACATTGTTGTTTTGGGCTTTCACTGCTGCACAGGAATGTTTAAACCTCCAAATACTCCCTATTTCTATGACATTCTTAAATAGCTCTGAAAATATATTTCTTCATAGGGGTTTAACAACCTTCTGTCCCCCTCCCCGTTTTTAACAAAACCTATATGTTGAACCAACACTTCTAGTGGTGATAGCTGTGGTAAGGAGCATGTATGTATTTTGCCTGTCTGATAAAGATCTCTCATTCTGGTGCCTGTGAGTAAGTTTCCTAAGAAGTGAGGTGTAGTGAGATGATGGTGTAGGTTAAGGGGATGTTACAAATACAAACATGCATGACTACTTTGTTACCTTCTGAAGTCACTGGCAAAGCTCCCATTTATTTCAATGGAATCAGGACCAGTGCCAATCTTTCTATTTCCAGTTAATATTTCGCTTTGTGGAGAAGAGGGCAGTGGCTTGTCTTACTCTATTCCCTGAAACAGGAAGAAAATGCTCCAAAGGGTAAGAATATCTGGGTTTGGCCAGCTTGCACTTACTTTTGACGTTGAATGCCACAAATGTCTAAAGTGGATCTTGGGGAAATTACCCATAGTGGTTTTGAGGTTTTGAATAAGAAGGGAGGGTGGGGGAGACAAGGAAATTGCATATGAACACTGATTCACTCTATAAATTGATTTAACTTCTTGACTGTTGAACTGAAAGGCCAAAGTGGCAACCGTAGCGTCTTTTTATTAAGTGATTGAAATGCAAGACAAAAAATCAGAGCAGTTATAAGCTGACAACACATTGTCAAAATGGCACCTTCTTGCTCAATAGATCTGCTCCCTTCCTGCATGTATACACAGTCCTGTCTGCTAACTGCAGTGAAAAAAATAAACTTCCACTAATTCTTAGTCCCGTTCAGATGGCAGAAGCAGTGCAGCTGCTACACAGGTCCAAACTTTGTCCCCAGTTGTGTGCAAACTCACTGGAGATAACTGGGTTTCATGGGTATAACTGTGGGCAGAAGTTTGTCTGAACAGTCTTTATTACAAGTGACTGCATGATGAGCAAAGAACCCAGCTTTCAGATTCCAGGCTGAGTTTTCCTGGTTGGTAATTATTAAAAAATATACATATTTTTTTACCTGTAAAAGGAGAAAATCACTGTGACACAATACGCATGGAACCTCCCAACACCATTTTCCGAGACACTCCCCCAGAACAGACTGTGCTTTAGGTGACAGACTGAATATGTAACTCTTGTTACTACAAACAAGGTTTATGTGCCTGATTTCCTATGCATCTCTGTAAACATTTCCTAGTCTAACTGGCTCTTATTTGCGAGACGTATAGCAGTGAAACTAAAGTCATGCTAGATGTGTGGCACTTTTTAAATGCATGCTATTTATAAGCATTGCTAACACAAGTTTATTTTGAAGGAAATGAAACGTGGTGCAAATTAAAAACTTGTTGTTACCCAAGAGGAACTCATGAATTGTATCATTCCTTTCTCCTTCCTGTGCTGTTGCCCTATGAGCAAGCTGTTATTGGGTTGGTGGCATTTTGACCTCTGAAGTAGGTGCCTTCAACCTTTCCCTCCTCCTCCATTCATTTGCATAATGCATGCCATTGGTTACAATATGATCCTCATTTTATTTGCATTCTGTAATTTCTGTTGGTTGAAATGAATCATGGAGGATGGGCAGCACATGGAGAGAATTTATGTCTCCCTACTGCCTCTCATCCAGAAGTGCTTCACAAATGATGAATAGCACTTGTTTTACCCACTAAGTGAATGACAGGGGCTTTGAGGCCGATGCACCCAGGAATTTAGGACAAGATGTTATGAAGAATGCAGTAGCTATCTGAAACTGCAGGGGAAATGGAGGTGGACAGGTTGGGTGTGCCATTGGCCAGCACTCTGGGACCAACATACTATCCTTGTGAAAAATGATAGGCGACCTTTGGCCATAAATAGTATGGGCCTCAGTTTTACATCACCCCTGAAAGGAAACACTTCTGGCAAAGCAGCAGCTCCGTAGCTCTCCCCTGCGGCATTGGTTCAGCATACTGACTATGGGGAAACCGCGTCAGGGTGGGCCTTAGCACTTTGAAGCGAGCCTATAAAACAATTTTTCCAGACCTGGTCAACTCTGACTTATGTTCACCACGATCATACTACTATGCGCATGATTGACCTTACTCTTCAATGTCGTGCTTGGGAAGAAGACCGTTAACTAAATGATTAATGGGAATCATCAAACTTTACAAATTCATGTGACAATGTTTTTGGGGTGCCATTAACCTCCACTTCTCCAGAGATGGAGCCCAGTTGCTTTCTGCTGGGATCCACACATAGCTGCTAACACTGAAAAAAGCTTTCCAAGGGTCACTTCACCAAATAAGCTGAAAGCTATTGGGTTGCTAGACATGCCTCTCATCCCTTCTGCATTGGTCACTGGTCACTGTGTGCATTCTAACCAACTGTAGGCTATGTATTCTCTGTTCCTCCATATATTTAACTATTGAATCTGAAGTAGACGGTAATATTAATATAATTGCTCAAAAATATTGACCCTTACGGCTTTCAGTAAGACAGCCACCAGGGAAAGAAATAAAATCAAACAGCACAAACAAGCAAGTTAGGTGTGTGAATGTTTGTTTTTCTCCCCCTTCTTCCATGTTTGACTTCTCCTATCCTTATCAATTCTTCTGGTTTTCCCCTTCTTATCTCTCCCCTGTCTCTGAAAAGAATTTCCTTTCCATTTTCCTATTCACACCATTTTCTATTATCCCCCCTTCCTGATTCCCATCATTCCCTGAACACTCATTTTTGTCATCCCTCTGTTCCTCCCTCTGTTCACTCACTTTCTATGATTCCACCTATAATAATTAAAACTTAAATAACACTTTATGAATAGATTAATACGTATAATCTGCCCCACACTCCTGTAAAGTGCATAAGTAAGTACTGTCCCCATTTTACAGATGGGTATATTAAGGGAGCAAGGTTTTACATGACATCTTCTGGGGTGTAGTTGAGACTATAACAAGATTAAAACACTAGGAAAAGCCCCTTGTTTCCAGTCACTTGCTTAGCCTATTCATGTTGCCCCCCGGCCCTCTCTGTGGCTGCTCAGCATTAGAAAGTTAGCCATCCATGTACTGCTTCCATTTAGCAATGGAGGTGTGACTCTGTCGTATCTCCAGGCTGAGATGGCCTGGTTGCAATTAACTTAAAACCAACAGAAAAGGATACAATGATTTCAAAACCACATTCAACCTTGCACTTTGTTACCCAAGCTCTGACACCTGCACTAGTGTGAACTGGAAAGGCATTCTGGGTATTCGTATGCAAAAGAGTTCATCAAGCAGCCCACTTGGTGCAGAATGCCCTGAACTGTAAGAAACAGTTTGGGAAGTAAGAACAGGTTGACAAGACCCAGAAATTATGATATGTGAGCATATGGCACAGGCTTTTCAAAGATATTTGAGGGACAATGTGAAGAAACAGAGAAGTAAATGATTAATTATAGATTACTAAAAACTGATAATTTTGAAGTAATTATAGTGAGCAGAAGTAAGTAGTGAGGAAGGATAGTCCAGTGGATAGATGCTAGCCTGGGACTTAGGAGTCCTGGCTTCAAATTCCTGCTTGGCTATAGCTTTTCTGTGTTACTGTAGGCAAGTCACATAGCCTCTCTGGGTAGATCTATATGCCCTGCTGCAGCAAGCTTCCCAGCCTGTGTCAACAGACTGGGCCTTGTGCTAGCACTGTGAAAATAGCTGTGTAGGCAGCACTTGGAATCTGAGGCTTGGGCTGGAGCTCAGACGCTGCGGGCTATATAGACAAACCCTCTGTACCACCGTTCCCCAGCTCACAGGGGTGTTGGGAGATTGTGAGGTGCTCAGATACTGCAGTGATGGGAGCCATATCAACACCTTAGCTAGATAATCATGAAACCTCTTGTTTCAAGATGCTGCTTTAACCTTTAGTTTGGCATCCTATACTCGTGAACATGTCAAAGCACAAACATTTCACGACCCACTAGTAATTCCTACTGACTTACAGCGTACAAATTAATGGAATCCAAGTAGATATACTGGCAAAAACATCTCTGTTTGTCACTAACGTCAGGCTGCAGAATTCCACGTGGAAAAAGGGTCATTTATTTGGTTTTCCCCCTGTTCTGAATATCAAACTCTTCAGGTTTTTGTTTTGTTTTTGTTTTTCATTTTGGTGAGCGGCGGGGGACTAACCAACCAGGTCTTATTGCAAGAGAGCTGCTTGCGCTGATCTGGCTAACATTCTGTCATCATTTCCATTATCAGTCTCATTTTCGGAGCTTTATAATTCAGCTGTAAAAAGCTCACTCAGGCTGAAACCTTCTTTGTTTAACAGACTCTTTACAGTGCTATAAATTTTTAAAAGCTTCTTTAAAAAAAAAATCTTTCCCAGGCGTTCAGTCATTAATGGGAACTGGCTTTTTTTGTGCTTTCTTACTGTTCCAATAAAAAAAAAAAAAAACCTCTCACCCTGACATTTAACTTTGAAGCCTGGTTACTGCTCCTTTTACACTAACTATGCTTCATCAAGAGCTTTGGAAGGATGGTCAGTGTGCAAGGTAACCAAGTAAAATGCCACAATAAGGCTCTCCAGGCCATATTGTACCCTCCTGAATGTTAACTTGATTGGGAGGGTTTATACCCCCTGGAATGGATTGGGGGTGGGATTGGTGCTGAGAACCCATAGACCTCCCTAGTTCCACAGAGATCTGCAGGTCAAAAGCACTTGTGCCAGAAACCCTCTCCCTCCTGAGACCTTCTGCCTCTCCAGTGGGAATTGCAGTGGCTCCTGTTAGGCTAGGTCTACACTACAGCGGGGGTCCGACCTAAGATACGCAACTTCAGCTACGTGAATACCGTAGCTGAAGTTGCGTATTTTAGGTCGGCTTACCTAGCGGTGAGGACGCGGGAAAGTCGACCGCTGCCGCGCTGCCGCCGACTCCGCTGCCGCCTCCTGCCGAGGTGGATTTCCGGAGTCGACGGCAGAGCGATCAGGGATCGATTTTACCGCGTCTTCACTAGACGCGGTAAGCCGATCCCCGATAAACCGATTGCTACCCGCCGGATCGGCGGGTAGTGAAGACAAAGCCTTAGACAGCTCCTCCGCCTGACACTATCCCCTTTAAAGCCAATTTCACAGTGCTGGGTGGTGCACACAACTTACCACAGTGACATTTCCTTAGCTCCCGTTGGGTTTGTGTAGGGTCAATGCATACATGGCACCTTCCTCACAGCCTGCTTTTCCCCAAACCCAGCCGCCTACCTCCCATTGTGGACCCTTGCTCTCCACTGGCTCTGTGGACCAGGGGGATAGTGTTAAGGAAGGGGCTGTCCACCTTCCTCTCTTTCCCATCCCCTTCCCTGTAGGCAGGGGGTGATTTTACACCTGGAAAGTCCCCTCCTTGCATGAATCCCAAAGGAAATGATGGACGGGCTTCCTTATGGACATACTGATATGGCACTACTAGAATTCACTGTGTCAGTTTGCAGAATGAGGACTCCCCATGTACACAAAGGAATCCAACAATATTATGGAAGATCCACAGAAAACCACTTTGAGCTAGACTCTCACAAGGACACAGACCATTGATGCCACTATAAAAGTATTGCAGTGAAGGAACCAAGGAGCCAAAATTCCCTCCTCCTCCTGAGGAGTAGTACTGATCACACTTTTCCCCTTCCCCCTTGGCAGAGACCTAGTGAGTAGCTCCACCCGTTTCCTGCCCACTCACTCCTGTGTACCTGGACTCAAATTCCAAGTAGCCTGTGTAAAGAGAGTTCTTACTTCCCAGTGCAGGCATGTAGCCCATGTGGAATTTAAACAGTGCATAGGTCTTGTGCTGGTTCTCGGCACAGGGGTGAAAGCCACACATACATACCAATGTTTTAATGATTTCTGTAAGTTAAAATGCAAACCGCTTTGTTTGTGTTTGAAGATTTAAACATTTGCCTGCAATGTTTTGAGCCCAAATAACAGAATCGTGCTACCATACAAGAATCAGAACATGAGAATGACTAAAAAACCAACCATGTGATGGGCTGAGTTCTGTTATCTAATGGGAGCAAAATGCAAAAACTAAACAAAGGCAGATAAAAGCTAGATTTTTAAAGTTCTTTCCATTGAAGAAATGAAGGTGTGGTTGGTAGCAGGTAAGGACATTACTGTTGACACTGTCAACATCTCAACTTTCTTTGCAACATAAAAACAACAAATAAATCCTCTCCTAATGGAAAACAACAAACTCACAAGGGAAAGAACCCCCTACCTCATTCACATATTAATTCTTAATTTTATTTTAATACTAAAAAGTCTGGAGAATCCAAAAAAGCTATAAAATCACTTTGACATGGAGAGTATCCCCTTAATTCTGCATTTCTTTGCTTTTGTTGATTCTTCCAACCCTTGGGGAGAGCATTTTTTGAAGGCCTTCCTTTATTTTCAGGTGCAAAAGGTGTGTGCACAAACTAGGTAACTGTCTGTCAAGGAACCTACTCTGCAAGAGCACAAAAAGGAGGCCAGTTAAAGGAACTCCTAGGGCCACATTTTTATTATGTACTAAAGTTTATGGACTTTAGGCTTGATCCGGAATTCCTTGCACCTCTAAATCTTGCACTGACTTCAGTGGAAGTTTTGCATTTGTAAAGAGTATAGGATTGGGCCTGCAATACAAATGCTTCCTCACGGGGCCCATATCTTTCCATTTCATTGCTATATCTGTTGGAAAACATTGATTTTTAATTTTTGGTTAGAGAGTTGTTGTTTTTTCAAATTAATTGTAAATCCTGATTGGTAAAAGGGACTTGCTCTGGCTTTCCTCTCCTTCAGTGCAGATACAGAAGCTGTCTCGCCTCTGAAAAGCTATACTTGCCAAGGACCATATCCTTAATGAAGTTCCAGATGGTTATGACTTCAGTCATACATTCTAGCCAGTCGTCTCAAGTCTCGGGTTAAACAAGCAGTTTTGTTCCTTTCATACATAAGCACCGAAAGACAATACTATACTCGAGTGCATAAAAATATTTTAATTGGTGATGATTTCCAGACAAAATTAACTTGCAGTTGATGCCCACTTGCTTAAATTTCATTCATCTGGGTTCAAACTATTTGCTTAAAAGGAGAAACATTTCCTTTTATACACACTTTGGTTTCAACCTCCAAAACCATTGCTAGAAATTAGTCTTAACCACCCCGTCGTCTGCCTCAGAAACCAAGCTCAAATCCATCACTTTAATGACATCAATAACAAATACACAGTTTTAAACCCTATTGTGAACAGTGGCATACCAAGGACTATGTGTAGTTGTCATTTCATTAGTCACTAGAAAAACACCATTGAAACCAAAAGAGCCTAACCATGACAAATTATTCAACAGTTTAACCCGAGACATTAATGAGCGCTAAATAGCTTGTTTTCATGCTTGCATAAGGAGATTTGTTTAAAATCCCACCAACCTCCACTGAAAGTCACTTGGCTACATAGCCTTATTCTTGTCAAGCTGGTTTTCCTATTCCAGCTAAAATGGAGGGTTGTGAATGTTTGTTTAAGGATGCCCTTGCTTTTTCTCTCACACACAGGCAAGACACACGTCTTGCTTTCTTGCTTTGTTGCAGATTCAAACGATGTGCTGACCTACAAATGAGCTGATTATACAGCTTTCTCTCCTCACACTAAAAGCTTTCTGAACCAAAGGTGGCTGATGAGGCCATTTCTCCTCCCTCCCCACCCCCCACCCCAAATGTTAGACAATTCAGAATCAATTTCAGATGCATAAATATATGTGCCTGATTCTGCTCCCGCTCTCACAGTATATCAGGAGTAACTCCTCTGAACTCACTAGTATAAAATTGGTGTGGGAAGAAAATCAAGCCGTGTATGTTAATTCTGCTTCCCCCAATCCTTTTGTCTATTTTGCCATTTTTAAAGCAACCTTTCCCACTGCTGCCCACAATAGATAGCGCAATCTATATTTTAAAATGTGGCTTAACAGACTTGGCAGCTTTCAGTTTTCTTGAAAGTTGGACTGAAATTAGTAGAGTCCTTGTTGCCTGTTTGCTAAGCAAGGCCCAATCTGACAAGATGTTCACCTCCTGCAAGTTGCCTGTATCTCCTCTCCAGACTTCAGTGAGAGTTGAGGGTGCTCAGCCCCTCCTCTCCCCCCCCCCCCCCCCGCCTTGCGATTTGGGCCCTAAGCAAATAACATGATTGTGAAAACTGGCAGTAGGACCCAGCTGTGGCCTCTCTCTTCTGTGGGAACTCAGAACTGAGGGGCAAGAAAAAAGGAGCTCATTTCTTCCCTCTTGAAGGATGAAGGAGGGTGCTGGTCTCTCCTATTCTTTAAACACCAAGGCTGTCTTAGTGCTCCACCCATTTTAACTTCTCCAGGCATTTTAACTTCCACCATTGTCAGTCTTCACTAATTATAAGGCTATAGTAGATAATTACTGTAGTATCTGAGTACCTCACAATCTTCAGTGTAGTTTCCCTCACAACACCCTGAGAGGTGGGGAAGTGCTATTATCCCCATTTTACAGGTGGGGAACTGAGGTACAGAGATACTAACAGTGGGATTTACAGAAGCACTTAGGCAGGGCCCTCCCTAGCAGGGTGCGGGGCCCGGGGTGGAAGTGACGGATTCATCTCTTCCGGGACCGACTGCACCGGCCAATCGCACTGGCCCGCGGGGCCCCCGAAAGCATGGGGCCTGGGCAGTCGCCCCGATTCGCCCTACCCAAGGCACAACTCTGCACTTAGGCAGCTAACCTGCTTAGGTGCTTTTGAAAATCTCACTATAAGTGACTTGTCCAAGGTCATACAGGAAGCCTGTGGCAGAGTACAGACTTGAGAGACCCACATTCAAGTCCCAGAGTAGTGCCATGGACTTTGGGGCAAGACTCCCTTCAACTTAAATTCCTGAAATGTAAATAAGTTAAAAAACAACAACAACTAAACAACAGCAACAAAACTTGAAGTGTTTTGTTCCCTTTAAGAAGAAACACTTAGCCAGACAGCTCTGCTATAATGTTCCAACGGCGCTAACTTTGCTTTTTGCTACATAAAGGGAAAAAATGTCATTCAAACAAGGCATGAGTAGAATTCCAAAACAGGAGCAGTCTCAGAAACACACTCCAAAAAACTGTGCTGAGTTCCAATATAAAACTCTTTTTCAGTCCATATGGGAAATCTCAAACATTTGCTGGGCTACACTTGAAGGGTCTGGCTTTTCTTTTAATTAAATGTATAGAGGAAAAATTATCTTATTTTGACCTGATGGGTTTTTATGTCAAAGCTTGTCTTTTATCAAAACCTAAATTTTGGACCAAATTTCACTTGACAGTATCCCATTTAAAGAGAAAAACAGTAGCTGTAAAATTATTCCATACTGCATATGTACGCTAAAATCTAATCACTCCCTACATTCAAGTACTTATAAAAATATGAAGCCCTCTAATAATTTTAAATTATTCTGTACAATGAGCTTAAATTTTGCAAGTGTTTTGCATTTTTTTTTTAATAAATCCTATAGTTTGGAAGTTTTTCAATTTGGATTTTGGGATAATGGTTCAGGACACAATGAACTAATTTTAAAATGTAAACGTAAAATAAAAAGTACCAGTGAGTGACAAATTAGAGAGAATAGAAATGATTTCAGAATACATTGCCTTCCACTGCTTATACAGTGAGGCTTCTCTGGGTCAGCCGTTTTTGGCAATGAAAGACAATAAAAATACATACTCTAAACTCTCTTGGTAAAGCTACTGTGTCTGACATAACACTAGCTCAGAGGCACAGAGAGGTTACTGAACCTTGGCTCCCAGCTACATTAATCCCTATTATAATCACTCTCTTGACAACACTTTTTTAACCTCTCAAACTCCCTGGCTCCCCAGAATAGTAACACAATGAGGGGAAAGAAGAGGAATGGGGAAGGGCTTCTTGTAAAATTGTAGGAGTGAGGAGAATAAAACCGTCTCCATAGGTGCCTTTGGACCAGCTCTAACCTGGTTCTCCCTTTCAAATGGTTTGTTAAAAGTAGAAAATGACCAGTATTTTTGTGAATTATAAGCTTGCACTCTGCAGTGTTTCACCATGAACTGGTTTAAGGCAGCTCCTGTGGAGGATTCCTCATCTCCCCCCTCTAACTAATGTAAGGGGACCCATCACACACACAAACACGCATGTGTATATGGTCTACCTGGACCAGGGGTCTGAGCATGCATGGCTAGGTAATGGGTGCTGTGTGCAAGTTTACACCCCTCCACCCCCAAGCAGGTGGGCAGGGAATAGATGGAGCCAGGCCACCAGCCATCAGTGCTGAGCTGTAGACGGGGTAATAATTTGCTGCTTGGCTTAGGCCAGCAGTGAATTACTGCCCCACTGAAGCAGGGAGAGAATTGTGGGTCCCAAGGTCACCAAACTTGAATCCAGAGTTTGTTCACCCCAGAGTTTGGGGTGGGCTCTTTGGATCCAGGATGCTGGCTCCGTGTCATCTGAGACTGAGCTGCCCCACATCTGTCAGTTCATACCCAATGCTGAATGTTACTCGGCACAGATTTCTTCTTCAGTGTCTGTGTTTGTTGTTTCTAAACCTAAGCATTTTTTTTTAAATCCCTGTTCAGAAGCGCACAAAAACTGACACCACTGTGCACACTGGCCCTTTCAGAGCCACAGCAGTGAACCATGTATCCAGGTCTGCTAGGAGTGTGAATGACTGACCCCACACTCCGCATAATGGGAGCTTTGGAACTGTTATGGTCTGTTGCACAAATCTTTCTTGGCTCGTGCCCTGCATATATTATGGCCTGCAATGTCTGTGTGGATTGTGCCAATGCAACTGAAGCACACGCACTCCAAATTACACCTCTGAAGAGGCTGAGGGAGGGAGGGTGGAGCCCTGCTAAATGGTGGTGCCTGGAGGCATTATACCTGTCTAAACTGTAATGCCTGCAGAGGCCCTGTGGGGTGCAGTGGCCCTTGTTTCATCTCTCAGGAAGGTTGCAGCCATGTCCTTTGCCCACCCTATTGTACAGCTACCCTCCTGTGTGGGTGCACGGGGAGAAGGGGTTTCTCAGCATACCATTCACGTACAAAGCAGAAGCCTGATTCTGTCCCCAATGAAGTCAATGGCGGAAATCCCACAGACTATCCAGGGAGCAAACCTGCTCCTGAAACCATTTCCTATGCAGAATTCCCACTGAGGTCAATGGAGTATTCTAAGTGCAAATCGATGACAAGGTAAGTAAAATATATTACCAGCAGCAGTGGTAGCACTGCCTATCATTAAGGGTGCCAGGCACTTTGCATTAGAAAACCTTGTTTTCAGTTGCTTTTTACTTTGCCAAACCACAACCATTTGGGCTCAAATTTTCCATGCTGGGTGTCTGCCTCAGGCTGCATTATTTATGTATTAGTTTACTTTAATTTCAGCCCAAATGGTTCAGCCATTTCTGAGAACAAGGCAAGGAGAAAAATGTTGTTTTGCCCATGTTAAAAATCCTGGTGATTTTGTTGAACAGCTCTAGCGTCCCCATGCTCTGGAGCAGGGATTTGAAATTTGGCAGGTGGTGACCTTAGTATCAGATATGTTGCTTTTGCTGTCCCCATGTAAATCCACACAAATTTGGCCAAGTTACAAGCCTCTGAAAAATTGCCATTTGCACATGCTCAATGGAGACTCCTTAGATTTTAGCAGCTAAAATATCTGAAGATTCCATCCTCACTGAGCATCATCTGGGCTGAGCAGGACTCTCCCTGCAATTCCTGCTCTGGGCTGCTGCAGGCTGGGCTGGTTCGAGCTCCAGAGACCTGAACTGAGAGCAAGATGACTGTCTCTCCTGTGCTCTCAATGACACTCCTCTAACACCCCGCCCACCCCGCTGCTGGGCCCAGATCACTTGATCTGATGTGATGGAGCTAAAGGCGCCAACCCTGCTGATGACCTATATCAGGGATCGGCAACCTTTGGCACGCAGCCCGTCAGGGAAATCCGCTGCAGGTAAACAAACCATCTCGGCCCACCAGCGGATTTCCCTGATGGGCCGCGTGCCAAAGGTTGCCGATCCCTGGTCTATATGGATGTAAATATGATGCCACATGATGGAATTTCTATTTTTTTTCAGTTTGCCTTTTTAAAAAACCTAGGCAATTGCAGACAAACACAAACTATGTTAAAATAATATTAAAGTAGCAAAGTCAAGAACTCAAAAGTTAGGAAATACCATAATTAAGATTGCCTTTGCAACTTAAATTTGCCCTGTATGTGCTATGCATTATGATACAAACTTTAGTGACATGAACCACACACTATTTTTCTAACGGACCTTTGCCTCATTCAATGCACAGGATGGATCTGCTTTGGAGATTGTGTCGAATCAGAGTGGTACAGTAAAGGAGACTATTGTCTGTAAGACCTCTGCTTCATTTGCTGCAGAAGCCGGAAGGTGTACAGTGAATGTGGCAGGGGATTGCAGGACGAGGTTTCATTGTTAAGGCAGTTGAACATTGACTGGATAATTGGATTCCACTTCTACTTCTGGCACAAAGTTTCTGTGGGATGTTAGTCAAGCTGCTTAAACCAAACTTTTCACAGGTGGCCACTAACTGTTCCTCATTTTCTGTGTACGTAACTTGAGACCCTGGACTCTGATTTGCAGAAGTGCTGAGCAATCACAGCTGCAGCTGAAGTCAATGGCAGCTGTGCTTTGAACAAATAAAGTGCTATATAATGTTAAGTACTCTCAAAAATCAGGTCCTAGACATCTCAAATTGGGCACCCAAAATTATGGATGTTTTTGACCGTAGTCTCAGTGCCTCAGTTCCCCAACTGTAAAATGAGAATAATAATATCCCCTCATCTCAGAAGGGTTTTGTGAAAATTAATTTATTAATATTTGTGAAGCACTCAGATTGTTATAGTGATGAGTGCCAGAGAAAGCCCAGAGGGGAAGAAATAATTCTGTCTCCAGAGTAGGGTTTAAATAGTACGCAGTAAATAAGGCAGGGGCCACACTTTGTTCTATGAAGATAAAACAAAATATTGAATAGCTGCTCATTAAGTGAGCATCAGTCATTCTGTGTACTTAATGAGGGAGGGGTCCTATGGAAAAAATAGTATGTGATCATGTAATTAAAGACTGTATCATAAAGCATATGCACAAGCGGGCAATACTGAAGCTGCACAGGCAACCTTAATTCTGCCATTTCCTCACTTTTGAGTGCTTGACTTTGCAACCTGAATAATGTTCTTTTAACATAGCTTTTTGTGTGTAATATATATTTAAAGTGTACATTAAAGGTAAGAAATCTGTCCACTTACTCAGCAATATCTGTCTCTTAGATGTCCCAACCTTCCAAAAGGAGAGACTAACTGTTTCAACCAAGTACTCATGGAATGGTGGAACACATGATTTAATGAGTGTGAGCTATTTGGAAGAAATTATATTCTTAATCTGGTGCGACGAAAAACCTCAGTGCATAGTCATATTACGGGTAACATTTTCAATAAGTGACTTAGGAGCCTAAATCTCATTTTCATTGTGGTGCTTTTGAAAATGTTATCCTTGTCTTTTAAAATGACTCTCGTTTTGATCGCCAAGCTCAGGAGTTGAAACACAGCGTAACTTTACGTTCATGGGTCTGTCTTTCAGCCCTCCTGTGTCCCCAACACATTCACATGCAAAGGTGCCAATTTCATTATGATGCTGGTTTTACGAACAAGTGTTTGATAACACACACACACACACACAAAAGTACAAAAGCAAGCAGTCTCCTGAACATAACCCACAGAGCAGACATACGAGAGTCTGTCTAAAGCAATGAGTGTGAAAGCAGAAAGTACATTCCATATAGTCAACTTTTACACCAAGGAATGAAAATTATTTTAATTGATAAGGGAGGGTTTGCTTGATATCCTAGGAATTTCAACACTGAAGCAATGATAAACTTTTGGATTTCAAATGCCTAAAATATACTTTTTCATTTATCTAAACTTCTTATTTATTTGTAAGACGCTATTGCCTCCAAGCCCCTATCAAAATCTGGTCCTCACTATTGCTGGGTGCTGCACAAACACAAAAGTAGATACAGTCTTTGCCATGAGAAGCACTTCCCTTTCCCTCTACGCACCTCATTAATTGTACATCCTAGCAAGAGGGGGGGTGTATTTTATCTCTAGCGCTCTGTTTTTTCGTTACTTTTGTGTCACTTAAAAATATAGGACTGAATTTTCAAAAGAGACTATTTTGAGTACGTTTTTTTTCTTTTTGTCCAATTTAAAATTTACTAAAGGGGCTTGATTTTAGAGAGTCTGCACTTTCAGAAAAATCAGCCTGCCTTTGAAAATTTAGGCCATAAATTATACCATATTGAAGCAGACAGTTTGCCCATCAAGTTTCGTATTGTACACTTCACACTGCCTCTGGCAATGGCCTATCCTATGCATGGTGCTTCCCAGGAAACCTCCGCTGGCTGTACAATGTTGTTCATAGAGAAATAATTTCTTCCTGACCCGGCCACATGGGTCTGGGTTATCCCTGTATTTTAGCACCTTAAGTTACAAATGTCACTATGAGATTTATCCAGCCCTTTCTTAAATCCTACTATACTATTTTATTTAGATGGTTATTGACCTGTCTAGCTCAGAAAGACAATGTTACTAGCCTCTGAACTCTCACTGGTGGTGGTATTCAGGATCATTTCCACTACACTGGGGATACAAGGAGTTGGATAGGGCACCAAGATTTTAAAAAATGTAGCAAACTAATTAGTACCGGTTTATTGTGGTTGTGATTCTGACAGCTTTATTCATACTGAAGAGTCCCAATGAAATGAACGGGGCGATGCGAAAGGTAAGGCGACTCAATGAGAGTAAAGTTGGCAGAATCTGGCACTGCGTGACAGGGGGCCTGGAGGCAGCAAAACCACTTGAGTTGGTGATATTCAGTGAGAAGGGTGTACATGGTGCTGTGAAACAAGTTACATGCCAGAGGCAAGGCGAGTGGGTAGTATAAAAGTTTGACTAAGGAAGAAAGAGGTAAAATATGCTGATGCAGGACAGCAGCACAAACCTGGCAAGCATTTCCAAAAGCTCGGTGCTAGCGGTAGACCCTAAAGCAAGCCTACAATATGCAGCTGGCATCAATACAATGAAGAATGATACTCTTTTCTGATCTTGCAGCGGCTGTAGGCACAACCAGCTTTTTTTTTTTAAGCAAAAGGCATGTGAGCCTTTTTTATTGCTAGATTTCATTCTTCCTTCCTTGGACGAATATCCACACTACTAACAAAAGGGAAAATCCCACTCACCATACGTATTTGGGGTCTCACATGCACATAAGCAGCTGAGCTGGGATGGAAAACAGAAATGCTCTCATTTTTATATTATGGTTGGAAAAGAAAGTGGGGACATTGGCACAGTACTGAACCCTCCCCTCTCCACTTGCTCTTCAAGCCATATTGTCTATAACAATCACACAGTGTATTATCATCTTTCCGTACTTTCGGCTGCTTATGTATTTGTACAATGTTTTAGTGAGGTGGAGAACATTGGGAAACACCAGGCCTGCAGCTAGGCCACCTCAGGTTTTGATCTCGACTTGGATGACAGACCTGCAAGAAGTGGTATTTGTGATTTATCTAAGTCTATGATAGTAGTGGAGGCACTGTACTGCTTGAGATGGCCTATGTTAGATGAGACATAGAACAGAGGAGCTGAATATTTGTACTCATTAGAGATTCCAGCATTTTTCATAGGCTTAGGGGGTTTTGTTCTGGTGTTCTGGGCAAATTCCAATATGGGATCATTACTAAGACCGCCAGACACATACGAATTTTCAATTAGATATATTCTTCACTTCCTCGACTAAGTTTCTTTATCTTATGGTTGCATACTGTTAAACAGCTCCCATGTTCCACTTCTGGGATGACTGCATTTCAGTGGGGAACAAAGTGATTTCCATATCTAAAGCTTGTAAAGAAATTTAGAATGGCTGAAAAGGAAATAAACTATATAAAGGTAAGATATATATTATTTTAATGCCTTTTTGTAGGATCCTGCTGCAAGACTGGTATAACAAAACTACTAGTAATGGTTTTTAACTGTCAGGACTGTCTTTTGCAGATCACAGTTGCTTTCTTGCTGTCCTCCCACCTCACGTTGCGCCATGTGAAGATATAGAATGCCCTCACTTCTGCTATTGCCTAGAATTATTAGGTGTATCCCTTTCTCCCTCCTATCTATTCAATGTATGTTGTAATCTGTTTGGGGCTGGACCACCTCCTACTGTGAATGTGTACAGCATCGAGCACAATGGGGCCCTGATTTCAGCTGGGGCCTGAAAGGGCTTTTGTAATACAAATAAAATAATTGCAACATTGGAGGATACTGTGGTATCATCTTATACACGAAATGAGATGGTGTTTTAAGCAGCATTATCTATACAGAACCATGAAAATAGTTTGTTTTCAATTGAAACATTCCAGCCAGGTCTCTCTCTCGCTCTATTGCTTATGTTTTAGGGAGCAGTTTTCTGTTCAGACTTATCCATTTGCTATTTTTATATAGTCTTCTGCAGGATTTTCCCTCTGTAGTTAAGTACATGGTCAGCCAACACCCCTCCCAGACATCTCTGGGCAGCGGTGTGCTCCTGAAGAGCAGGTTGATGAAAACCATATGGATCATGCAGATTTCAAAACAACTGCACTGTACAAAATTGAGTTTATGGGTGAACTGCATGGCTCAGTCTTTTTTTCTCAGCTTATCCGGCCCAGGATCAAAAGTATGATCAGCTGAAAACTGGTTGGTGACCTCCATGAAATGAAGTTGGTGGTCTCAGTCCAGTTCCTGGTAAACTAGTGTCCATCTCATTAATGACAGCTGTCAATAATGAACATCTTCACTAGCAGCCCCAATAGTAAGGATAGGAACTGAATGGTCATGAACACTGAGCTACCCTTTAATCCGTAAAAATATCTTCAGGGATAGAGGCAAGCACGTGGGCAACGCTGGTCAAGTTTGTGCAGCTGCTGCTTCTGCTATACCTGTTCTATGGATAAATTAGGGGGCTTAAGTCTTCAGGCCTGTCAGTCCAGAATCTTTCACCAGCACTAGAAACATGACAATACAATGAAAATACACACAATGAACTCAAATGGTGACTTACAGGAGTTGTGGTGAATGTTTCATGATGGCTGCAAGCAGCTTCGCTTGTTATGAGTTACACACCCATATCAGAAACAAAGCTAACCCTTCAATGTCTATTATAATGCCATACCTCGATATGTACTTTAGAACAAGGTATTTAAACTTAACTAAGAGTCTTCCCAAGGCCTCTGAAACTAAATGGGAAAAATACATATTAATTGGGGAATGGAGAAATGTTCTTCAGTCCATCAGTTATATTAGGTTTCATGGAAAGTGCATGCTTGCAGAAGGTAAACCAGATGCAGTGTGTGCTGAGGGAAACGTCCTCCAATTTACATCATAAATGTATCTTAGAGAAACAAGGCCTGGCCTTGCAGTCCACTGAAGTCAGTGGGAGTTTTGCCATCCCCTTCAGAGAGTAGAAGATTGAGGCCATGTTGCTTAAGACAGTGGCTCTCAACCAGGAGTCCGGGGCCCCCTGGGGGGCCGTGGGTAGGTTTCAGGGGGTCCGCCAAGCAGAACCAGTGTTAGACTTGCTGGGGCCCAGAGCAGAAAGCCTATGCCCTGCTCTGCAGGGCTGAAGCCCGGGGCCTTGAGCCCACCACCTGGGGCTGAAGCAGAAGCCTGAGCAACTTAGCTTCGTGGGGCGCCCTGTGGCGTGGGGCCCTGGGCAATTGCCCTGCTTGCTACCCCTTAACGCCAGCCTTGGCTTTTATACGTAGAAAGCAGTTGTTGTGGAACAGGTGGGCCATGGAGTTTTTATAGTATGTGTGTGGGGGGGAGGGGCTCAGAAAGAAAAAGGTTGAGAACTCCTGGCTTAAGAAACTCTGGGCTTGACCAGGAGAGGTTCTGAGCACCTGCAAATCCCAGAGCAATTAATGAGTGGTGTGGGTGCTTTGCCTTTCAGGATCAGACCCTAAGTGGATTATGTTACATGGCAGATAGTCGTGCTGTACGAACTTGAACAGCATAGCACAGCAGCGCTGAACATTCCTAAGGCCATATGATCACATTCCAGCTCACATCTTATAGAATGGAACTGCTTGTAACACAGAGGTGAAGACCTATCAATGGCAGTAACAGCAACTTTCAAACCATGCCCCTGCTGGTCCTTATTTTGTTCTCATTTAGAGTGGTAGAAATCCAGAGTAACCTAACTGATTTCAACAGAGTGAAAGAGATCAGAATCAGGCCCCGTTTTTCTAACCTCCACTTGGATGAGAATCCAGCACCCTTTTTATAATACCTCAAGGACCTCAGTGTTCATTTAGAATGAAAATTTCCTGACTACGCCAACATATTACCACATCCATATTTAACCTGTGTTCAGCTTCTGGAATACATATAGCTTAAAACATTTTTTAAACAATGTTTAATATAAAATACAAGTATTAAGTGGAATCTGTGCGTATGTAAAATGTGCTCTTGTTCTGAAAACTACACATCTCCTGGCATGACGCAAACTTACCACAGTGGAAAAACATATTCAAATCAGTACATATTGGGTTAAGAAGGGGTTGCTGTAGCAGTCTTTGAAAGCAAGCCAGGGAATATTCTAAATAGGGGACACACTGCATGTTTTAACTGCTGTGATAATTCTGCATAAAGAGATGTGAAGGATCCAGCTCCTTGCCGTAGCATGCCATGTATCGCTGAATAAAATTACTGCCATGCAGTCTGTTAGTGAAGGAATGCGTAAACAGGCAATGTAGCCTTGCATCAGTTCCACAAAATGTTGCACAACACAAATGCCTCTCGATGTGTCATTTCCTGCTTGGCCACCAGCCCAGCTCCTGACAGTCAGTCAAAAATAAAAAAAAATAAAAAAACCGAAAGAGATTTAAAGCTGTTCTACTCTAAAGCACATTCCACCAACCCCAGACTTACCCCTCCACCCCCACCCCTTGGAAGAAAGGAGAGAGAACTTCCTAAAAGCTGTTATGGTTCTAAGTCTAAGAATCTCAAAAATCTCAATCACTGCTCTGCATTTTATAAGCCAGTCGGCCAAACAGTTAATACCCAGACTGACCAGCTCCTTTTGCTTGTCTTTTGTAGAGCACACAGACAAAAAGACAATGTTTGCTCATACCTTTCATCACGTGTGTACCTCACAGGCTTCGGCTGCAGATAATATTCTGCAAGTAAGTCTAATGAAAGCAGAGCTTTTTTCCCCCCATCAATTAATATATGCTGAAAGCAGGGGTGACGTTAGGGGGTAGCAAGCAGGGTAATTGCCCAGGGCTCCACGCCACAGGGGACCCCACGTGGCAGGCTCAGGCTTTGGCTTCAGCCTCCCATGGCAGGGTTCGGGCTTCAGCTTCAGAAAGGTTGCAGAAATCCAATGTGTGAGCAGGTAAGAGAGACGGAGTCAGGGCCTGCTCCTTAGTTTCTGCCCTGGGCCCCAGCAAGTCTAACCCCGTCCCTGGCTGAAAGCTCAAAATTTCACTTCCATTTGAGTGGATTACAAAATGTAGTCTATCAGTTTGGAGACTACATTTTATAAGGCCGGTACATTAAAGACAGGGGTGGTTACATAACAGGATATGTCAGGTATTTGAGAAGGCACAAATTTGTCCCCAAGATCCCTATCCCATCCACTCTCCAGATTCTATTACCTTGCATGCCATGATCTGTCCTAATCCAACACAAAGACTGAGCAGCAGTGTAGAACTCCCTGAACTGCATTCTGGCTAACACTGACTGAGTTAACTAGTCAAAAAACACCTCTTTCCTACAAAGAGACACAGGAAGAGGTTCACCTTTCCGCCATGTAAAAATGGGCAGCTTTTACCAGTTCACTTTCTAGACTCAATCTAATAAGGCAACCTCGTCTTGAAATCGTCACGCCATCGTCTTGAAATATTTTAAAATAATAACAAAACAGAGCGAGGTGAGAGCAGCAAGCTTCTACAAGCAGATGTTTAATACAACTAAACAGAGCTAATATTAAGAGCTTGACTTTCCAAACTGCTGAGCTTCCAAACTGAAGTCACCGGGTGCCATGAGTGTTCAGCACCTCCTCAGGTCGGGCTCTAAATGATTGCAATATCTGTCATGGTATTGCTGCTGCTGCTACTACTACTGGAAAACATACAGTGTTTGTTCTCTCGAATCAACTTGCCAACAGAAGGTCAAAGTGCCTTGCCTATAAACACGCCTTACAAATTCAGGATCTAAAGCATGAAGTCATGTCTTAAGATGATAAGCTGGCAACCCAAGTAAATGACATTCTGTAAAGATGTGCATAATTTTATGTTTACGCTACTTAGGATGAAGGTTCTAATAAGTCATCAGTTGTGTTCCTTTAAAGGGAAGTTTTATAACTGAGATGAATCACAACTGCAAAAGATCAAAGTTAAAAAACATCAATGATGCCATGGGGTACTTTTTAATCTTGTAATGAATGATGATCATGTGCTCTTATGAAGTTGGTCCAACTGCCAACGCCAGATGTGTATATTAAGAAAAGAAGTTGTTTGTGATGTGACAGCCTTGGTTTAGCCGCCAGAGAGAGGAAAAATAGAATAACATGCTTCAGACATTTGAGTGAAATGCAGGTCCTGGCAAAGAGGGGCACTGTTTGCTGATACATAACTCATTAAGAAAAATACATCTGCTCTTGGAGCCACTTGTTGAATAGAAGTCATTATTGCCCCCAACCACCTAGCTTTCCTCATGCAAGGCAGGTGCCAAAATTTATTACACTGATTAATGCAATTACTAAAGAGCAGAAATTAATGCAGGGATTCTCAGAAGAAAAGCACTTCAGTGAAGCTTCTAGAGAAGAGTCCATTTTCCAGAGCCGCTCTCTCCCTAAAATTCACATCAATGACTCCCATTCAAAACAACTAGTCAGTCTCTAGCTATTATGATCCCATATCTTGTACATCAGTCCAAACCAACAGAGCTTGCACAAACCAACCAACTCTGAAGATGAGCATCATAAACCAGCCAAACAACATTCTAAACTTGAATTGGCCCTTCTTGGCCACGTCTGACTGACTGGAAACTACATACAAGTGGACTCCATCAAAACTACAGGAACTGATTTTCAGAGTTATCGAGCATCCACACTTAAGAATAGTAGATGCACATCACATCTGAAGATCTGTCCCAAAGAGACTAGAGTAAAAAATTCAAGTTGGTCTTAATAGGATTTCTAAGATATATGAACATAGCCTGAGGTTTTTTTAATTGCTTATTGTGATGGTGCAGTCCCAGTCTAATTAGATTATTCCTCCCACAGTCTGTACCATCCCTGTCTATTCAGATGCTACTCTCTATACACTCTTCGCTCTCCACCCCCAAGCCCACACTGTCTCCTCTGCTTGGAGATATCCAATTTCATGGATGCATCAACACATGGAAGCAGCCCCTAAATGGATTAGCCAAATTAATTCCTGATGTAACTAACTCCTTTGGCATTACACCAGGGACACATTTAGCCAGAAGTCTCCAAGCAGGTTAGACAGGGCCAGCAGTCACAGGTGAACACAGCATCTTTAGCAAGAACAGAAGAATTACCAAAAGAGAGTAAGACAAGACAAAACACTCTCTGCGATAGTAACCTGAAAGCAGAAAACCTCCAACAAGAGCAGGCAGCACCAGAGGCATCTATGGAATGAAATGCATCCATAAGAGCAGAGTTGCTTGACTGTTCTCACTTACTGATCAGGGGGAAATTATGCAGACAGGGCAAGTCTTATGTAAGGCAGAAGACATTTTAAACCGCTTCTCCCAATCTTAGGGGAAGGAGCTGCAAATTCAGCTGTATTGGCCTGGGACCCACTTCACTTGGGTACAACTCTACCTACCTGTACCTTTGCGGTATTTTAAGTAAAACTCCCTATAAACCCTGAAAGGTCTAGTCTGAATTTGCTGATCAAAGACAAAACAATGAATTGAGATGCTTCCATTAGGAGATATTTTTAATGTGGCTATTCATCAAATAATCCTTAATCTCTACACATACTTTAAATACAACTAGACCTGGTTAATCCCAATCAATTTGGAAACACTGTTTCTAGCTAGATTAAGAAAAAATCTAGGACTGGCTCCTCAGTGATACCTGCACGATGCAAGATTGATTACCAGTTACATCTGCCAGCCAGCCAGATAAACCAAGATGGATTAACCAGGTCTGACTGTATCTATTAGTAGGAGCTATCTATAACAATTACTGGAACATGACCAAACACAACTGTCATAACAAGAAAGCCAGCAATTATTTCAAATAGATTTTTGATAATTAAGGCGTGTGCATGTTATAAGAGGTGAGTGAAAGTCTGTTTTTTTAATTAAACACATTCTCTGTGCTTGGGAAATACACAAAGACAGCGCTGTCAACATGCTAGGGCTTTTATGGTTACTTATTTCGCTCCTTAGCTCCCAGGATCTGTGGTAAGTACACAGTTGAAAATGGACGTTGTGCTAGGAAAATCCAATCTCAGGTGTGACATGATTAACCAGCGGTCATTGGGCCAGACGCATTAAGTGTATGATGGCAAAAGAAATCCTGAGCAAAGAAGCATTTCCCCCCCATCAATTGGGACTGATCCTGCATGGCACTGAGCGTCTGCTAACTTCTGAGTCTCCTCAGTTTGAAGTTAATGGAATTTGAGGGCACTCAGCACCTTGCTGGATTGGGTCTACTGTCCCAAAATCAAATGATACATGGAAACAGTGGGCCTGATTCTCATTTGCACCAAGGCCCCTTTACACCATTCTGGCAGTATAAAGGGCCCTTAGGGTAAATAAGAATCAGGCCCACTGTTTCCAAAGTTCCCTTATAATGCCAGAGTGGTGTAAAGGGGCCTTAGTGTACATGAAATAAGGCTCACTATTGCCCTAATTCAGAAGAATTTAAGCACATGCTTAATTTCAACCATATGAGTAGTCCCACTGAGTTCAATGGAACTGCTCACATACTTTAGAGTTAAGCAGGTGCTTAAGTATTTTGCTGAATGGGGATCTATGTTTCACAAAGAAATGTATTCCATCTATAAGACTCTATTAAACAAAATTAACATTTTACTTTTACAGACTCCCATCAGCAGATATTAGAGCATAAAGAGAGAACACAGTACTTACTCCTTGGCTCTCTTGGTCCATCCACTGTAACCTTTATAGCTCTGTGGTATGTAGCGACTTGCGGGGGGTTCGTAAGGACAGTTATTGTTAAGGTAAAACTCTTCCCTACAGAGAGAACAAAAATAACAAATGAGGAATGACTATAACATGAAAACAGCCATATGCATGGGCAGTAAAGAATAAAAGGCATTTACAATTCTTCCCAGTCATTTCCACAATCATGAAAATTAAAAACACAAACTAATCATACGAGTTTTCTTCCCCTTCAGTTATACTCTAATATCAGTAATACCATCCAAGTGTTGACAATTTAAGATTTCTTATTTAATATTAGATCGTGACACAATGATAGAACAAGAGTAATTCACTACTGAGGCAACAAGGAGTCTGGTGGCACCTTAAAGACTAACAGATTTATTTGGGCATAAGCTTTCGTGGGTAAAAACCTCACTTCTTCGGATGCATAGAGTGAAAGTTACAGATGCAGGCATTATATACTGACACATGGAGAGCAGGGAGTTACTTCGCAAGTGGAGAACCAGTGTTGACAGGGCCAATTCAATCAGGGTGGATGTAGTCCACTCCCAATAATGGATGAGGAGGTGTCAAGTCCAGGAGAGGAAAAGCTGCTTCTGTAATGAGCCAGCCACTCCCAGTCCCTATTCAAGCCCAGATTAATGGTGTTAAATTTGCAAATGAATTTTAGTTCTGCTGTTTCTCTTTGAAGTCTGTTTCTGAAGTTTTTTGTTCAATGATAGTGACTTTTAAATCTGTAATAGAATGACCAGGGAGATTGAAGTACTGAGGATAAACCAAATTCTGCTCTCATTTACATCACTGTAAATCCAAAGCAACTCAGCTAAATAGAGTTATTTACATTTTACTGTGGGGTGACAGAGAGCAGAATTTGTTCCTAATGTTATTTACTTCACATTGTTTTGTCATTTTATTTGTTTGACTTCACTACAATAATATGAGGAAAAATATATATTCCTCATGGATGCCATTTAACATTTAGTGTGTTCATCCTTAATCTGCCTGTCGTGATATGATGCTATCTTCGTTATTGGAGCAGACGTTTTTCCTTACATATACTCCACCTATTAAATCTTTAAATATCTATCCACTGACTGTGAGAAATTGTTTTTGTATGTATAAAATATTTTCTATCACAAATCTGCATTTTAACTTTTCAGTGTTACATTTCATATAGACATTGTACACGATGACCTGCAGCCTTTGGCACAATGAAGAACTAAATAAATAAACCAAAAGACTGGATCTCAGCATACATTCTCCCAAGACACTGGCCTCTGTTCTGCAGACTCACTGACAGTTGTAATCAGTCAGATATGCAACGGTTAGTCACGTCAGATAGTCAAAACTGCAAACTCTTTCAAGACAGGAAAAGGTGGGCGTACAACAGTGACTCAATAAAACAGTCAGCAATCTCAGGCCTTATTGCTCATTTAAGCTGCTACTTTACCAGAATCTTAAAACCCCTTCTTTTTTTTTTTTTAGCCAGTGACTTTTTTCCCCCTCTCGTTGAACTCTGAAGGCAGTCAATCAAAACACAAATCTTAAACAATATGTAAGAGCGCAAAACTTAATGCAATCAGTTCAAACCCTAACACAGAACAGGTCTTTGGCTGTCAAATCTAGTAACTGATCTTTCTTTTCAAGCCAAGTCATACACTTTCAAAACCTGCCTGAGACACACATCATTTACTATCAAGCGTACGACTTCAGACGATCTTGGCCATATTTTTCTAAGAGCAAGCGACAGAGAATGTTTCAAGAGAATAGAACTGTCATGTAGAGTAAAATAACTTTCCAGGTGGAACTGTGCTCCAGTTGTGCCCATTTCTCCAACAGACACAAGTGAGAGTGAAGTCTGTGAGTTCCAGGCTCTGGCAGGGGGGATGGAAAACCAAAAAGGTTAAATTCTGGTAGCAGGCAGCAACGAGAGCATGTGGAAGTAGTTGGCTGCCCTCATCCTCGCTACTCTAGAAAAAGGTAGAGAGAGACCCTTCTGCAGGTCTCTCAAAACTGACATTGCAGAGAAGAGTAACTATAGAGGAATAGTAGGAATTTAACCTATTGCTTACACAAAAATTCACCGGTGACATTTCACCCATTTGTACAGGGGTGGCTACAGCAGACATCTATGGGAGCTTCCAAGTGCATCTACAGACAGAATTTGGTCCTACCATATTATGGTTTTATTAATATGTCAAATAGCCATAAAAGCCTGTCTAGATTAAAAAAACAACACGATAAAGCACACTGCTTGTGACAGTTTGAAAATTCATTCTACAGCTAGACAAGTGCTGCAAGATTTTCTATCCCAAAAATATCTCTGCATAATACAATGGCCAAAAAATACACACTTCATATAAAGGGCTATATTTTGCCTTCTGCCAAGGCCTGTGCGCATGTCTAAATTATCATCCTGCCAAAGCCTAACTACGAGCAGTTGAGCACGTCTAATTTGAAAGGGGGAGAGTTTTCTTTTCCCTACTTGATATTCTTAGCTACACAGATGCAATAATGTATCAGCATTCAGGAAGTCTCAGCTAACCAATTCACTGCTTTTTGTAGGACAAGGGCCCAATCCTCAAGGTGCTGAGCACCCTCTACTTCCAGTGAAGCCTAAGGGGATTGAAGGCATTCGGCACCTTTTCAAGAGGTGCTCTACACATTATAGGATTGGGCCCAAAGTACATTTCATAGGATTATGTATTTGTGTGAACACTTACGCTTTCCACAGTTAGATTTAATTGATTTTCTGTCTATCTTTCATCAGCTGCAAAATCTTTCTATGTACCTTTTTTTAATAGCTTTCTCTGTGCCCTTAAAAATGTAAACTATTTACTTCTGGTAGCTAATGAATAATTATAGTACTCTTTAATGAGCCTCACAGGGTAAGAAATTATTTGGCACTCTTGCTTGAATGTGTCCCCAAACTGTGCATTCTTTGTCATTAACACATGTGAGTGCAACTGACATAGTAATGGGCAAGCCTGACATATGTTGGAGCCTAAAGCTAACAAGAGAAATTAGCTTGGAAGCAGACTTGGCGACCTGTGGAGGTGTTGCATATTTTTTTCATCCAGATGCTAATGTGATTAATTCAAAATATCAAGACACAAAAAAATGAAGGGCCTGATCCAAAACCCATTGAAGATGGGAGTCATTCCATTGACTCCAATGGACTTTGGATCAGGCCCCTAAGGATAAGTTACTGCCCTACACCCTCGCATAAGCAACTCCCATTGAGACTAATGGGACTTCTGCATACACATTTAGGACCCAGTGTTAGGATACTTGTATTTCCCCATCCAAAAAAGTGTTTGTGTTGCCATGGGATAGAAAATAAATAAACAAAACGGTGAAGTTGCAGGTAATCTCTTCTATTGGATAATATTCAAATGTGCAGACGTCAGAGCATCCCCATGGGTCATGGGAAAGAAGGGAAACGGAGAGAAGGTAAAGAGGTAGGTTGATGATTCAGACTTGACGATTACATTTAGAGATACAAAGATCAAAGGGGGAGCTATTTTGAAAGATGTAAACTTAAAGTCAGAAACAGGTGTGGATTAGTTTCTTGCCTCTGAAAAATGACTTCTTTACTTTTTTATTTTTCCTATCCAACTTCATGCAGCCACCAACATTCTTCTCTGCTCTATGTGTAGCTTTCTCACGTCTGTTTGCTACTACTGTTTGCTTTCCTGCTATTTTAAGTGGTGTTATAAAAATCTATCATTAATGATAACTCTCTCTCTCTGTTCTGTCTAAGTCTGGAAGACAAGTCTGGACCAATTTCTCCATCCTGCCTCTGGCAGGAGAATGTGGCATTTCAGATCTTCCACCAAGTCCCGGCTGCTTCAAAGGAAAATCCCTACTTTCTTCCGTTAAGATCATAAGAAATATAGGGGGAGGGGGTCAGCTCTGTTTGGACATAATTACACTTCATCAAAAGAAGCTTTCTTCATCTTCCATGCGTGAAAAGTCTGCAAGCAGTTAAGTCTGTCTTTTTTCTTTCTTTTTTTTTAAATATAAAAATTGCTATTTGGGAAACTAGCCAAAACTCAGAAAGCCAATATAGTAAAAGAGTGCACACCCTTTGTTTTTCTTTGAAGTTTCTTAAATAAATATGTTGAGAGTTTGTAAAGTACACTATCACTTTTCCATAGATTTTACCCAGATTGATCAGAGAAAACTTCTTAACCAAAGACTGAAGAACACAAAAGATAAATGAAACTACTTTGGCCAAATATGAAAAGTGTTTATATATATATAATTAAAATTAAAATATGTGTGCATATGTATATAGTGCCAGATCCTTTAGATACTCTACTTCATTTCCTATGTTTTAATAAAAAAGTATATTTCATAGGTTTCAAATGAGATTCAGAGCACACAGGTAGTACATCATATGTCAGTTCTTTTTCAACACTTGTTATGGGATATAACTACTGTACTTTTATTGTAAGGCTGCACTGGTGGTGGAGCCAGAGAACCTTCAAATTTAATCCATCAATGGAAAGACAAAAGCAGACAGTAACTTTTTTTTTTTTAAAGGAAGTAAGATAAATGGAAGAGAAGAAGAACACCTTATCCTAGAGGGTAGTGAACTCCATTTTTATATCATATTACCTTTGCAGTAGAGTGGTCCTTTATTATACATAATTTCAAAAAACTTAAAAGCTAAAAAGTACACATTATTGGCCACATTCCTAAAATAAAATCTACTCACTGGAAACAGTCCATATTGAATCATTTTTATCAAACACTTATAATTGTAACAATGTGCCATCTGATGTGAACTATAGAGGCAGTTGTCAGAGGTTTGACTTTCTCTGATAAACGATCGCTCTGTCAAAGCTGGATTGCAACTCCTCTACATAGGGTATTATTATAAAATTAGCATTTTTGTTAATTTTGCAACAGAGTGTGTGACCTTTTTTTTCCCTGGATGACTTTTTAAAAACTAAATATTACATTAACTATACAAAAAATATTTAGGCTGAATCAGTGGCCTGATATAGCAAACCCCTCTGAGGATTCCTTCAGTAAAAACTGACAAGTTAGTTTCCTTCAAGCAGGGCTGGCTCTAGGCACCAGCTTACCAAGCAGGTGCTTGGGGCGGCCACTTCGGAGAGGGGCGGCACGTCCAGCTGTTCGGCGGCAATTCGGCGGACGGTCCCTCGCTCCTGCTCGGAGCGAAGGACCTCCCGCTGAATTGCCGCCGCAGATCGCGATCGCGGCTTTTTTGTTTGTTTGTTTGGCTGCTTGGGGCGGCCAAAACCCTGGAGCCGGCCCTGCCTTCAAGGCATCCTTTCAGTCATTAACTCAAATTTTAAAGCAGCTGCAAGAATTTTAAAAGGAAATTCTTTTCAATCTTTGCCTTGGTTATAAAAGCTTCTTATGACTGGAGTATAGATTTCAGATTAGAGGAAGCTCTTAAGCAGCAAAGAGACAACTTCAGGGCTCTAAATCTTTAGGAAACTAGAAAGTTATAATCTCTGCCATTCTGATGTAAGCAATGTATATTAGAGGTTAAATTTCATTCAAACCAAAAGCCTACAACCAAGGTTAATAAAGTTAAGCAAGCTACGGACAGGGAACATAAGATTGCATGTTGCTGCACATGTGGAGCCTGATTCAAAGCATGCTGAAGTCAATGGAAGGCCCTATGGGATTAGGCCCATAAAATGTATGGCCTATAGCTAAGGCCCTACCAAATTCACGACCATGAAAAACGTGTCACGGACCGTGAAATCTGGTCTCCCTCTGTGAAATCAGCTCTTTTGTGTGCTTTTACTCTACACTATACAGATTTCATGGCGGAGATTAGTGTTTCTCAAATTGGGGGTCCTGACCCAAAAGGGAGTTGCAGGGGGGTCGCAAGGCTATTTGGGGGGGGGCATGGAATTGCTATCCTTACTTGTGTGCTGCCTTCAGCGCTGGATGGCCAGAGAGCAATGGCTGCTGACTGAGGGCCTGGCTCTGCAGACAGCAGTGCAGAAGTAAGGGTGGCAATATCATACCATGCCATCCCTACTTCTGCGCTGCCGCTGACTGCGGCTCTGCCTTCAGAACTGGATTCCTGGCCAGCAGCTGCCACTCTCCAGCTGCCCAACTCTGAAGGCAGTGCCACCACCAGCAGCAGCGCAGAAGTAAGGGCAGCCATACCGCAACCCCCACACACAATAACCTTGTGAGCCCCCCATACACACAACTCCTTTTTGGGTCAAGACCCCTACAATTACAACACCTGACATTTCAGATTTAAATAGCTGGAATCATGAATTTTATGATTTTTTAAATCCTATGACAATGAAATTGACCAAAATGGACTGTGAATTTGGTAGGGCCCTACCGATAGCACATGTAAGATGCAAAGAACATAACGATAGCTCTTCCTGCTACCAGTTAAGAGGCTGCTTTACTGCTACAGGAGCACATGCATTTTTCTTCTCTCATTACCATGGCCTGAAATCTGTTGTGTGACTTCATGTAACTCAGAACATGAAACTCTTCACTTCATTCTCCCCTCCCAATATGAGTAAAATATAGAACCAGGGCAGTAAATATTTTTTTTCAAAATTCAGATGTCATAAAAACAAGCAAAAAATGTCAGGAGTCAGAAAAACCTGGCAAGGTGCAAAGACAACAAACTCAGTCTGGACAAATGCTGAAGTCTGTGAATAAAACCTGCATTTATCCTTGTAAATGAAAGGCTGATGGGGATTTATTTACAGACTAATCCGTATTTCATTGTGGAATCAGTTTGACTTCTCGACTGCATTTGTTATTCATTCTAAAAATATAAAATGTAACAGCGTACCTCTTCCACTCCTGCCCACAAATCTTAGGTCATTAAACCTGGCCACTTGGTTCTTCATCACAGCAGAGGCGTTCCTCAGCTCTGCAGAATAGTTTTCATCATTTCCAGCCATGACGGTGACCACGGTCCCATCAGGTACTTCTCCTAAAGCCACCACCTGTGACAATGGGGAGACAGCAATAATTCTTGAAATTAGGTTTGAAAATGTTTGTCTTTGTTGCAGTTTACACATCTGCACCTTCGGTATTAAGCTCTGCGGTGGTTGTTGCTGTCAACTGTGGTCAATAGTCATGAGCCAGCTGAGTAAGCAATAAATCGTTACATCAAACAGAAAAACATCTCATAATGTCTCGCTTTCTCATAGTCTAATAGAGGGTCCTTCTTTGTTGTACCTATTCAGAAATGTTCAGTATCTTTATGGGGAGTATATGGTTTAATAAATCCTCAAAGCCAACTTTGTTCTTTGCAGCTCGTGTGCAGTGGGAAAACATGAAATATGGCTCCTATCCATAAATCATACATGAGAATGCATTTGAAATGGAAAGTTGGATATTATTATCAGCAGCCATTTTGCTCTGCAATTCTGTTCTATTTAAACTCTTAGACTGGCTCCCATCACGGTAGTATCTGAGCACTTGATCATGTCAGATTTCACCAGAGAAACTGGGTTAGGCCTAAAGAGTTGGAGGGGAGACCTCCAAATAACATCTAGCTGCAGCGGGGAGTAGTGCTGGGGCTTCAATAAATGGCACACCTCCTTTGGAAGAGTTCTCCAACATTCTGTTATGGAGCGTTGTGCTGCTGGAACTGACATCTTTCAGATACAACATAAAACCAAGAGCCTATCCACTTGTAGCTGTTAAAGATCTTGTAGCACTTGTCTCAAGAGTAGGGTGTGGTTAACTCTGGTGTATTGTTCTAATTCTAACTTGGGTGACAACACTATACCAACATAATATGACCTTGTATTTCAAATATATATGATATTCTCACTTCTTGTCCTACAGATTGTGTACTGCTGGAGTAGGCTATTAAACAGATACTGAATTTCAGTGCAGCCAGAAGTGAGAACAGATTATTATATTCTGTTCTGAAAATGCTTTGGGATATAAAATAGTATTTTTATATTTAAATTAGAACATGAGCACTGATTCACTATGAAAGTTCATTTCAACGTTACTTCAAATAGGATGCAATGATTCTCCACAACAGTACTAAGCAAATAATTTTCCTATGCCCTTTACTGTAACATTACTAACACCAAATATAAATGTGTAACAAATAGAGTCACAAATTTTGTACATGAGAGTTTTAAAACTTTTTATAAAAATACTTGGCCTGAGACATTCTAGCTTATGATTCTACTGAACCCTGTCCCTTTACAATTACTACCGTTTGATGGTCAGATATTATTTTTTTATTATTCAGACTACAAAACCAGGTGATGATCAACTCTTTTTTTCTGAAATACACTCTATGATATTTTGTAATCAATTCAACTTTAACTGTCTTTCCCAAATATGATCATGTCTGAAACTAATAAGTTCAGGTCAAATCATACCATCAATTAAGTAGAAATAATTAACAGCTCTGAATAAATATGGACGGCATGATATAACCCTGTGTGCTGAACAGCAACAAAAATAGTGTCAAATGTATACCAAATTTGAAATATACATTAATTGATAGATTCCATTACTAAAAATTATTGCTCTGATGATCTGAATCGGAGCAAGCATGTAGCAAAGCTGATGCACTGCATATGATGGATTAAACTGATGCTTGTATAATTTTCCAAAGACCACCTAACACACAAAGGGAGTGTTGCCACTAACTTCGGTGAAGCAGGATTTCACCCCAAAAATTACTGTAAAGTGATTTTAATGTCACTGACCACAAGAACATAGGAACTGACATATTGAATAAGGCCCATGGTCCATCTAGCCCGGAGGTTCTCAAACTTTTGTACTGGTGCCCCCGTCACATAACAAGCCTCTGAGTGTGACACACACACCCTCATCAATTAAAAACCCTTTTTAATGTATTTAACACCATTATAAATGTTGGAGGCAAAGCGGGGTTTGGGATGGAGGCTGACAGCTCGCGACCCCCCATGTAATAATCTCACAACCCCCTGAGGGATCCCAACCCCCAGTTTGAGAACCCCTGATCTAGCCCAATATCCTGTCTCTCACAGCTGCCAGAACCAGATACGTCAGACCAAGGTGCTAGAAACCCCACAATAGCCAGATGTGGGATAATCTGCCCGCCTACCCTCTACTAGTCAGAGTTTGGTTTAAACCGTGAAGCATGAGGTTTCATATCACTTCTAAAAAAAAATTAAGTTTTGAGTTTTGACTATTACAACTCTGGATATTCTTGTTATCCATATACATGTCCAATGTGAGTTACAAAAAACTTCAACACATTACATCCAGAAAAGCAAAAGAAACTCAGAGCAGAGAAGGAAGTGCAAGTCTGTCAAGGGGCCTCAAGAAGAGGGAGTGAAATTACTCTGTCCTCAACTCACCTCCTTGTGTCTATGTATTATGCAGCAGATCAAATATTGGGTAAGACTGATCACAATCTGTCTTGAACCCTCGTAATAATGAATAATATAGATTGCTATCTGGACACAATGGAATGAGCATGAGTAAGAAAAAATACTCTTCGAAGGCCCTTCTATCTTGACCCCTCAACGTCTTCATTTTCAGTGGGTTTCACTCTGATCCGTAAGTGGGGGTTTTTAAAAAAAAAATGTTGTCTATTTAAGTTCAATTTGTCATTTTAAACAGCAGTACAATTTGTGTACGACACTTCTTGAGTCATAGTGCTAGCATGCTGCTCATACCTAATATGCACCGACATTATTCTTAATGTACAGCATCCTTTGACACACTGTTATGTAATGTCACTGAATATTATTCTTACTGAGAACAGACACAGGGAGCTCTGGGTGCAAACATGAAACTTTGTCTAATAAAACAAAGTTCCATCATACTGCACAAAATATTTCTCTACTACCGAGTAAGAATAATACATTTACCACTGCCATTTTACATTTTTTGTAATGAAATATTAATAGGCTATGGCACATATGTAATGTCACTGTTCTGGCCCATAGCTTTACAAAAAAGTCAGAAAGTTAGAAAAATACATATTATTTATCCACTTTTTAAATTAAGAATAACTTTATGTATTGAAAGACTTTTTGTGTAAAGAAGTGAACTTGAGTTGGCAGTTTTTATGCCACGTATCAACCTAAATGATTTAAAATATCTTAGACAGAAAATCAAGGATTATAATGCATTGCAAAAAAAAAGGCAGTAGTACTAATCATTAAACATAAATATCTAAGAGTAGCTACTCTGTGGGCTATTTAGCTATTTTTCAAAGATTAATATCTCAGCCATTTAAAAATATTTATTTTCAAAAAGGCACCAATCCATACTAAAATACCTATAAATTCTGATGACTAAAAATTAAGCATTTGGGGGTTTTTTTAGCTAGGTCTCAGCAAAAAGGCACATGGAACCACAAAACACAAATCTTAGAATTTGAAAATGACTTTATCAATGCATGTACTTTTTCGAATAACAATTCATGTCTGGTCTGGCAACCTGTTTGCCAGTTTCAGTCCCATGGGATTTGAAATGGCCAAGGTATGTACACTGAAGACTGACGTTATAAATGTGAAGCAAAAATACTACACAATAATATTATGTAGTAAGACTCTTTACATAGTAAAAAGATTGTTTCCAGAAAGAGCTCGTGTACATGATATTAGCTGTTTTCAAACACTACTATCTCTATCATTTCAATACCTTTGCTTGTAAAAATACTAAAAGACATTATTCGCATAAAGGGCTCCCAGAATGTAAAACCTCCTATATTACAAATAATGTCTTTTCTTGCCTAGAGTTTGCCAAAAGAGCATCTGAAGCTATTAAAAATATTTTAATGGTCTATAACTTAAAACAGAATAACTGATTTGCACTACTTTTTGTTTAAAAAAATACATCTGGACTGACAATTTATACACCAAGTTCAGCTTGAAGCTATTTAAAACAGCTGAGTTATAAACTCTGGAAACTGGGGGTTAGAGTGAAACGCTGACAGACCCTTAACTACTGGTGCTACTGGATATAGCTTGAATACTGTACATTGATTTTTTCTTGATTGTTGTTATCTTATGTCAACTAATGCTTTTTGCTACTATCAGCTTCTTGCAGGACAACAAAGAACATACAAGCCTGGTGTAATAATTCTGTCTTTGCGTGTCTCAGTAAGATGATACTGAAAGAATTGTCAACTGAGGGACAAATCCTGTTATCCCAACTCAAGTAAGTAGGCCCATTGACTACTATGGAACTACTTGTGAATAACGTGAACATGATTTGGCCCCAGTCCCATTGTCCCAATTTCCTTTATATCTTAGCCACCTGAACATTATTAAGCAGTTACAAAGCTATGTTAATAAGTGCATTGTTAACATTCTTCACTATAAAAATAGTTTGCACTAACTTAGTCTTACTACTCAGTATTTTAAACAAGAACTCCCTTCACAGCTCATGTAAATATTAATACTCCAATTCAAGTGTTTTACTAGCCAACATGATTTTAAAAAATTATAATCAAAACTATCACTGTTTATAACATACTTCCTTTCCTACAATTGATTTATATCTGTTTTTTTTAAATTAAAACAGTGGTATGTCCAAAGCACTTTTTAACTAGAGAATCCTATAATATAATTATGATATACTTAACACACCATTCAAAATATTATCATCAACATATTATTTATTGCCAATAAAACTTCAGTTGCCAATTTTTAAAAAGCATGCTGTATGTGAGCTAGTTACGGTACATCCCAGATCTGTATATATATATTTTGGTTAAAGATAACTGCTACTGTATTACATTAAGTTATAGTGATTTTTTTTGTTATATATGCATTTGGATTATTTCATCTTGAAATTGTGCAGAGTTACATATCATTTCAATTTATACAGTGAAAAGAAAACTGATGAAATATGTGTTCAAGATAATTGTTAAGTAAATGTAATTAGGATTTACAGTACAGTTTTTCAGTAGTAAATAAAGGTAATACATACAGAATGTATACATAATGCATGCACATATATTCTCTGTGTAAAAATACAGATGTATGTAAATGTGCACATGCTTTATAGCTGAGTGGTGGTGTAAGTGGTCAAAGAACTGCTCGTAGTCAATTTAATATCCCTGACACCTCAATAAACCGGATAAATCTATGCAGGTCTGTCAATAGGTACCTGTATGGCCTTTATTACTGTAGTATTTGACTATTGTGCATACTGAATACTTCATCCAATTTAGCTAGTGTGTGCTTAAATATATATAGACAGAGAGGGACTGGGAAATGCTCTAAACACATCTGTCCTTTTATCAGGTTTAAATGTGCTTTTTTGTAACCATATCTTGTGTCATATTAGGTTCATATTTTTCTCCTAAACTTTTTAATCCAGCAGATGTGATAGTATCCTTTAAAGGTAAGTAAATAAGAAAAAGTAGAAGAAGATGATGCCTGACATTTCAAAAGAAGCCAGAGACAGATATAACTGCAATGTGTAATGTTTACTTCTGTGAACTATAACTTTAATACTAATCTAATCTAATCTAATCTAATCTAATCTAACAATGATCAAAATTACAATCAAGGTTACCTGAAATCTCCTCCTCCTTACCCCCAACCATCAGTGCCCTCTGAATAAGACTTGCTCAGGAAAAGTGATCTACACCTGATATTTGCCATGGCCCTTTAATGCTTGGCAAAGTTACAGAAATAGAAGATTTTCTAATGGCTCTGTTTAGCCTGTTCTCTGCAATCTCTAACAAGTGGGGCCCACAAAGACTACTAATCATTTAACGATCTTTCCCTGTCATATATGTGAGCTTCAGACAAATGTAGTCTGTTTCTGTCTGATATTAAAGCAAGCCATTCAATCTCCATGTCAGCTTTACATACACTTATTTTAACGTCAGTTTCCTTTACTGATGCTATTGATTTTTCACTTACAAATATATCCCCCTTAGTAATGATTACATCTCTATCGGTCAGGAACTACAGCACTCTTAGATAGTTATACTTTATTCTAGAAGATACTGATTCCAAACTCTTCTGCTTTTCAATGATTTTCAGGCAGGGTAACTATATTTTGCCAGGGATGCTGCAATAGCAGGAGGTTGGAGGGGTTTCGATTTTACACAGGCAGTAAAATCCAAAATTGCGAAGTTTAGATCTGCTAATTCCGGTGCTGGGTTTTGGACTGACTCAGGTGCTGATGGACAGGCACAGGTGCCTTGGGACAGCCGAGTTACTACTCATTTCACCACTGAAGGAATTGAAAGAAATCTGCAGCGGAAAGTTTGGTGGGAGGGTAAAGGCTTGCTTAAAAGCAAGCACACAAACAACCACACAATAATCCTTTCTTAACATTAGCGGAGTGTGCGGATGTCGACTGAAAATGAAAAGCAACATTCCCGATTTAGATCTGGGTGGTATTTATTATCTAAATAGCGTATGATGTTACTGATAACTTATGCACTGTCCCCTGCCAAAATGAACGTCTTCTGGACAGACACTTCCTAACTTGTCCAGCAGGAGAAGTGAAGGGGCACCATCTCCCATTGGGAGGGCAAGAGCTCTGTCCTCTCTCCCCACTCTTAGCCCCTTTGTAGATCCCAGTTTTAAAATCTGGATAATTTTTCTACCCCTAGCTTAGGAGGATCTGTTCTCCAGAAGCAGCTGTAAAACAGTGTAACTCCGGGAGTCAGCAACACCTCCCCCTACCTCCTCACACAACGAAATACAAATAGCTTGACGCTTCGCAAAAAGTAAGTTCAACCTGACACCTAGAGAGACACACCCAAGTGAAAAAGAGAAAAAAAGTTCCATCAGGGACGTGGGTCCTTCTCCTGGTGTCCTTCCTAAATCAACAGCAGGGCACGCACACACAACACCATCAAACCCTGCTTCATACCCGTGAATACATCAATTAACATGCCTTTAGAAATTGTGAAAGGAAGGGGGCAGACCTTTGGTGCTGAAACGGAGGAGAGGGAACATTTGGAGGAAGCTCAAAGCCACCCCTTTTCCTCTCCCCTTTCTTATAACCCTATACATTGCTTTGGGGATGGGTAAATCCCCGCACCTACTTGAAAAATATTCTGCATCCAGTCCCCCTGTTACTTAGAGGTTGCACTGCTCATGTGGTTAGGGGGTGCACGGAGTTAGAAGGTGCATTGTTCTGGTAGGCAGTATACGGTGGAGTGAGGCGTTAGCTGCCTTGACCTGGTAGTTTTGGGGTGTCTGGGATGTCAATGGAGAAGCGGGTTCAGTGGGTGCTAAGGAGTGTATGACTGTTGTGGGGGGCATTAATGGAGAGGCACTGTTGGTGGTTAGGAGATGGTGGTGTGAATGGAGGGTAGTTAGATGATGCCTACGGTGGTTGAGAGTGTACGCTTGCTAATGGGAGGCGTCAGCCTGTGCATTGCCTGGTGGTTGGGGGTGCCCGGTCGTTATAGGGGGTGGGTAGTTAGTTGATGCACTGCCTTGTGGCGAGGGCGTATGTGGTTGTTAAATGAGAATTAAGGATTCCTTTTTCCTTGTGGCTAGGGGTGTACTGCTAGCAAGGGGGGGCTGCTCGAAGGGAGGTGGCCCTGCGGGTCAGGGGTCTATGCAGTGCCCTGTGGAATGAGAGGATGCAGTGCCCATTGCCCTGGTGCCTAACGGGCACGGTTGTTTGTGAGGGGCTCCTAAGGGGTGCACAGTCGTTGTGGGGGCACATGGGTGTTAAAGGGGGCCGAGAGAGGACACACAGCCCTTGCTGCAGGGGGTGTATAACTGTTCACGGGAGGGGGGGAGCGGCAGGCTCGCCTGGCCCTGGTCGCTAGCGGAGGAGGCTGCAGGGCACACCGAGCGTGTGTGTGTGTGTGGGGGGGGGGGGGGTCTTACCTTGAATGCCACCGGGAGGGTCTTGTTGCAGCGCCAGTGCGAGGGCAGCACGGAGCACAGGAAGTTCGGGCTGTCGGTCCGGACCAGCTCGGCGGGGTGATCGGCGATGATCTCCACCATGGTGCGGTTATCGTGGGGGCGCAGCCTGGGCACGGCCGCCGCCGCCTCTTGCTGCTGCTGCTGCTGCTGCTGCTGGGCTGCTACTACCGGGCTCACTTCGCTCATCTTGCCGGGCTGCAGGCTGCTGGAGGGGGGGCTGAACCTCCGGCTGGTGCTGGGATCTACGGGAATACGCATCACAACAGCCACAAGTTAGCGAGCTGAGGGGGCGGTGGGGGGGTCACTGGAGGAGGCGTGTAGTGGGGGGGTGAAAAAAGGGGTGAATGGAGAAGTGGAGGGGAGAGGACGGGGAGGAAAGCGCAGGAGCGGGTTAAATGCAGGAGGGGGGAAATCACAGCTAAAAAGGGGGGTGATGTGGCTGATTTGGGGGCGAGTCTGCAGCCTGGAGGAATGGGGGACACAGTGTCTGGCTGTGGGATCCTAGGGCTGCCCCCCTCTTAGCAAAGCCCAGCTGGAAACTGCATGGTCCCGGGTCTTCCTTCCTTGTTCAGTCTCTCTTGCTCTTTTCCCTTCCCTCCTTCCAGCCACCGCGTCTTCCCTCAAGTGCTCGGGATTTCCTTCTTTTCTGTCTTTCCTTTTGTCTTTCCTCTTCTCCTTTTGGATTTTTAAAGGTTGCCCGGGAGAGGTAAAGCCGCTGCTGATTTCAGCTTCCCGGGTTGCTGCTGTTTGCAGGAGAAGCAGCAGCGAGAAGAGGAGGGTACGTTTCAGCTACTGAGAGGGGGTGCTAAGGGGAATGTCCCGTTTTCCTCCAAGGAAGTCTTCCCCCTCCACAAAAAAATCTTGATCGGAGAAAGTTTAGATGCCAAGTGACTTCTCGGCTTTTCCGATCATTAGTTTTTGCTTCAGGAGGGAGAGGGGGCTGGGGTGGGGGGTAAAAAGTTTTGAAAAGTGTCTCTGCAAAGCTGTTTCCCTTCCCCCAAAGCTACTTCAGCACAAACAAGAAAGTTCTCGGGTTTTTAGCCAGAAAAAAAAAAACGTAGTCAAAATACTAATAATTAAAAGAGAAACATTCGGAGGCTGCGTAAGGACGAGCAGGGCTTTTTTAAAAAGTTCAGACTTCCGACTCCCGGAAAAATAAGAGGGAAGAATAGACAGAAGCAGTTGTCAGGCTGTTTTCTAAAATACGCTCAAGTAACTTGTTGGAAAAGGGAGCTTTGGTGCACTCCGGTTCCTTGTAATTAAGTCGCGGCTATGTCCTAGTCCGTTCAGTCGAATAGACCAACAAAAATCTTTATTTTTCTTCCCTTGATTAATAACAACAACAAAAAGATAATTATTTTTTTTCTGAAAAACTGGTTTTAAAAAACTTCTTTTGGGTCCCAAAAGTTGAGGTCGGGGAGGATGAAGGAGCCGGAAAAAAAAAAGCCTCCGTTGTTGGTTTTTTTTTTTTTTTTTTTGTCCTAAATGTGGTTTTTTGGAGGCTGGGATTTCTAATGATTAGGTTTTTGTGGTTTATATATACAGGACTCTCTGGCTACGGCGATCGTTATGCTGATGAGAGTCAGCAGCACGTGGTGTCTCAACCCCGTCCTCATACTTCTGCAGCCTTCAAAATAAATAAAACAATGTGCATCCCCCACAGAAGAAGGAGCTTTGCTTTCAGGCGATCTCCCCCACCCGGGGACAGGACTAGAGGGAATGACAGGACTGTCTCCGATCTGTACTTCTCTCCGGGTTTTTCCGTTAACACATTTTTTGTTTGTTTTGAAAAAAGCCTGGACTATCTGGTTTGCCAACTAATAATACTTAATAATTTGGTGCCAAAGGGTTTTTTTTGTTGTTGTTGCTAAGACCCTGTCAGTCTAAAGCCTAAAACATTTCCTTGAATAAATGAAAGCTAGAAAACCCGCCCTTCAGACTATTAAGGTAAAGAGAGTCTGGTTTGTTTTCGCCCTTAAAAAAAAGGCAGATCTTATTAAAAACAATTTACATACCCAATAGTAAAAAAGTGTCAACGCCTCCCAGAGCAGATAACAACCTATCAAAACTCTCCCTCGAACTTACTTCGAGGTGCCACTTCCACCTTCTTGTACAAAGTAAGCGCTGTGGGTGGGGGGGTTAGCTGCGCGAAGTGCCGGTGTGGTTTGGGGTGATGGGAGGGGGGCTCCGCTTATGGTGCCTTTATGCAGCTTTTTCGCACACAATTCTGGGAGCATTTTCAGCACCATAAAACAAGTCTTTGGCCTTCCCCCGACGCTTTCCCCCCTTCCCCATGAAAAAACCTGCGTGTACCCAGGTAAATGATCCGAAAGCACACGTCTTAGGGACCCAGACCACAACACTCTCCTCTCTGCGCTTTATTCCAGCTGTAGGTTCTGCTGCCGGCTTGTTTTCACAATAGGGTCTGTGTCAACTTTCGAAACCAACCCGCAGTGCTACACATAGCGCATACATAAAATGATCCTCTCTGACGATTAACACAGGATTGAGTTATTCCCCACTACAACCACCGTCGCCTGTTATCTGACAAACATTAAAAAGGAAGGTGAAACTTCCGGAGCTTTGGTCTTTATTTATTTACTTACTTGCAATTAAAATGTTCAAAAGGATCTTTTTTTCGGTCACATGGGAGAGCTCTCGCTCTGTATACCGCTAAATGTGGTTGGCAACTCTGTGCTCATGTCTGCAATAGCACACGTCCTTGAAGGAAATGCAGCGGATGACATGTATTTGTTTATTATTTTCATTCTATCTCTTTTTTCCATGGTTAATATGTTTGATAGTAACCCCTGATCACCTGGGACGATCTTAGGTTTTTTTCTCTGTATACTTGTCAAATACGAAGTGGTGGTGATGGGGAGTTTACTATTCCTACGTGGACATATAAGTATGATGAATAAGTGCTCCCATACTTACCAACAAAACGGGCAAGATCCTGTCCAAAAGGAGAAGTGTGCACAGTGCCCCGAAATGGGGAATTTAACAAATCTGCAAGGAGCTGAGTAATTTAAAGGTTTTCAGAGCTCAAATAGAGTTGCAGTACAGTCAAATATTTTAAAATAGTTATTTTTGGTACTATGTTTATTATTGTGCTTTTTAACACCTTCCTTTTAGATGAGGGATAACATTTTCCATTAGGTAGAGGGTACAGGTGTTGGGCAGAAAAGAAAAAGTTAACAGGAACCGTATGTTTCCAAGTACAGAATTAATTGGACAGTAGTTATTTCAGTATTTCTTTAAAATAAGAAGATACATTTCCTCTTTTAATTAGTCACATCAGTATTTTTGCAGTTGCCTCCCTCCATACTAAAATTTAAAAAGTTAGTTAGGATAACTCAAAAGAAGTTATAGGAAGTAACCAGTGTAAGGTCACTTAAAATAGTCTATAGTTATTTATAATTTTTCCACTGACCACCCTAACAAAGTTTCAGGTACCTGGCACAGCTGATTTTTAGTCTCCTTGCAAAAATGTCTTTCTGCTTAACTTTTACACATTTAACTGGAACTTGCTAAAGCCTGGAACAGATCACAACTCAGAGCACTAGAATTTTATTGAAATTGTTATGGACACCTTAATAAAACTACCCATAATGTTTATGGACCTGCATAAAGGTTGTCTGGGATTCTTTTTATATGTCCTTTATGCTATGTTCTGAATTATATGAAACTTTGGCTTGGATTTGGCTGAAAGACACTTGGGCAGTGGTTCTCAAACTTTTGTACTGGTGACCCCTTTCACACAGCAAGTCTCTGAGTGCGACCCCCCCTTAGAAATTAAAAACACATTTTTTAATATTTAACTCTATTATAAATGCTGGACATGAAACGGGGCTTGGGGGTGGAGGCTGACAGCTCGCGACCCCCCATGTAATAACCTCATGACCCCCTGAGGGGTCACGACCCCCAGTTTGAGAACCCCTGCACTTGGGGCAACCCTACCCTCCAGCTTTCTTCCGCTTCCACTTCAGAAGGGCTCATAATTTTAGCATAGGTTGAAAAGTGGATCACATTTTAAGAGGTTAGAGAGCCATAGGAGTTTAGAGAAAAAATGTTTTTTTAAAAGATTATGTATTAAAAAAACCTCCAGACCCACTTTATAAAATAAGATTTTAATGAGTGCATCTGTGATTGCTGCAAAAGCAACTTTGATGGTCTTTTAGCTCTTTTACTTTTAACTGTGTTACAAATACAGCTGTACTATATGGAAGCATTTTGCTAGAAAAACATATATTTTAACTGGCTTAGTATCTATTTAATTTTAAATTGGTAAAATTTGGACCCAGTAATCTCTGGACCTATCAATAATCTCCTGGTATAAACATTATCTGATTAAGGTAGAAAATAATTGATAAATGTTGAATGTTTCTGTACTGAATGATGTTTCATAAAAATATTTGTTTTGATGCTAGTTTGCTTGACTGGAATGTGCTGTAATCATGATACATATTGAACCTCTTATAACCTTCTCTATATGAGTGCATAGCCTTGATGGAAACTAGAATAAATTAATGTGTTTAACAGGTTTATTATTGTATCAGATATTTTGTGAGTCATTATAGCAATGTCAGCAATTACTGCTATAGTTAAGTACTTGCCAGTATTTTCTTTCCAAATTCCACCTTCCAGGAGTTTCTAACTCACTCATGAAAATACAAATCAGGCTGAAATGTGGTGTGACATTAGGGTAGTCCTGATCCCACTGATGTCAATGCCCAAACTTCTACAGACTTCAGTGGGAGCATGATGAGGCCCAATGTCTCATGGCAACACTTTGCTTTCATTGTGGTTACAAATTGACTACTTGTCCAGCTATTCTTTGCACTTAAAAGTATGTCAGGTAGAGTGGCTCAGAACTTACAGACTTCTGTTTGATAGATTTGGTTGATTCATTGTTTACTGTGCTAAGGAGCACAGATTTCAGAAGTACAAACACAGTATTACAAGAGTACATAGACTCCTTCAGTCTCTTTATTTTAGCTATCATGTCCCTGACCCATTGATTTATGACTGAAATACAAGAAAATTCTATGCTATCCTGAAATGTGCTGTAAGCATTTTATATCTCAGCACCGTACACTGTTTATATAGCGTTTACAATTTCTGGCAGTACCATAGACAGTCAAGTCTGAAAGACAGAATAGAAAATGACTACATAAAACAATAATTGATTGACATCTATAACATTATTGTTTCACACATTATTTTCTATTGATAGGAAGAGACAACTGTTAGTTGGGATTCTTGGGTTCTATGCATGGATTGCCATTTACTCACTGTGTGACCTTAGTAACTGGCAAGTCACTTAACACCTCTGTGCTTCAGTTTACCCATGCGTAGAATGGGGATAACAATAGTTACCTCACTTGGATGTTGTGAGATTTAAATAATTATTGTCATTATTGTCATGATTGTGATAAAGTCATTTGAAATCCAAAGATGAAAGGGGCTATGTTAGTGCAAAGTATTATTAATAAGTTTTCTTTGTTGATAATAATAAACCAGCTGTATCAATTATGAAAAATATTGTGATCTTATTCCTACTGGCTTTATTAGGCTCAGTTGCTCTCTGAAAGTTTGAACAGAATAGATGTTGGTTTCTCAACAGCATGCTCTAAAATGCACATAAACTGAAAAAAATGTAGATAATTGTCAAAGACTGGATTCTACACCCCCCCTTTCCCCCCCTCCAGTTTGTTTCTGCTTGTCCAGAAAAGGGTTGTTGCAAATTTAGGTCTCAATCCCCCTCCCGGAGTTCCCTTTTTTTTTCAATGAGGATAAAATGTTAAACAGTCACATTAGTAGATTCTAGTGGAGGATTGTGGCCCTAACTATTACTCTATAATGACATATCAAAGAACAAGTGTGGACTATGTTTTCTGTCTGGAGGACAAAGTCTGAGCTCTGGATTTTGATTACAGAAATTTTTATTTTGGTCGCTCTGTGTCAGGTAAATCATACTGTTGCTTTGCTTGGTCCAAAACAAACAATGCTCCCCCCCCCCCCCCCCAATACAATTATGGAGAGTTAAGGTTAAAACTGGTTTTCCATAACAAGGACAATTTTGCTCTCCCTCCCCCGCACTGATCCTTCTCACAAGTTCTCTGTGAATAAATAAATCCATCTGAAACTCTACATCCTGATTTTATTGCCAAGGTAGAACTTTTCTGGAAAGCTTCAGACAAATTGGACAAATTATTTTAGAGCTATGAGGGTTAAACAAAATTAGGGTTCACATTTTCCTAACTTTTTTTCGTTCATGTGTTTAAAAAGAACCCAACAGATTGAAATAGAAACTTCACAATTTGACCATAGTGAGGACTAGTGCCTCAGACTAATTGCGGGAGTGGAGGTGTAATTGTTAGTAATTAAAAGGGGTTTAATGTGTATACATTGGGAATCTTGCAGAGTTCCTAAATTTTGCATGCTGGTTTTTAAGAGTCTAATGAAGTCCACTCCAATCAGATACAAGCTCCATAAAGCTCACACAGGAGATACTGTGAGACTAAAGTTAATTAGATGGGGGGGGGAGGATTGTTTTCAGTATCGCAACCACAAGCATTCAAAAACCATGAGTCAGACCCCCCCAAAATTATGAGATTTCCTAAAAACCATGAGATTTCAAAATAATAAACTTTGGAGTCTTTTTATTTGTCCTGTTATGTTGGAGCATTTTACTGTTTTAAAACTTTCGGATTACTGTTTTAAAACTTTTCTCCAGCACCAGGAGGGCTGGAAATGTACTTTTAGGGGAGAAAAAATAAAACTGAGATTCTTAGTTAATAACATGATTCCAGCAGCTGGGGCTTTAGGAAAAACACCAAATAATGTGAGACTTGTGATAAAAATTGCAAGACTTGGCAACACTGATTCCTATTGGGTGGTACATTGCAGGGATGAAATATGAAAATAAAGCTTGTAGTAATGAAAGTGTGGGGTAAAGTGCACACATGGTATATACTAAACCAGCTCATTGCTAGGGAACTGCGAAGGTTATACTACCTCTGATCTCCCCACTCAAACGTCTCCCCAATGATGCAGAGAGCACAGCCAGGCCAAACCTCAGAAACCAGACTGTAATTTTGTTTATGACATCACACTTACAGCGTGTCTTGATCCTCCAAAATGCTGAACACTGGTCTGAATATAGGAAAGCACCTGTGTGCTCAAAGCACCTGTGTGCTCAAAGCACCATGTGCTTAAGTGCTTTGCTGGATGGAGGCCAGAATGCTCAGCATCTTTCAGGTTCAAGCCCTTTGTGGATCATTGTGGAGATGATATCAAGAGGATATCAACGTCAACACAGAAAGAAGCCAAAAGACCAGTGACAACAGCATAAGAGATTCTGTTCCCATGTGAATATGCCTTGTAATAAAGAGCAAAAAATAAAGAAAATATTATAAATGAAGCTAGTAGCAACACCTATAATTAAGATCGCCTAACTTTCTCCGTTATAAGACCTGTTTTCAGTTGCCTATAACTTTGCCAAATTTTAAAGTTCATTTGGGCTGAAATCTTCCATGCTGGGGGTGTGCCTCGGGCAGAATTTTTTGGAAAGTTTCCGCGAGAACAGTTCAGCCATTTCCAAGAACGATGTTAGGAGACAACACATTGTTTTGCAATTGTCAAAAAATTCTCCCAACCATCATGGTGAGGAGCTCTAACACACCCATATTTTGGAGATGGAATTTGAAATTTTGCTGGGGTTCACCCTGCAGTCAGTGAAGTGCCTTTTGATATCCCTGTGAGAATCTACTCAAGCTTGGCTTAATTACAAGCTTCTGAAAATCATTTTTTGCACATACCAGTAGAGACTTAGTGACTGACAACTAAATTATACAAAGATTTCATAGGAATTGTTAGGCTATATCAGACCTGTGGGCGGTCTAGTCCAATATCCTGTCTCCAACAGTGGTCAGCACCAGATGCTTCAGAATAAGGTACAAGAAACCCCTCAGCAGGCTGATGTGGGATAATTTATCCCTCCAGGAAGGTCTCATCCTAATCCCTAATAGTTTGAAAAATATTATCAGAATGTCTGTCAGCAGTTCAGTTTTCAACCTTGCTTTCAGAAGTTTATAACTCAGCCATAAAAATTCCTTTCAGACTGAAATCCAGAATACGATGTCTCAGTCCAGAAGTCAAATTTTATACAGATTTTTTTTAAGTGAGCTGTTTTTAAGTTACAGAACTAGAAGAAAAAATAGTTTTACTAATTTGGGACACTTTACTCATTTAGCACTTCATAACTCAGTAATAGATGTATTTTTCAAAAAGATAATTTGCAAGCTGTCTGCTTCAGGTGTAGATCAGGCCCTTCAATGAAACTCAAGCACTTAAACCCCCAAAGTCATTAACACTTGAAAGACAGATGCAAAGGAGATTCTATTTCTATGGGACTGATGTGAAATAACAGTTAATAATAGTAGGGGGTGTGCATGAAATAATATGAATAAAAACAGGCATTAGGGTCTAGGAAATGCATTTGGAATTAATACATTATCTAAATATATGTTTTTAAAAAGACCATGGGCCAAATCCTTCAGTCCTTACTTTTGCATCACCCACATTGTAGTCAATAGGCCAAATATTGGTTCTGTTCAAATCAAGAATCAACGTCCCTCTCCCAACGCTCCGAGAGTCAGAAGAACGTGTCCCCCCAATAATCGTCAGTGAAGTCCGAAGCGCACTACACCAGATGAAGAAGGGAAAAGCTCCAGGCAAAGATGGAATAACATCAGAAATGATTTCCGCAGGAGGCGAAAAACTTTGGAAGGCCCTCGCTTTAAGATTCAGTCGATATCGTGAAGAAGGAAAAATACCATCAAGTTGGAGGGACTAGAATACCATCTTGCAGTACAAGGAGGGGGATCGAGAAAATCTTAAGAACTATCGCCCTATATGCCTGCTCTCTCATATCTATAAACTCTTTACAAAGGTGATAACGAACCGACTCTCGCAGAGTCTGGATGAACAACAGCCGAGAGAGCAGGTAGTATTTCGAAGAAATTTCAGCACGACCGACCATATATTTACCCTTAGCCAGCTTCTAGAAAGAGCGAGGGAATACAAACTCCCGCTGTGCATTGCTTTTGTCGACTATGAAAAGGCCTTCTATAGCGTCGAGTTCAACGCAATATTAAAGGCGCTCGCAGAGCAGGGCATTAATACGCAGTACATCAGTTTGTTGAAGGAAGCAAATACTGGATATACAACAGACATTAATCTCCTCCACATCCCAATCGAGAAAGGCGTAAAGCAAGGAGATACGATTTCACCAAAACTATTTACCGCCTGCCTTGAAATGGTTATGAACAAGATCAATTGGAGGAGTGGTGTTAATATAAATGGAGAACGATTATCTCATCTCAGATTCGCGGATGACATCGTACTAATTGCCGAAAGCACCAACCAACTGCAGAGCATGCTATGAAGTCTCGGTTCTATAGAGCAGCATGAATAAAAGAGCTACACAGTGGGGATATCTATGAGGAACAAGGGAGCAGTGAAAGATGACTCCTAGGTTGTGAAGCAGAAGAAGGGCCACTTTCAGCTGCTCTTGTAGGAGTATGGTAGTGCCCATTGCTATTATGCTTCCCCTTTTGATGGAGGATATATAGCAACCTTGCCCCTGCTCTGTCCCTGGAGTACTCTCAAACTGTCCCCTATTCCCTTCCTTCAGCAGTTTGGGGTTGGCATGATTTGCCCTACTGGGAACTTTGGTTGAGTAAATAATACAGGATACATCCTAAAAAATACTAATGGCAACCCTTATTCATGCTGATGAGCACTTATTTATGAGAGCAGGTTGGTTAATTTCAGTGAGTCTATTTGTGTGAATAAGTGCTCACCAATCTAAGTGTTGAACAGTTGGCCTCTAAGTATCTATATTTCAAAGCAGCATCAGTGCACTCTAAAATTGTACCCAAATTATTCATGTCTACATGTTTGGCGCACAGTGTTTTGTATCTATGTTTTTGTGCCCTACAACCAGCAGTTGTTTTGCAACTTCCATTTCCCAAACAAATCTGAATTTCTGCATGTGCAAAAATTTGTCACACAAAAAACCGCAGGTGCAATTTGAAAGGTTTGTTTAGAAAATTCAGGCCAAGGTATCCTTTCCCAAAGAGCTAATATAATGCACTGAATAAAAAGTTCACATTTTAAAAAAGTATCAGAATATATACCAGTATAGATAAGGTCCATTACACTAAAGGGTTTAATCAGTAATGGTCAGATTCTACCACCCTTATTCATATGGTGTAGTACCTTACTCTGTGAGTAGTCCCATTGGTTTAGCTAGGAATTTTGACAGAATAGCGTACCACTCAGTGTAAGAGTGACAGTCAAGCCTTTAAGCATTTACCACTTGTGGTTATTCTGCATATACACTCATATTTCCGCATTTCTGTATCTAGATTGTTGCGGAGTGTTTGTGTGGTTTTGCTGCTGTACATATTTGCTCTGATTTAAAAAGCTGTAATTCTTGGGTCATTTTAATTGTGAGAAAATTGTGTTCCAACACTTTTTGACAATTGAAGGAAATGACAATAAAAAACTCTACTTGCTAAACACCACATGCATATCGCCACCGATATTTTTGCTAAATAAATTTGTGTGAGCTGCAGGAAGTAAACAAACTCCCTTCCTGGTAAGAAATCCATATGCTCTTTGAGTCATGCTTGTTTGGTCACTACCTGAAGTCCACTAGGAGTTTTACTATTGCTATTGATTTTATGTGGAAGGCATTTAGATACTGCAGCAATGGATGGTAGTATAAAAGCCTGCTAGATAGACAGTTAATAGATCTGAAAAAACAAAGCCATTTTTTATATCTATTTATCATGAGCTTGTTGATGGGATATGACACAACCATACTGATTCAGAGAGGGAAAAAGATGGTCAATGGCTAACCAGACAGATGCAATAATAATTCTTTTTAGTAATATGTTGTCTCATATAAAAACCTGAGTGCTAGTCACAGCTTAATGTTGGGATTAACATTAACAACAAGGAGTCCGGTGGCACCTTAAAGACTAACACATTTATTTGGGCATAAGCTTTCGTGGGTAAAAAACCTCATTTCTTCAGATGCTACAGTGATTAAGGCCTTTTGAGATAGATAAATAGATAGGTCTCATAACGAAAATTAATTAAGCCTCAAAACACGCTTGTCAGGTAGGTAAATATTATCAACACCAATTAAATATGGGGAAACTGATAGATACAGAAGTTAAGTTGCTCGCTCATGGTCACAGTGAGTTAGTTAGATCTGGGGACGATTTTCTGTTCTCCTAGTTCCTAGACTCGTGTTCTGCTCATTCGTCATTCTCCCGCCTGAATTTTATTATACGGATGCAATTAGATGTAATTGCTCAAAACAGTCATTGAAATCAAGTGATTAAATATTTCTCATATTAGTTATTTTAATAGGTATTTCCATGACAGACTTTTCAGAACTATTAAGGATAGCAGTTCTTCTGACTTACACCTATTTTACACCAGGATAATTCTGTTGATTTCAGTGATGTTACTCCTAATTTACCCTAGTGTGAGAGGTGAATCAGTCCCTTCCCATCTATGAAGTCTTTCTCATATAATACATGTAGGCAGTTTAAAACTAACATAAGGAAGTACTTCTTCACATGATGCACAGTCAACCTGTGGAACTCATTGCCAGGGGATGCTGTAAATGCCAAAAATATAACTGGGTTAAAAAAAGAATAAGAGAAGTTCATGGAGGATAGGTCAATCAATGGCTTTTAGCCAAGATGGTCAGAGATGCAAACCCATAATCTTGGTGTCCCTAAACCTCTTATTTAGCGTGTGCATAGTCGTCTAGCCAAGCAATGACATCTTCAGTGGCGTGATGCAGTTCTTCTAGGCCACTGCTGAACCTAGTCAGCAGGCATTCATCGACAATGTGCGTCATCATCTCTGTTGCACCACAGCTGCACAAAGGGCTGTCACGAAGGCCCCAGCAATTGGATGACACCATAATGGGCAACGTGATGGCAAATGTGCAGACAGTGGTTTGGGGGCAATGGATCAGTGTCCTTGTTGCGCCACCTGCCAGTACCTGACAACAGTCAGGGAAGCTAATGATCCAACCAGCGAACCGAATTCCACAAGCACCAGCTCAACGAATCCCAGCACTGTTGTCACTGACAATCCCAACATGCAGCCCGGTGACTTCTATGTCATTGGTCCAGCTTTATGTGTGTTACAACTCAACGTGGAGGGTTTGTCGGCTGCCAAGTGTGATTTATCTAAACCTCTGACTGCTAGAAGCTGGGAATGAACAACGGGATGGATCACTTGATAAATTGCCCTGTTCTGGTCACTCCCACTGAAGCATCTGGCTCCAGCCACTGTCAGAAGACAGGATACTGGGTTAGATGGGCCATTGGTCTGATTCAGTATGGATGTTCTGATGTTCGTTTTCTTCATATTGTCATTATAATACATGAAATTACCAATACAGTTAATCAGAAAAATCTACTTGAGAGTCAGGGGTTTTGAATGTAAAACAAGAGAATGTTGGGTGATGATCCTCTATCCTTACCTCATCCTAGTGTATTTCAGCCAATTTCAACCTTTTGTATTTCATGTGTTAACTCCCACTGAAAGTCCTGGGAATTCTCTGTGTAAAAATGCTGAAGGAGCAGATGATTTGCCATATCAGATTAGACCACTGATCACTTCCATTGACCCATTTATCTTCTCCATGATTCCTTGATCACCACACTATTCATCTAGGTTTTTGTACTTGCACTAATAACTGTAGTCTCTTGAGCTCCCTCCACTGAGAACCAAAGAACATTAAGTGGCTATTTCAAAGCCTAGCATGGTTTTATTCCACTGTTCCAACAGCCCGTCAGATTTTTTCCCCTTCATCTTCCCACTAGTGTTTCTTCCTTTTCTTTCTGTTTCTCGCTCCTGCTTTTTCTATGTCCTGCCTCTTCCCTCACACCTGGCTCTTGGATATTATTTATTGTTTGGATTCTAGTAGTGGCCACAATGTGCTAGGCGAAGTTCTCTCTCTCTCTTTCTCTCTCTCTCTCTCACACACACACACACACACAGACACACACATGCCACAATGTACTAGGCGATGTACACTCACACACATACACACATGGAAGACAGTCCCAGCCCCAAGGAGCTTATGATTTAAGGCATGCAATGTACACTGTGTGGGATAGCAGGATACAATCTCAGTATGTACAGTTTTGATACATATTATATACATTTTTGTATATATATTGGGATTGGTTTTTGTTTTTATTAAATTCACATCAACCAGACCCTACTGCCCCTCAGCCTGTTCATTATTAGTTGGCCAGTTTCTTGAAAGCATCATGGAAGAAGTGGGTCATGATGAGAGTTTTCCTTTTTGCATTTGGTGTTGCTATTGTGGCAAAGCTAAGCTAACACAAGAACAAGGGTGTACGGGGAGATTTTGGCAAATCAGTAAAGTGCCTGAAACCACTATGGCTTATTGCTAAAAGCAGCCTAGTCAGCAGTCTCAGCTTAACCAAGGCAGGAAGGGAGGGTTTTTTTGGGTGTCACAGAAAAGGCAGCTTGACCCCGCGTCCTTCCTGATAAGAATTGTGTTGAAGTTGCTGATACATGCATTTTAGGAGCGCAGGATGTGCCCCAGAAATGTCTATTGGGGCCTCAAGGCTGCAAACTCTGGAAAAACCCACACCTGGTTAATCAATAATCAGAAGGAACCTCTTGCTTGACCATTGAAACTGCTTACTTAACAAGTTTTCTTTAAGGGACATGTCATTCTATTACTAATGTATAAATAAGGGGGGAAAGTTTGAGGTAGTTGAACTCGTTTGGAACTCTTTTGAGACTTGTTTGGACTCTCCCTCTGGATACATCTTGCGGTCCCCACCGCCAGACGGAAGATTTGGCCACCGGAAGCCTGCTGCTGTGTCACTCGAGAGCCACACTCAGCTTTGGTAATTATCAAGGGTTGGGGGTGTTTTACTAATCTGTTGCGGATGTGTGTAAGTGCTTGAGACTAAGTAAAGTTTAGCTTTAAGTGAAAGCACTCTTGTGTTGTCCTGTTTGTGCCAGCCATCTGTCGGTCGGACGGCCGTGTCTCCCCTGATCTATTTCCTGACACCACCTCGCACAGAGTAAAGTTACCAAGAGCTTTGGGTTGAAAGAACCCCGGGTAACAAGGGGACAGTCAATGAAATTGAAAGGCAACACTTTAAAAACTGATACAAGATAATTTTTTCTTTTATACATAACACATAATCAACACGTGGAACTCATTGACATCAAATATCCTTGAGGCCAGGAGCTGAGTAAGATTTAAAAACAGATTAGACATTTATATTTTACTTACATATTTATTTAGTCTGGGATTTTTAAAGAAGGCTGAGGGAGTTAGGAGCCCCAACTCCCACTGAAAATTCCATCTGTAGAAGTCTAAACATACACAAGGCATCTATTTAGCAGTCTAGATAGTTTTGACACAAATTACCACCAGAAATAAATCAGGAAATATCTAGAACAAGCAGCTAGCCTCATGAACAATCCCTCCAAATCTTTCCACTAACTTTAGTCACCATCAAGACCCTCATACTTCCAAATCTCTACTAAGCTGCAGCATGCCCTGAAAGTCAATATTTAAAATAATGAGAATATCCACAATTACGTCAAATAAGACTAAAATATTTTCAAAGGGTATATAAACCCTTACGCTTCACAGCATAAATCAACCACCAATTTATGAAGATTAGGAAGAAATATCCAGTGCAGCAGTTTATTGCAGAATTATCCTCTATGGGATTTTTTCCACCTTCCTCTGTAGCATCTGATAGCTGCCTCTGTCAGAGACAGGACAACCCACTATATGGACCACAGTACTTACACAACATAGCCCCATAAACTTCTTGTACTCATTCTTCACTTCCTTAGCCCCAAATGCCTGAGTGAATAGGTGAGTCTTACATCATGCCCTGAAGACCAAAAGAATTGGTCTCTGAGGAACCATAGGCCCTCAGCTAATCTGTGACAAATATGGCGTAAATTCCTTGATAATATAGAGCAGATGGAAGAACAGAGGAGAAAATATTCCAGAATCCAGCATTCTCGACTGGCTGTGCCCTGCCTCAAGTCCTGGAGACTGTCAGTAAAAATGCCTCAACTGATCTCAGCTATTACACTGGTTCATGAGAAAGGAGATGGGGCATCTCATGTAGTCAGTACCAAACAAAACAGGTTTTGATAGATTTAAAGCAACACTTTGACCTGTTCACAATTTTAAAATGATACTTTATCTAATTTAATCTGTTCATCTAATCTGTTCAACAGCATTTCTAAAGTGCCTGTTATCATTGTACGGTGGTGCTGAATTGAAACTGGCAGAATGGAAATGGGGCAGAGTAGCACAAAAATAAAATGTATCCTATTCTGTTTCCCAGTCACATAAATGCTCAAAGTGCTATACGTGAGGAGCACCTTGTAAACAAAAGAAGAACTGTTTAGAAAAGAGGGAAGAATATTCTCAGGAGCTATGTTAAAGGCAGTGATTTATATCCAAAAGAAAGGCAGAAATGTGTAATAGTACTCTGTGCATTATAGTCCACAGGGTACTTTACACTGGAATCTTAGTGCTGAAATCTAAAACATAAGGGACACGTTATTCCCTTAGATACATATGCACAACTCTTCGTGAAGTCAAGGAGAGCTGTAGTCTTATATTTAATGGTGCAATTTGGCCCTAAATATTTCAACATTTATCGAGGAAAAAAATTGCTTCTCGCCATCAAAGATAATCAACGCAGTTTCATCTGAAATGTAATGGACACAGAACACCATCTGACATCAGAATTAAAGAAATAAATGTTTTGGGAAGATGAGACTGTAGACTCAACGTTCTGTCTGCTCTGCATGGTCAAGTAACATTCATTTGTTTCAGGACGCTGAGGAAATTAAATCCTTAGCAACTTGTGGCTGATGTTATTTACTCTGAAGCCCAGGAGTAATTTGATGCAACTTCTCGGCACTGTTCCTGTGCTTCCAAAAATTACTGTTTTGAATGTCCTTAATTCTGGAAATTTTCATTCTACTAAACACAGGCCAGAAAGAAGTAATAGGGCTTTATGCAACTCTGCTTCTGTGAGCAGGGGGGAGCTGAGTCCTTTGGCTTATTCTCCCTACCCATCACAGGCCCACGGCCAGGGTCTATAGTAAGCCAGATGCATGAGTTGGGAAAGACAAGGGCTCAGAGTCCAGCTGCTCTCTGGGGCAAAGTCTGTCCCCAAATCCCTATTTTTTAAGGCTGAAGATTCAGAAATCTGAAAGTTTTGTTCAATCTACATTATATTCTAATTTGTATATTTGATTAATATCTTTTACTTCACTTACATAAAAGACAGTAAATGTCCTGATTACCAGAACTTAAATTGTTATTATAGTAATTGCTATGCTTCTGGCTGACTTTGGCACATCTCCTAGCTGGGCTCCTAGCTTGGGCTGCTCCATGCTCTGTGGTTGGAAGGAACTCTGGCTGGCTATGTTTGCTCCTCCCTAGCTAGGGAGCCCTGGGTGGTGCTGCCTGATTACTGCTCACAGTTTAGCTACAGCATTCCACTTTTGCTTTAGTCATAGCTCCAGATGTATGGGCAAGTAGGGGGACTATGCACCAGGCTTTATTCTTCAACGTTTGAGCCCTCCTGGTTGGGGCTCTTTAATCATAGAGATCTTTCTAGAGTAGTTCTATCCCTAGAGATACAATCTAGAGTGTCTTCTTTGCATTCCAAATCAGGAAATTGCTACACCTTGGTGAGACCAGTTCAAGAAGCAGCTAGAATCAGGAGGTTGAGCAGATTTGTAAATCTTTGGGGCAAATCAGAGTAAGTTAGGGTTTGTCTGTACTTGGGAGTCAGCTGCTGGTACAACTGCACCAGTGCAAACAAGGAAAGCTACTTGGAACACTGTATACTCAATTGGGGCAAATTATGATATTTATTTTCACTGGTGCAGCGATATTGGTTGTTGGCCACTGTTAACTGAATTGTGGCATGTGGCTAACTCCAAGTTGTAGACGAGTCCTTACTTCAGATTAAGTATATAGTAGTGTACACAAGTTCCCAGTGGTACTGAAATTAGGGGTGCTACCACACCCCCTGTCTTAAAGTAGTAATAACAAACAACAAATACATGGTTTCCTTCATCAGCATCCCCACTATAAAAATTGTTCCAGCACCCTCTAAGTTCCCCACATTGAACTTTCTGTGGAGACCATGGCAGTACATCTTGTGCAGGCTACATCTTGTGCAAGCTGAGGAGTGGCAGGGAGCTAGGTAGGAGAAAGGAGCAGGTGGCAGTGCATAAGCATTAGGTCTCTGCATGCCCTTGCCTCCAGTGGATTCCCTGAGATCAACAAAGTCAGTCTGGACCACAACTGCAACTTTAGCTTTTGCTATTTGTTTCAACTGCAGTGGTATGTTGTTTATGTGTATGTGTTTGGCACGTGGGCTGATAGAAGTGAGGGTGTATGTATGTAACATCATAATTACACATTGAGGCTCTAGGCCAGTGGTTCTCAAACTAGGGCCGCCGCTTGTTCAGGGAAAGCCCCTGGCGGGCCAGGCCGGTTTGTTTACCTGCTGCGTCCGCAGGTTCGGCAGATCGCAGCTCCCAGTGGCCACGGTTCACCGTTCCAGGCCAATGGGGGCGGTGGGAAGCGGTGGCAAGTACGTCCCTCCGCCCGCGCCGCTTCCCGCCGCCCCCATTGGCCTGGAGCAGCGAACCGTGGCCACTGGGAGCTGCGATCGGCCGAACCTGCGGACGCGGCAGGTAAACAAACCGGCCCGGCCCGCCAGGGGCTTTCCCTGAACAAGCGGCGGCCCTAGTTTGAGAACCACTTCTCTAGGCCATATCTGGAGTACACAACACAACCGATCTGTCATAACAACATGTTGTGCTATCTAATGCTGTGTCTCCAAATCGTTAGTTTCCTCCAAATTGCTCCAGATCTTTAGTTTCCATCCTTTATTCCCTTTTGGCACAAAATACACCATTATTTTCACATCGTTCTGGTCTGAGCTCGTGATTTTATCCATATGAACCAGAAGCGAATAAAAGTTGGCAACTACATACCTATTATATTATAGAGTACACTTTAATCAGCACCCTAATAAACAGCACACCCAGTTAACTGGGACAATTGCCAGGGAGTGAGCGGATTTAGCTCACTGCACTTCAGTGACTGTAAATGATGGATAAGCAGCATGCTTGTTGCTGTTGTCTGCAAACTTATTTGTAGTAGTTAGCAGGTGAGAATTGGTGTTTGCTGGCATACAGTTCCCACCCCCCTCCCCGCACTCTGTTCAGTTTATGTAAATTCTCTGCTCTGATGTACACCTCTACCTCGATATAACGCTGTCCTTGGGAGCCAAACAATCTCACCATGTTAGAGGTGAAACCACGTTATATCGAACTTGCTTTGATCCACCGGAGTGTGCGCCCCCCCGCCCCCCCGGAGCACTGCTTCACTGCGTTATATCCGAATTCATGTTATATCGGGTCGCGTTATATCGGGGTAGAGGTGTATCTTTTAAAGGTAACTTTCTCTTACGGCAGCTGTTTAAAAATGGTTTAATGATTTGTCTCTTATTCTTTTCAAAGCAACTGGTGAAACAGAAGTGACTTCCACTGTAACACAGTCCTATGACAGGTTTCAAAGTGGTAGCTGTGTTAGTCTGTATCAGCAAAAAGAACGAGGAGTACTTGTGGCACCTTAGAGACTAACAAATTTATTTGGGCATAAGCTTTCGTGGGCTAAAACCCACTTCATCGGATGCATGCAGTGGTTTTAGCCCATGAAAGCTTATGCCCAAATAAATTTGTTAGGGCTGGTCTACACCCAGCCGCTAGTTCGGCGGCTGGGGATCGAAGTTCTGGGTTCGACTTATCGCGTCTGGTGTGGACGCGATAAGTCGAACCAGGAAGTGCTCGCCGTCGACTGCGGTACTCCAGCTCAGCGAGAGGAGTACCGCGGAGTCGACGGGGAGCCTGCCTGTCGCGTGTGGACCGCGTCTGAACCGCGGTGAGTTCGAACTAAGGTATGTCGAATTCAGCTACGTTATTCACGTAGCTGAATTTGCGTACCTTAGTTCGACTTGGGGGGTTAGTGTAGACCAAGCCTTAGTCTCTCAGATGCCACAAGTACGCCTCATTCTTTTTACATTCCTATGAGGCTTTGATAATCAAGATGATGGCTTAAGAACACAAGAATGGCCATACTGGGTCAGACCAAAGGTCCATCCAGCCCAGTATCCTGTCTACTGACAGTGACCAATGCCAGGTGTCCCAGAGGGAGTGAACCTAACAGGTAATGATCAAGTGATCTCTCTCCTGCCATCCATCTCCACCCTCTGACAAACAGAGGCTAGGAACACTATTCCTTACCCATCCTGGCTAATAGCCATTAATGGACTTAACCTCCATGAATTTATCTAGTTCTCTTTTAAACTCTGTTATAGTCCTAGCCTTCACAACCTCCTGAGGCAAGGAGTTCCACAGGTTGACTGTGCGCTGTGTGAAGAAGAACTTCCTTTTATTTGTTTTAAACCTGCTGCCCATTAATTTCATTTGGTGGCCCCTAGTTCTTATATTATGGGAACAAGTAAATAACTTTTCCTTATTCCCTTTCTCCTCACCACTCATGTTTTTATATACCTCTATCATATCCCCCCTTAGTCTCCTTTTTTCCAAGCTGAAAAGTCCTAGCCTTTTAATCTTTCCTCTTATGGGACCCATTCCAACCCCCTAATAATTTTAGTTGCCCTTCTCTGAACCTTTTCTAATGCCAGTATATCTTTTTTGAGATGAGGAGACCACATCTGTAGGCAGTATTCAAGATGAGGGCGTACCATGGATTTATATAAGGGCAATAAGATATTCTTAGTTTGCATGTTTGTCTTTCCACCAGTCTGTCAATTCAGAGGACTCTACCTTACTGTGGAACTGCTGATGTATAAAGGGACACATACATGAACAATTCTGCTGCAGCTTTCTAGAACTACCTTTGATATTATACACTGCATGTTGGCCATTCTTACTTTAAAGTAGTGTTCCTATGATGAGAAAAATCTGTATTTAAAAGTAAAACCTAGCACCTGAAACTGATATATGTTACAATTGACTACAAACACATGTGACATTTTTCTATAATTTGGACACCCTTTGCCAGAAAATTAAATAAAATTGAATACAGCAAACCTCTCTAATCCCCACATTCCTCCCAGATTGTTTCTACGGAGACTGTAAAGCATTAGTGAAAGCAAACAAAGTAAGTTACAAAAAAGGAGGGGGGGGGAGAAGAACCCCTCAATAAGGCATCTTTAAAACGAGGGCCATCATGGTTCAGCAAAAGGTAGAAACATTGGTATAATTAAAGGAGGACATCATTTGTAGGTCATTCGAAAATAATTGTCCATGTTGCCATTCGGTTAGGCTTGTTGGCAGGAGGAAAAGAGACCACTCTGTCCTACTGCAGATGGTTCTTTATTAGTTGTGGCTTCTGTAGAGATTCTGGCTCCTCTTTGGAACATGGAGGATTTCTTTTATTACATATTCTGGACACTATCTTTTTTAAAAGATTTTTTTCTCCAATGTGTGCAAAATCTCCTTGCACCAGTGCTTCTGTACTGAAATTACTGTGCCAAAGGAATGCAAACGTCTAGAGCAACAATTGTTCATTTTCCTTTAATGACTTTGTCGACAGGATGGAGACATTTTTGTGGTGTGATGAATTCACTCGGTCTCCCGTTGTGTTTTCCCCACATGCTTTGGAAACTCTCTCTTTCTCTAAGAAGTTATGTCCATCCACTCTGGCAAGAACTTCATTACTTCATATTCATTGTGCTTAAATGACACCCCAGTGGTACTGACCTTCTGGGATGACTGATGTAAATTATATGCTATGTAGGGGAAAATAAAATCTTTTTCTTACTTATGTTCTGCAGACCAATAAAAGTGAAAACAAATGACAGAGAAAATCAGGCTTATTCAAAAGTAAAACGTTGTATGTGTTATGGTTTCAGCAGACTCCAGTTTGTGAAAGCAATGAGACATTTCATAATGACTTATGTATCTTAAAGATGACTTGCCAAGGGAAACGATGTTTGTGCCCTTTTTTGGTTCTTCGTGATGCATAAAGAAAGCCTGAAATTATTTTAAGTCCCTATGAAGTTTAGTAAGAACTCAAGAGACTTGTCCAACAGCAAGCATAGTACTTTTAACTGCACAAGCACTCAAGTGACACTGAGACTGCTCAGGCTTCTGGAAACATGTAGTTGTCAATGGGCATGCTCATTCATTCCAATATATTTTGCTTGATTTATATATTAGAATTATCAGGAATATTAATCCTTGCCTTCCCCGTATATTTCCCACAGTACTCAACTGAGGACTACAGAACTGAAGTAAAAGCTTCCGATGGAAGGCAAGGATTGGGGAAGACTGCTAAATCTTTTTCAACTTGACAGATTTTTTTTTTCTTTTTCAGGAGAATACTTGACAAAAATGATTTGTCAGGGGCTGTTTAGGTATTTGTAAATCTATCATGGGAGGGAACAGTCCCAGTCAGTGTCTCAGCTTCTCTGCTGTAACTCTGTTGCTCTAAAAACCACCACCACCAGCAATGCTGGCCTTTTGCTACTCTGGTACTGTCAGTGCTTGGGCTGCTCTCAACTCTTCCTATACAATTGTAGGCACCAGCAGAAAGGAAGAGATGTTGAGATCACTCAGCTGGCTAGCTAGCTGTGAGTGGTAATATCTTCCAGTCTCCCCAAGATGTGTGAGAAGGAGGTAGAAATGGGACAGAAGGAGGGAAAGACATAGGAAGGAGGCAAACAGAAGGGGCTGATAGGGTATTGATAGGAGGGAGCAGGAAGAGAGGGTGCCTTTGGGGCATGCCATTGGTGGCAGAAGGGAACAGGATGGGGGGAGTATGAGGGAGCTATGGAAAAAAGATGAAAAGTTTCTTCAAGATTAATTTCTAATAAGTCAGGATTCAGGCGGCCCTTTAAGGATTAATTTGCTGAATGCTAGCCCCACCCCCTTCAAAGAAAATAATAACCTAAAATCTACTATAATGCACATACAGTTGTGCAGCCACCAGACTGGTTTCTGAGGACAATTGTTCCTGGTAAAATTTTTACATGATTGCCAACTGTACAAGAGTTTTAGTTAAATGGGTGATGACAAAAGAAAAATTATATCTATATCTATAGAGAGAGACTGTTTGATTAACAATCTTGGGAAATCACAATCCCAAACAAGCCTTTAAAAAACATTTCATGCCTTTTTTACACATCCTAAAAAAAAAAAAATCACAAACATAATGTACTTTCTTATTTTATATTTTCTGGTTATCTTTGTTAATTCTATTTTACAGACTCTGCATAGGATTGTGGAGTGACAGGAATAACCCCGTGCACGTAGCCACTTAGCCATGTCAGTAGCAGTGTCACAAATCACATATTATTTGGGATAGTAGGTAGGCAGCTTCCAAGTAATTCTGATTCTAGTAGTCTGTAACAAAATAAACTTCCCTTTTAGGAACCTGTTCCCTGTGCTAGAAAGTTGTTGAGACACTGGAGGAAATTCACAGAAAAGCAACACAAATTATTTGGAGGTGCAGAGGACAGAAGAATGGAATTATGAGGAAAGGTTAAAAGAGCTAAATATGTGTATCTTGCTAATTGACACCTGGGAGAGGCAATGGTCATGATGCAGTATGCAAGTATTTGAAACAAGCAGATGTCAAGGACAGAGTTTAGGGTTTGATAAGAGGGTATAATTAGGAGTCATGGGATGAAATTAGAGGGAAAATTTAGGACTTGGCTGCACACAGAAGTTGTATCACTTCAACTGTATTAGTATAAAATAGTACAATTCCATAGTATGGCTGTGTTTATACCAGTATAAGTGGGCTTTTACCACTATAGTTTATTCCCATACAGGAAGGGGAATAAGGTATGTCGGTATGTCATCTTTATGCCAGAATAACAGTGTCCAAACTAGGGGTTTTATGTTTTACTGGTGTATCACACCTCCAACCAAAATAGTTATACTGGTACAAAATCCATGTACAAACCAGACCTTAGCTTAATATCCCCCAAAACCTTCCTGACGGGGATAGCTATTAAGCTGTGGAACAGTTTTCCTGCGAGACTCATCAGAAAACCCACTTTTTGGGACATTTAAACTTGCCCAGAAGCGAGGATCTTGCATCAAACCCTCATAGGTGAAGCATCACTTTGAGATGGAGCTATGTGTCTTTGGCAACCCTTTGCACACCCCTGGGTGCTTATTATTTTTAGATTAATTTTTGTCTCATAGTCACTGGGACCCTTCCTTAAAGCCTGACATATACTACCTTCAGTACAGCCTGGTTCCTGTAGTGTCTAAGCCTCAGACACACCACCTGTAGTAGTGCCTAGCTACTAAAGGGTCTAGGCCTTAGATACATGACCTGCAGTAGTGCCTGGTTGCTATAGGGTAGTGGGTTTTAACCTTTTTTCATTTGCGGACCCCTAAAACATTTCAAATGAAGGTGCAGACCCCTCTGGAAATCTTAGACATAGTCTGCGGGCCGCAGGGGTCCGCAAATCACAAATTGAAAACCACTGTTCTATGGTAACCTTTTATAGCTCCCAGTTAGACCCCCCCACAGGTTGAAAACCACTGCTATCGGGTCTAAGCCTCAGACACATGATCTGCAGCAGTGCCTGGCTGCTAGAGGGCCTCTCCTGTCTGCTGGGGGTGGAAGAGAAATCTTATAAGCATCTGACTTTATGGCAAGGGGCATAGCGTGTTAGATCGGTGCCCTTTTCATTTCTAATGTAAATGCAACATATGGAACTTCCTAGCCAGGTGCCGAGAGGGGACCGTAGAGATGCCTGTAGAAGCACCTCCTGATGGCTCCAGGGTCTCTTCTGAAACCGGCGGGGGATATCCGAGCCCCTACACGGGGGTCTCCTACAAGCAGGGGCCTCCTCTGGGGGATTCCCCAGCTCTCCTCTCCCCTACGGGCTGCTCTACCACGCCACCCACGCCGCCGCGCAGGGGGAAACCCCTTTCTGAGGGAAGCGGGAGCAGCGGCCGAGCCAGGGCTGGGCACAGCGCGGCCCGCCCCTGCTCCACCCCCCCCCCCCCCTCACGCGGGGCTCCAACCCCCACCGGCCGCCCAGGGAGAAGCGGCGCGAGCCGCCACACAGAAGATGGAGGCGCGGATGCTCCGCAGCCGATGTGTGGCGGAACCGGCCCCTCCCCCGGCGGGCGGCGCCATTTTCCCCCTGGTCGGTTAGTCACTTAGAGCCGAGCGGCTGCTGAGAGGCCTCGGTTCCTCTCTCCGTGTCTGGTGGTAGGGGAAAGAGGACGGCGCAGCTCCCCTCTCCCCCTGTCCAACCGTCCCTCTGTCTCTGGACATCAGCCCACTGGGGTTAATTGGCTACCACCAGGCCAGGCTGCGCCTTCCTTCCTTGCACACCTCTGCGTCCAGCCCCGTCCCGTGTGTCTGAGCCTTTGAGTGAGTCACCAGCAAGGGCGAGCGAACAGCGTGTTGCTATTGCCTAACTTAGCAGGGAGTTCATGGGGCCGTGGAGGTATTGACCCCAGGGATGTATTGCCTGGCTGCCTAGTAATCTTTTTTTTTGGGGGGGGGGAGAGAAGGGGAGGGTTATGTGTGTTCCTGAGTCTTGCACCCTGTTGCAGGAATGTCTGCTAATGTGCCTTGGCCTCTGTTAGCATGGTAATACGTCTTCCAGCGCCTGGGCTAGATTGCACTCAGCGCTGTGCCACTTGCACCCCAGGTCTGGGGAAAGCCTCTGCAGCTCCTTTCCTTGTAACGTTATCTGTTCAGTGGGACCAGATGCTAAAACCAAGCTCCCCCCCCGAATTGGCCACCTGTTGCAGGTGCCTGAGTGTTTGGGATGTCCAATCTGGGGTGCTTCGGGCCTGAATTTCAGAGGTGCTGAGCACCCACAACTCCACTTGACCTCGGTGGCAGCTGTAGATTCTCAACAAGTCTGAAATTCAGGTTCAAAGCACCCTAATAACTCAGGCACCCAGAACAGGTGACCACTTTGGGGAGTATGGGTACACATAACTCCTCAGCCTGGTGGTCTGCATCCTGTTTCTCTCCTCTTATCAATTTCCCTGGGGTTTACACTTATCGCTTACTAAATGTTTTACTCTGCCCTATTTATATTCATGTTTGCAAACAACTTTGAAAATGTTTTTATAATTTATATAGAACAAGTTGCTGATGTCCAGTTACACCAAAAGTGTGCCAGGTACTGTTGAGTGTTGTTTTGTGATGGTGTTGTATCTTTGCTGTTCTGAGAGTTTGGTGGTTTCCTCTCGCCCACATTTTTTTTTGGTGGGGGCAGGGGGATTGATGGATTTTATTTAGATAGCAGTACAAGTGTGTGTGGTGTTTTATAGGTGAAGGGCCCAGACTTTGCAATGAATAAAAAACTACCTGTTCCCAGGTTCTGAGCATTTAATACATTCTCAAGTCCAAGAGAATGCATTTTTTTCTGTTGAACTCTTATAAATGTGCAGTGGTTTTCATTATCATTTACTAAATATATTAAGATATGCTTTATATATTGGTCAGCAACTTCAGCTCTAGAAATTACACAAATGACTGAAACGCTTTGTGACCTATGAATGAAAAGAACTATATACATGCAAAGATTTATTAGATATGCATTCCAGGAGAAAATGAGGTTTTGGGCAATATATTTAGCTTCAGGGTATGTCTACACTTAAAATGCTACAGCAGGCAGCTGCAGTGCTTAAGCGTAGATGCTACCTATGCCAACAGGAGTGGGTCTCCCATCGGCATAGGCAGTCCAGCTCCCCGAGAGACGGTAGTTAGGTCCACAGAAGAATTCTTCTGTTGACATAGCACTGTCTACAACGGGGTTAAGTCGGTATAGTTACCTCTCTCGGGGCTGTGGATTTTTCACATCCTTGAGCGATGTAGCTATACCAATATAAATTCCCAGTGTAGACCAGAACGTCCTGTAGCAACATTAAGGGTGTGTTGTGAGGTACTTCAGAAGATTTTTGTAGAACTGAGTTTACTTGAAGGGTTATAATTTGAACCAAATGGAAATTAGAAACAAATTCTGTTGATGAGGTATTTAGAGAATGCCTTCCTTTTGAAATATTCAGCTAAACTCCTGTGTTCTTCTACCTGCTATGAGTCTTCTCCTCTCTCCCTTCCCCTTCCTTTACTGTTTTAAGTTTATTATTTTTTACCATGGGCCAGATCCCAACTCCCATTGAAGCTAATGGAAATATTCCCATTGACTTCAATGGGCTTTGCTCAGACCTCATGTTTGTAGACTGGTAACCTGTCTCTTATGATGACTTTTCATCTTGTTTGTTGCTGCATTAGTAGTGAGAGTGGTGTCATAAGTAGTTTTGCCAACTCCTGAGATATTTGGTAGTTTTCTTAAAGCCCCAGCTCCTGGAGTCATGTGAATACATGAGAATCTTAGCTTTCATGTAAAAAAAAAAAAAAAAAACACGTAATTTCGGAAGTTTGAACAGATGACCAGAGTATGCTCTAAAAGCTTGAAAACTAGAAGGCGAATAAAAAGAACCCTTCACATTTTTTTTATTTTGGGGGTCTGACTCATGTTTTTGGAACAATAGGGTTGACAATAAAGCTCAAGGTTTAATAGAATTCACCCAGCTCTTCAATATACAGGCTTATTTGCTAAGCCAAACAGTGTCACAACCAACTACATTGCTCTTATGGACTTAATTTTGAATAACGCAAAATGTGACTGTCTGAAACGTGATTAGTCAATTAGTAACTTGTCAGTATAAGCAAACTATAATTTAATAAACTACATGTGGTAGGAATTACATTTGCATAATCATTTTAGGCAATGTTGAGCACCTTTCTTGGTTGTTAATACCATCCCTACATGATACCCTTAAGAAATAAGGCATGCTAGATTCTGCATTTCTGGGTGATGATAGCGTGCCTCAAGGGGTGTGGTAAGACAGCAGGCCAAACCCAAGAAGTGTGATTATCCCACAGAAATTGTGTGGTCTGTTTTGTTGCTATCATGAAGTCTACAAAGAAAATGGGGAAGGCAGTTAGCCATGTGCTTTCTCTGTTCTGGGCATTATTTAGTTGGTTATGACAAGAGTTTCTCAACCAGTGGGCCAGAGGCTCCTGGGGGGCCACAAGCAGGTTTTAGGGGGTCCTCCAAAATAAACCAGAAAGCAAGGCTGGCGTTAGACTTGCTGGGGACCAGGGCAGAAAGCTGAAGCCCGAGCCCGCCGTGTGGGGCTGAAGCTGAAGCCCAAGCAACTTAGTTTCATGGGGCCCCCTGTGGCTTGGGGTCCCGGGCAGTTGCCCTGCTTGTTACCCCCTAACACCAGCTTTGTCTTCTAATCTACTGGATATGCAGAAAAACAGTTGTTGTGGCACAGGTGGGCCACAGAATTTTTATAGCATGTTGGGGGGTGCCTCAGAAAGAAAAAGGTTGAGAACCCCTGAGTTATGAGATCCTTGGTAACTAGTCAGAAATCTGTGTCTCCAAAGTACTGAAACTTAAGTTGATGCCTTTGTGGGAAACTATATTTTGCTAGACCAATTTACATTTTGTATTTCATAAAAAGATCATCAGTAATGCTAAAAATCATGATTAGTTTCCATGGCACTATTAAACATACAGAATAATTTTATTCATAAGTAATCTTCTAGCCCCCTCCCTTGCCAAGCACTTTCACATGCTTGGGGTACTCAAAAATACAATTAAAATGTTCTCAAAGCTAGCAAAATATTTGTAATCAAAACAACACCTTAAAACTTTCAACAGGAAAATGAAAAAGGAATAATGGGAGGTAGTAAACAAGAGGTTAATCAGTGGTGGGGGGTGGGGGAAGGGAAAAAGGTGGATATTTTCAAAAGCACCCAATGTTTGCTTAATGCTGCTGCTATGAAGTTGATAGTAAAACTCTCAATGACTTGAGTGGGAGCTGTTAGCCCAACTCAGAGAGCTCTTGAAAGTCTCACTCTAAATGTTTAAAAGTGAACAAAAGGATGTTTGCTCCCATTGTCAGACACTGAAACAGATGTCAAAACAGAACAAATATTATGTGTTAGGATATGCTGCTGCAAAGACCTCGTGGCTCACAGGCTTCATGTGTTATGGTGGGATCCCTAAAAGGGGATGTATTGACTACCAATAAAGTATGACTAAATTTAACTTTTTAATTACTCTTTATTATTATGGAATCATAGAAATGTAGGCCCAGAGGGGACCTTGAGAGGTCATCTAGTCCAGCCCCCTGCACTGAGGCAGCACCAAGTATACCTCCTAGACCATCCCTAAGAGGTGTTTGTCTAAGCCAGTGGTCCCCAACGTGGTGCCCGCGGGTGCCATGGCATCTATGTGCGCCCGTGTACTGGCCGGCGGACGAGCATCCGCCAAAATGCCGCCGACAAGCAGCGTCATCCAGAGGTGTCACCGCTGAAATTCCGCCGACTTTCAGCGGCATTTCGGCATTTTCGGCGGCATTTCAACGGCGACACCTCTGGATGACGCTGCTTGTCGGCGGCATTTCAGCGGTGACGCCTATTGATGTTGCCGCTTCTCGGTGGCATTTCAGCGGATGCTCGTCCGCCAGCCACGGTCCGCGGTGGCTCGTCGTCTGGCACCCGCCAGACGAAAAAGGTTGGGGACCACTGGTCTAAGCTGTTATTAATAACCTCCAATTATGGGGATTCCACAACCTCTCTTGGAAACCTGTTCTAGAAATTAGCTGTTCTGATAGTTAGAAAGTTTTTCCTGATCTCTAATGGAAATCTCCCTTGCTGACGATCAAGGGACTTCTTGTCCCCTTCAGTGGACATGGAGAGCAATTGATCACCATGCTCTTTTATGAGCCCTAAGTGTATTTGAAGACTTTTATAGGTTCCCCCCTCAGTATTTTCTCAAAATTAAACGTGTCCAGGTTTTTTAAACCTTTCCTCATAGATCAAGTTTTCTAAACTATTTATAACTTTTTTGTTGCTCTCCTCTGAACTATCTCCAAATTGTCCACTGCTTTCTTAAAGTGCAGTGCGCAAAACTGGACACAGTACTCCAACTGAGGCCTTGCAATGCCGAGTCGAGGGCACCTACAACACCTCTGTTAATATACCCCAGAGTGACTCCTTCAGATTGTGATCCACTGTAAACCCCAGATCCTTTTCAGAAGTATTACTGCCTAGCCAGTTATTCTCCACTTTGTATAGATGTGTATTTGATTTTGTTTCCTTCCGAAGTGTAGAACTTTGTACTTGTCTTTACTGAATTTCATTTTGTTGATTTTAGACCAGTTCTACAATTTTGTCAAGGTTGTTTTGAATTCTAATCCTGTTGACCAAAGCGCTTGCAAATCCTCCCAGTTTGGCATCATTCACAAATTTTATAAGCTTACTCTCCATACCATTTCCATGTCTTTAATGAAAATATTAAATAGGTAAGGTCCTACTTAATTTGCGATATTGTGGAAATTGTGATTCCCACAATATTAGGCTTCCACTGCAGTTTTGATTTTAATTAGCTTACTTTGCACAGTCCCCAATTTTGCATACATTTTGTGGTTTGCAACACACTTTTTTCCCCATTAGTACAGTAGAACCCCATTTATCCAAGCTGATAGCAGCTGTCAGCCCTGTGCATTAATGACTGTAATATCATTGCAGCAAAATGTCTGGTTATTTTTTCTTTTAAAAAAAAGGGCAGTCATAACATAATACTTCAGTGTTTATATTGTTCCAGCAAATTTTTCATAAACAAATAGGTCTTCTTTGGCTTTTCCAAATTATGGCAATTAATAAAGGTCATTTATTACTTTTCCATGATTTTCCATGTCTTATTCGCAACTTGGCATCATTTCTTTGACAATCATCCTGCAATTCAGGTAGGGCCTTATAAATAGTATCAGACAGTATCAGACCCTGCAGGACCCCCACTTGATATGTCCTCCCAATTTGACAGCAAACCATTAATAACTACTCTTTGAGTATTAGCTTTCAAACAGTTGTGCATCCACCTTACAGTAATTTCATCTAGAATACGTTTCCTTAGTTTGCTTATGAGAATGTCAATTGGGACTGCATCAACAGCTTTATTAAAATCAAGATATATCTTGTCTACAGCTTCCTCCCATCCACCAGGCCAATAATCTTGTTAAAGAAGGAAATTAGCGTGGTTTAGCATGATTTGTTCTTGACAAATCATGTTGGCTATTACTTTTAACTTTATTATAATCTAGGCGCTTACACATTAATTGTTTAATAATTTGTTCTCGTATCTTTCCAGGTATTGAAGTTAGGCTGACTGGATCCTATAATCTCCTGGATCCTCTTTGTTCCCTTTTAAAGATGGATAGTATTTTGCCCTTCTCCAGTCCTCCAGGAGTTCTCGAAGATAATCACTAATGGTTCAAAAATTGCTTCAATTAGTTCCTTAAGTACCCTAGGGGAAGTGCATCTGGTCATACCTTCCTGAATTCATCTAACTTATAAATATTCTTTAACCCATTCTTACCTTAATTTGGCTTGCATTGCTTCCTCCTTGTTGTTAATATTAATTAACCAGAGACTGAAGCAAAATGGGCATTAAACACCTTAGCTTTCTTGATGTGATATGTTCTTAGCTCTCCTTCTCCACTAAGCAGAGGACCCACACTTTCCTTCATCTTTCTCTTAATGGTTTTTATAGAATCTCTTGTTGCCTCTTATGTCCCTTGCTAGGTATGACTAATTTTGTGCCTTTGCCTTTCTCATTTTTTCCCTGCATGTTTGTGCTTTTAATTTGTACTCATCCTTGGCAATTTGTCCATGTTTCCACTTTTTGTAGGATTCTCTTTTGATTTTTAGGTCACTAAAGAGCTCCTGATTGAGCAATATGGGCCTCTTCCTATTCTTCCTATTTTTCTTTTGCATTGGGATAGTTTGCTGTTGTGCTTTTAATATTGTCTCTTTGAGAAACAGTCAGCTCTCCTGAATTTCTTTTTCCATTAGATTTTGTTCCCATGATATCTTACCTATTTGTATTAAAGTAAGGGTTGTGGAGCCTTGTGTAAGAGGTGGGCAAATGAGGTTGACATTATTTGCAGAGCAAAGGTGGGAGTTGATAGTCACGGTGGGACTAAATTATGAGGGGCCTTAGAGACAAAGACAAGCTTGTGATTCATGTAATGGATAAATAGGAACCACGGGAGGTACACAAAGAAGAGAGTGGTGTGGTCAGAGTGTGAGCCAGGAAGTTGATCTTAGCAGCTGTGTTTGGAAAGGAGTTGAGAAGGGCAAAGATGCAGCAGTAGAGGTCCAAAAGAAAGAAACTGACTGACTTTAATAAAATAATAAAAAAAAAGCTTAGAACCATGGAAAGCTAAAGGTGTAAGGATGAACAGTGAGGTCGCAGAATTTGCAGATAACACAATTAGGTTAGTCAAAAGTAGAGAAGACTGAGGAATTCTAGAGGGATTTAACAGAGTTAAATGAATGAGGAGCCTGATGGCTGACTAAATTTATTGTTGACAAATGAAGGTAACAAATTAGTAAGAATAACTAGACGTATGTATTCTCATTGCTGGACTCTAAATTAATTTAAAGCGCCTGCAAAAAGATCAAGGTGTAGTTTTGGACACTTAAGTAAAAACACCTGTGCAGTGCACAATGACAGTCAAAACAAATATTAGGATGCATGAAGAATGGCATAGAAATTAACACTAAAATATTATGCCATCATATAATTCTGTGGTATTCTCCCACCTGAATATTGTGTTAATTATAGTCACCTAATCTGAACAAAAAAAAAAAGCCGAAATAAAATGTCCAGAGAAGCAAACAAAACTTAGTTGTTAGCTTGGGCTTAAATCAAAACAAAATATGTCAGTGCTTCCTAAATGGAGTATCTGTAAATTGGTGGTAGAAGAAGTTGTATGTTCAGGTTTGCAAGACCATACTGCAAATAACAAAGAGTAAAACATAATTTTAAAAAGTCTACCAAAATGTCTGTTATGTAAAATATTAAATAAAAGTGAACCTTGCCTAAATCTCCCCATAATATATTTCATGCTAGGGTGCTATGAAATGACGTTTATTCTCATACCATACAAAGGTATAGTTTGGTGATGCCCTACAATCCAGTGGTGGTATTTGGTTTGAGTACTAGACTGTGCTTTGAGCTAAAGCCCTCCTATGTAGGTCTAAGCAGAAAGAGTGCACTTTTACTAGTCAGAAAGGTAAAATACCACACCAGTTACACAAGTCTAGATTTGATCAGTTTTTACCTGCCAGAGTCATAGGTATGAGTGCCAGAAGATTTGGGGCCAATTTCTACCCTGAGACTGGCATTCACAGCCATCACTTACTTAACTGGAGACTACCTGTGGTTATCTGAGTGGAAAAAATAGCTCTGAGGTTGTGTATGTACATCCATAAAGTAATTGTTAAAATAGACTTATAAGGACACTGGGATAATCAAAGCTTTGAAAAACTTCGACAGAATCTGTGTTATGCAAATACTGAGTATTTGTAATTCAGATAAGTTGGTTAGTTGATTTACTTTTTCTGTGCCACAACCCTCCTGCACAACCATTACAAGGATTTTTTTCATCAATTTTATTTTTATATTCACCAATCCAAAACTGAGGCTTTAGACCTCTGTTAGAAGCAGCAAATTACTTTACAGGAATTTTGCAGCCTTCAATTTTGTGACTTGGGTTCTTTACCAAATGTTTAGCCGTTACTTGAGTTTGTTAAAATCATCAATGGGAAGCATGGCAGCTTGGTATGGCAGGTTTGTCTGCAAAAAGCACAGTGCATTCTGTGAAGAGAGATGAGCAAGAGTCTGAGATTAGTTTCTGCCTCCTCTGAGCACGAGTACCTCCAGGAAAAGAGAGGCCTCCCACTATGAATTCAATTGGAAACTCTAAAGTAAGAAATGCGACTTTATCAGTGCCTCACACTACAGAATCCTGCATCCGTAGCATGATTTTTCAGCTGGCGGTTTCTGTATCCGGTAAATCAAACCAATTAATCATCAATCTGTCTTTCAGTGGCTGGGCCCAAAATATTTCCAAAATTTCTGCCAAAGGTGGTTTAAAAAACTCTCATTACATTTATGTTTGGACAAACCGTAGCTATCAAAAAGGAATTTGAGAGGAAGGCTATAGATGTTGCATTTTGAGTAAAAAGTTGGACACCTAGACTTGGTCTACACTAAAAAGGTAGGTCGACTGTCACTCAGGGGTGTGAAAAATCCACTCCCCTGAGTGGCGTAGTTAAGCCAACTTAACTCCTGTTGTAGGCAGCGCTAGCTTGACACAAGAATTCTTTTGTTGCTCTAACTACCACCTCTCGGGGAGGTGGATTACCGATAGCAACCCCTCCCGTCAGTGTAGGTAGTGCCTACGTTGAAGCGCTATAGGGGCGCAGATGTAGCGTTTCAAGTGTTGACAAGTCCCTAGTATTATATGGTTTCTAACAGGATCAGTGGTTTACTGTATAAGCTTGGTCAAGTCAAGCAGAATTATTTTTGTCTAGTACAACTGGTCGAAACTTAAGAAGGAAATCTTTGCTTATTTGTAGATTTTTAGATATGCTTTTTTAAGAAAAACAAATTAATATGTGCAAAGAGGAACCTTTGAGACTGCTTATCTCTTCTGAGATGAAGGAGAAGAGTTGTGAACAAAAAGCTAGTGGGCTTCATTTTATTCTTGCATGCACGTGCATTGCTCCCATTGAAGTTTATGAGAACCACATCTGAGGACAGAATTTTGTCCAGTGTCTATACATAGTTGATGTTGTAGAGTTGAAAAGAGTTTATGCTCTCCTGGTTTTCATACAGGAATTCTAGATTCAATGTGCATTATTGAGAACAGATGATGGGGGGTTGTCATGGTTTATCTCATCAAGTGGAAAGAAGGAAGATAACTGTTATAGAATCCATGTTCCTCATGTCTAGGTAGTGAACAGGAGCAGCAAACGGGAGTTTTGCGAGGGAGTTCTCCAGGTGAAGGAGGAGTGACAGTAACCCTTGGGGTGAGTTTGTTGTCTGTGTGTCTTGTGCGCTTGCTTGCAGTGTGCCTGATTAATTGAAGTTTATAGTGTGGTCTGTTTGGGGGGGCCATATACTGAGCCCAGCGGTTTGCTAGACAAAGCTGAGAGCTTCCTAACGAAGCTCTCTAGCCTGCCATCCTTTGATCCCTAATTCCTTTAGGAACCCTTGACAAGGGGGGGGGGGGGGGGGTTAGGGCTAACTCATGGAGAACAGGGGTTTAAAAAGCCAGTTTGGAGACCAAAGGAGCTAGCAAACAGGAGTTTTGCGAGGAAGTTTAGAGAGGGAGCATGACAGCCAGATACACCTAATAAACATTCTCTAAAATTAGGCCAATAATCCTGCCCACCTGCCGATTCTCTTCCCCCCCCCCCCAAGTTCCTTCCCGATAAAGAACAAACAACCAAAAAGCCCCCAGCAAGAGTAAAAAATAATGCAGGCAGAAGTCCAGCAGCAGAGTGAGGGCTATCCATTTTATTGCAGTGAATGCAGCATGTATGATTACCTGCCTTGTGGGCAGGTGGCGTTTGTGTGCATTCAGTGAAAGCAGTTCTTGGCCCTCAGAGACCGAGTAGGGGCTGTTGAGACCAGAGTGGCTGAACTGGAAAAGCTAAGGGAGACTGGTACATAGATGAGGCTTTTTGTGATATAATGGAGTATTCCCACCCTTGCTCTGTGTTGAGCCCTTCTCCCCGTCTGACAGCCTCTGTGTTGAGGAAGATGAATATCTCGGGGAAGGAGAGCATCAAGTGGGAGTAGAGGAAAACAATCCTATGGTTGGGATCCGCCTTCCAAGATGTCAGGTTATCCTCTTGCGCTGAGGATACCTCTCTGGGGTGGGGGACCCCTATTATTAGGAAGACAGGTAATAGTAATGGAGGATATGTTTATTAGAAAAATATATAGTTGAGTTTGTGATGGCCAGGAGAACTGCATGGTGAATTGCCTGCTGGGTGTGAAGTTTGTAGATCTCTCAAGACATTTAGACAGACTTATGTGCAGTGCTGGGGAGGAGCTGGTGATCATGGTACATGTAGGTGCCAGTGATATAGGGAAAGGTAGGAGAGAGGTGTTGGAGGCCAAATTTAGGCTGGTAGGTAAAAAATTGAAGTCCAGGATCTCCATGGTAGCATTCTCTGAAATGTTCCCTGTTCTCCTTGCAGGGCCAGTTAGACAGGTAGAACTGCAGAGTCTCAATAAGTGGATGAGACTATGGTATTCATAGCAGGGATTTAGGTTTATTAGGAATTGGGGAACCTTTTGGGAAATGAGAAGCCTGTACAGGAAGGATGGGCTCCACCTAAACCAAACAGGAACCAGATTGCTGGCTTGTAAAATTATAAAGATCGTAGAAGAGGAGTTCTTAGACTAAGGTCTGGGGAAAAGCTGACAGGTACAGAGGAGTATGTGATTTAGACAGACATCTCTTAAGGGATGATTTATTAAAGGGATAATTGTAGTAAAGAGGAGAGGACAGAAGTTAATGAAGTACAGGTCGGAACTGAAAAGAAACTGTCAAACGAAAGCGTCCCATTCAGTTACATAACATGAAGGCTGACAACTAAATATTGACAAATTTTTTAAGTGCTTATATACAAATGCAAGAAGTCTAAATATTAAGATGGGTGAACTTGAGTGACTGGTATATAATGAGGATATTGATGTAATAGACAACACAGAAACTTGGTGGAACGATGATGGGACACAATAAATTCAGTATTGATAAATGCAAAGTAATGCACATTGGAAAACATAATTTCAACTACATAAAAATGATGGGGTCTACATTAGCTGTTACGACTCATGAAAGAGAACTTGGAGTTGTTGTGGATAGTTCTCTGAACACTTCTGCTAAGTGTGCAGCAACAGTCAAAAAAGCTAACAGAATGTTAGAAACCATTAGGAAAGGGATAGATAATACAGAAAATATCAAATGTCACTACATAAATCCTTGATATGTCCACATCTTGAATACTGTATGCAGTTCTGGTCACCCCATCTCAAAAAAGATACTAAAATTGGAAAAAGTACAGAGAAGAGCAACAAAAATGATTAGCAGCAAAGAGTCCTGTAGCACCTTCTAGACTAACAGAAGTATTGGAGCATGAGCTTTCGTGGGTGAATACCCACTTTGTCAGATGCAATAGATGAAATTTATTTTTTCCACTTTAAAGAAAATGGTAAAGTAAGAATTTAGTGCATCAGAAGAAGCAGCAATAACAGCAGACATAATAGTTTGCTAGCAAGAATTTTACCACCTGCATATGCATTTAACTTGATGTTGTTTCATAGATTTTTCAAAAAGCAGAAGGCTCAGATTACTTTGATACCATCCCCTGATTTGAACAACATGATTGTATGAAGATCTGATGCAGCCTGCTTCTAATCCCAAATCCTCTCTGTCAAGGTCTAGTCCATCTTGAACACTGATCTTCTTGCATCATCTCCCTGGCTCATACCATTCTAGAGAAGTTAGGAATGTTGCTATAACATTTTACATGTCGTACAGAAATAGTTGATTTATCTTCATGTGTGTGACTGGGGCAGTTTACACCTAAATACTGGTGATTGAGTGTTGCATAGTTTGACCTACACTATAAATGTATCAAAACTTGTAATTTTATAATTTGGGTAATACTTTCATTGTGAATAGCTAGACCAGTTCACTTTAGGTAGCCTATTAGTTCAAATCTGTTAGAGGAATTCCAGGAGAATAACTGTAAAGGCTTAATTGTCAGTATCCAGACTTCCAGGTCTCAGACTCATTTCCTGGAAGAGATAGAGCAATGGTTTTCAACCTGTGGCTCGCGGGCTGCATGCGGCCCAGTCAGCACACAGCTGCAGCCCTTGTGACATCCTCAGGGCAATACTGTGTGTGTGTGTGTGTGTGTGTGTATATATATATATATATATATATTTCTCGTGTGTTTATTTTTATTTTGCTTGTTTTATTATTTGTATTTTCATAGCACCCTAAAGCCCTAGTCACACACCAGCATGCCATTGTGAAGATATCTTAACATTTCTGTTGCATGATAAGATAAAACCAAATACCTGAATACACATGGTTAATTAAAACCCTTACTTCCTAAAGGCCAAAGGAGCAGGGACTGTTTCTTGTACTACATCTTGCACAGTGCTGAGCATTTGCACAAATACAATACTTGATACTGACATTTCTAATTTTGTCTTAAGTATATGTTGCAGTAAAGACTAGACTATTTAAAACAAAAACACTAATTTTAATACAGTATTTGCTCAAAGCATCTTAGCATTCAGTGGTTTCCTTCCTTCCTGTTTTGTATGAGTTTTATGGAAGTAAAAATGTATCCCATTTTGCATTATTTCATATCATATGCAAAATGTAGTTATGGAAGAAGTGAAATGAGGGCCCGATGCTGTACAAAAATTAGATGCAAGTCTGCAGAAAGAATTTATTGTAGCAGTAATTTATTTTTGCACCTAAAGTAAGAAAGGTACCATATATACATTCTTTATTTCCTGCTGAATGGAAACATGTAATTAACTTCTAACTTTCTTGGAACCTTGTAAAGTTTTATATGATTTGCCTCTTTACTTTTATTAGAAGTACGTAACCTGGTTCTCCTATCGCTTCTATGATTTATAGTAAATCATAGTTAATGACACTGGAGTTCAGAGGAGGTTTGTAGGTGTAAGTCTAGTGTAAATGGGAGAAGAGTCAGGCCCCTAGGACAAAAAAACCCAGTTGAAGACATCTCTATGTTAGAAAATACAGCTGAATCTTCTGCTTAGTTCAGTGGAAGATTTTTTTTTTAACCCTTCATTGTGTGTTGTGTTATTTATATATATATATATATATATATATAAAAGCTTTTTCTAATTCAGGTTCCTCCCATTGTGAAGAGACTTTTTAGATAAAGCTGAACGAATTCAGACCTCGCTCTCCATTTCTGTGGTTGCAGAGTGAGTTCTGGAGTAGATGAATGTTAAGTCCTCTCTGGTGGTGTTTAAGTCAGTAACTTTTAATTGAGTTAATGGAGGTGTGGGGGCCCTTTGTTCTGTAACCTATCCTTTGTCTCTTAAGAAACCCCCATGTGATGCTGCAAGAACAGTGGTTGATGGATGCATTTGAGTACCTCTCTGTAAAAGACAGGAAGATGCTGATCATGTTCTCTGAGAGGACCCCCTGACTTTGAAACATAGTCCCTTTCCACCCTTTATCTGAAATAGCCCAAATTTGTTGATATTTAGGGCACAATGCATAGTTCATTTATTTATACAAGCTTATGCGAAGTGCAAAATACCATCCCTTATGTGCCCTTACCAAAAGTTTGAGTAAATAGATGGACTGTGCGCTCTACCTTAAAGATTAGTCAAACACAGGTGTGTCATATCATGTGGGAATTACACAGGAAGGACATAGACTCAATGGACAGGTTATGGAACAGTAGGTTCCCAACATACCTTAGTGAGAATCGCTGGCCTGAACTCAGCCAGAGGAGGCTTAGCATTTTTCCATCCAAGATTGTTTGGGGGTGTGAGGGAGTTACTTGTTTCTTATGTGACTGTATATTCAATTTATGCCAGAGGTGTTGAGTGATCAGGATAGGTATTTTTTTGTGTTTTCATTGATAAAATTATTTATGTAAATTGTCTTTCCTTTTTAATTATAAAATTGCCAGATATTTTTGTGAAGGAAAATAATTTAAGAACATAATTTGCAAGTATGATGTAGATTTAGATTAGTGCCTTATAATTACTAGTTTTAAATAGTTCATCAAATGTTATATTCTTCTTGCTAGAGTTCATGATTAAACTATGACATACTGAAATAATCTGTGACCCGATCTGAACATCTGAATTCACTTTGTGCAATATGGCAAACAGCTGTATTTCAATTCAAAGCTAAAACAACTGTAGTACATTGACCCGTTGAAGATTACAGTAGGTTTTCAATTCCATGTTAGCTCTACTTATTGGAGAAAATTGATTTGCGAGTGCTTCTGCTTTTGACTTTGTTTTTAATGTCCGGAAGAAAGGAAATAGAACATGCGGATGATGGGACTTTGATGTGTAAAGAAGTTAATTATCTAAACCATCAAACAAAATGTGGGCTGGGGAAGTAATTATTTTAAAGGCTATGACAGGGCATGATGAGCTGTTGGTTCATCATGTCAAGAAAATGCTGTACACCTGCTTGATTTGAAAGTTAAATATTTTGGTTTTAGTAGGAAGACAGTGGTTTAATGAACGGGTAGAGCTGGTATGCTCCTAGTCCCTGATCCTGCAAAGTTTTATGTAGGTAGGTAATCCCATTGGATTTAATGGAACTGCTCATGTGTAAGTGTTTGCAGGACTGGAGCCTTAGCAAGTAATTGTGTTGACATAAAACACATGGGCATAAATGACACTCTGAAAGTTACACTTCTGGGTGGAACTCTTTGCAGGATTGTGGCCTATGTGCACAATTATTTTTGGAAGAGTCCCACTAAAGTCAGTAGGATTACTTGTATGCAAGGCAGTATTGCCAGACTCAAATGTTCAAAAATCATTAGCTCAAAACTCATGAGATGTAACTGTTATTTGAGTCTGTTTGCTTTTTAGTTTCTCAGTTTTAGTGAGTCTCACTTTCAAGCTTTTCTCTTCAGCCAGAAGGGCTAGAATTTTTTTCTTAAATAAAAGGTGAGATCATCACATAACACTGGTCTACAATTTTTGAGAAGTCGTCTGCTTCAGAGATAAAATGTGCTATTTATTATGTATTTTGATGTGCTGAATTCAAATATGACAATTAAAACAACTGGCTACTGTTTCTAAGATATTTAAGTTTTTACATTTTATGTCTATGTATATTGTGTAGATAGTAGAGTTTTAATCATAAATTGTAAACCTAGGTCTTTTCATGTGTTTATGGTTGCTTTACATGATAATATTTCACCTGTCCTGTTTATGTAACACTTTAAAAATCAGCAAAAGGGTTATATAAATAACATTTATTATGAAACAAAAGGCAAAAAACTATTATGTACATAGTTTAGTCCTATTCAGTGTCTACTCGGCGCTTCTTGGCTTGTCTCTTGTATTCATTAAATGGAGCATCTCTTGTCACTGTCCAGCAATGGTCTGCAAGCATTGATGGGCTCCATTTGCCCTGATAGCGTTTCTCCATTGTTGCAATGTCCTGGTGAAATCGCTCGCCGTGCTCGTCGCTCACTGCTCCGCAGTTGGGTGGAAAAAAAATCTAGATGAGAGTGCAAAAAATGTATCTTTAGAGACATGTTGCAACCAAGGCTTTTGTATGCCTTGAGGAGGTTTTCCACCAACAACCTGTAGTTGTCTGCCTTGTTGTTTCCGAGAAAATTGATTGCCACTAACTGGAAGGCTTTCCATGCCGTCTTTTCCTTGCCACACAGTGCATGGTCAAATGCATCATCTCGAAGAAGTTCACGAATCTGAGGACCAACAAAGAAACCTTCCTTTATCTTAGCTTCACTTAACCTTGGAAATTTTCCACAGAGGTACTTGAAAGCTGCTTGTGTTTTGTCAATGGCCTTGACAAAGTTCTTCATCAGACCCAGCTTGATGTGTAAGGGTGGTAACAAAATCTTCCTTGATTCAACAAGTGGTGGATGCTGAACACTTTTCCTCCCAGGCTCCAATGACTGTCGGAGTGGCCAATCTTTCTTGATGTAGTGGGAATCTCTTGCACGACTATCCCATTCGCAGAGAAAACAGCAGTACTTTGTGTATCCAGTCTGCAGACCAAGCAAGAGAGCAACAACCTTCAAATCGCCACAAAGCTGCCACTGATGTTGGTCATAGTTTATGCACCTCAAAAGTTGTTTCATGTTGTCATAGGTTTCCTTCATACGGACTGCATGACCAACTGGAATTGATGGCAAAACATTGCCATTATGCAGTAAAACAGCTTTAAGACTCGTTTTCGATGAATCAGTGAACAGTCTCCACTCATCTGGATCGTGAACAATGTTGAGGGCTGCCATCACACCATCGATGTTGTTGCAGGCTACAAGATCACCTTCCCTGAAGAAGAATGGGACAAGATCCTTTTGACGGTCACGCAACATGGAAACCCTAACATCACCTGCCAGGAGATTCCACTGCTGTAGTCTGGAGCCCAACAGCTCTGCCTTACTCTTGGGTAGTTCCAAATCACTGACAAGATCATTCAGTTCACCTTATGAGGTGTGGTTCTGAGGAGGAGGATGGGAGAAAATGTGGGTCCTGTGACATTGATGGTTCAGGACCAGAAGTTTCACCCTCTTCCTCGTCTGACTCAAGTGAGAATGATTCTGGTGCATCAGAAACCGGCAGTCCTTCTCCGTGGGGTACTGGGCGTATAGCTGATGGAATGTTTGGATAATGCACAGTCCACTTTTTCTTCTTTGACACACCTTTCCCAACTGGAGGCACCATGCAGAAGTAACAATTGCTGGTATGATCTGTTGGCTCTCTCCAAATCATTGGCACTGCAAAAGGCATAGATTTCCTTTTCCTGTTCAACCACTGGCGAAGATTTGTTGCACAAGTCTTGCAGCATATGTGTGGGGCCCACCTCTTGTCCTGATCTCCAATTTTGCAGCCAAAAGAAAGGTGGTAGGCTTTCTTAACCATAGTGGTTATACTGCGCTTTTGTGATGCAAAAGTCACTTCACCACAAACATAGCAGAAGTTATCTGCACTGTTCACACAAGTACGAGGCATCTCTGTTCACTTTGGCTAAACAGAAATGTGTCCCTTTGCAAAATCAAACACTGACAAATAAGAGAGCACGACACTGTATGATTTCTAGAGCTGATATAGGGCAATTTGTTCAACAGAGTGATGTAAGCTTCGTTATGATTGCATCATCCATGACTTCTAGGAATAACATGATGCAATTCATATCATGTATGACGCAATACCAGCTTCAGATTTCATCATTCATTGTTTTGCCTAAAAAGCAAGTACTGTCCAAACCGAGTCATAGATTTATTCATAGATCCAGTCAAAGATGTATTTTAGTCATTTCTGGTTTAAATTGAGATCCCTTCCCTTTATAACTCACTTATCCTCCGCCATTCCCAAGTCAAGGGTCGTATATACTGACCCAATAGCATATCTTGAAAACTAGAGCCAATCAACAATTTTAAGCATCATTTTCATTCTCAGTGACCCAGAATTAGTAAAGTTTGACTACATTTATTTCAGAAGCATTTTGGCTGTAGAGCAGTGTAATCACTTGTCTCCAGGGTGGGGAGCTTTAAGTAAAGCACCAAATATCATGAGAGTTGGCAATGCTGGTAAGGGATACCCATGTCTGTAACAATTATTAATGTGAACAAGGGATGCCTGATTGGCCCTTACTCAGTGCGTGGGATGAAATAAGACTACATGCCATGCACTTAATTTTTTTTGACAAGCCCAAATAATTTTACAGTCCCAGTCCTGCAGACACTTACATGCATGTATAACTTTACTCACGCAAGTGATTCCAATGAAGTTAATGAGACTGTGCTTAAAATAAGCAGTGTGTTTTCAGGATTGGGGCCTTATCTTATTAATCATTAACTTTAAGAGTATTTTCTTTAAAATTTTTAAGGGCAAGAAAATTCTAGCTTTACTGAATTGCAGTTCTACTTCTCTATGACCTTTTGATTTAAGGATTTTGACATTACCATAAGAGTGTATATACATATTTTGAGTTATTAAAAATTAGACGTTAACTGTTATATAAATCATAAAATAAAGGGTAATAAGCAAAATGTGTAAAACAAAAGTAAGACTAAATATACTCTTGATTTAAACTTCCAAGTCTGTGGGTCTTTGGTACATAATCTAATTGCACCTCCAGTGTTCAGAAGCACTGTGCTAGAAGTAACACATAATCTTTCTTTACACTTACGGACAAGTTTATTGTATCTTTTTAAACTCACTAATTTCACTGTTTAGGTTTGAGACTAATGGTAACTGCTGACCAAGGCCCTGGTCCTGAGAACAGTTAAAATCGTGTGTGCGCCTACTCATATGACTAAAGTCAGACTTCAGTGCAACTAAATATGTGAGTAGAGTTACACATGTGCTTGTGTTTGTAGTGTGAGAAGCTAAATTACAACGTTCTGGAAAATAAGTGGAAGTCTCTTAAACTATACGTGAAAGCATTCATATAAAACAGTTTACTCTAGTGTTTTAGATAAAGATGTATATTACAAGTTTCTCTTTGATGCATCTCTGTGCTATGTATCCTTAATCTTTTTAAATTAACCATAATTATAACATTACCATGGAAAATATCTTACATATTCAAAAGACTTAATATCTTTCTTTTAAAAAAAACAAACCGAAAATGAAACTATATTGTAATGAACCACATGTAGCGTTAGTGTTGGAGAGAAGGCTTGGTATACACTTTGTATTGTTAAGCTTCTTTTTTTTTTTTAAAAGCATAGGTTAAAGGTAAAATTGTAACTGAGAAATGACTAACTGAAAATAAATGATATTAACATCTGCATTTTATTATCACAACTACTACTAACAACAACATAAGAAATGAGCAGATCTTGGATAAGTGAAGGTTTACCAGCTCTTAGCAAACCAGACAGGAGAAAAAAATATACCGTGAGTGTCTTCTGTTTATCAGAAGACATTTATGGTGCCTGGAATGTTTTAGTGTTGCTAAATGTTGTTTGGCGGTAAAAGCAAGACACGCAAGAGTATCTGACTATTTTTGCATAGAGAAATATACTTGGATAAGGTTTGACTCTTTATATTGCTTCTAATGAGTGACCTTTAAAACATGAACTTGTGTGTTTTTAATTATATTGACTCAGTTTAAGTTAATTTTATTATTTGGTGGTCTTCATGAAATATCCATGTTACACATTGTCTGATAGTTCTTTGGTTAGTTTTCAATAAATTAAGACTATAGATGATATGATTTAAAGATATTTTGACTTGTATTTTATTAGAGAGGAAAAACACATGAGCTAAATTAGTATATGTGATCTGGTTACAGTAGAACTGTATCCAGGTTTCAACTTGGAATAAACTGTTTTAATTTCACAGGAATTCTGTCAGGAAAACCATCAAACATTTTAAAATAATTTTTTTGTTCATTTTGTATTCCTGCTTTTTACAGATACTGGACCATACATAAAGCTGAAAATAGTGCAAAGTGGGTAAATCAGATTTAAAGTTGAATATCTCACTGAGTTCATTCACATTTCTTACTGGCTTATTTTTTAGGATTCAGTATCTGGTTTCAGTACTGTAAGGACCTTAGTCACTCCAATGAGGATTAAGCTACAGCAGTGGTTCCCAAACTTGTTCCGCCGCTTGTGCAGGGAAAGCCCCTGGCGGGCCGGGCCGGTTTGTTTACCTGCCGCGTCCGCAGGTTCGGTTGATCGCGGCTCCCAGTGGCCGCGGTTCACTGCTCCAGGCCAATGGGAGCTGCTGGAAGCGGTGCGGGCCGAGGGACGTACTGGCTGCCGCTTCCAGCACCTCCCATTGGCCTGGAGCAGCAAACCGCGGCCACTGGGAGCTGAACCTGCGGACACGGCAGGTAAACAAACTGGCCTGGCCCGCCAGGGGCTTTCCCTGCACAAGCGGCGGAACAAGTTTGGGGACCACTGAGCTACAGTGAACTAAGGCCACTTTCTTTCTGAATGAAAACTAGGTTTAATGCACTTTAACTTGTTATGCACGTTAACTTCACAGCTATATTTAATTCATCTTCTCTCCCTATGTAGACAAACCCTATATGAATAAGGTCCCTATGGGATTTGGTTGCTGCATGAGCCGAAGGTTATGCGCTTCTGTTGGAAGACTGGGCCTGTGAAAGCCACATATACGGCCCATAATAATGTGAGCTCTTGAATAGATATTGAGATAAGCTTGCATTGATGCTTTTTGAATGGCTCCCTGAGATTTTTTTTTTTAAATAAAGGCCAGTGGAGAAGTGTGAACACAAATACGTACCCAACACACACTTTCAATGACGGCTGGTTGCTGACCACAGTTTATATTTTATGGATAATACAGGTGACAACTCAAATAGGCTTCTGTTCTACATTGAAAGGCTTTTATATGCATGGTATTTTCATTCAGGTCTTGCCTGAATTGCTTTTTTCCTTCCTAATCCGTAATGCAAAGCAAGCATACGTAGCAGTCATTAAGGTGAAACTATTACAATTATTGATTCCTCTTCTATATCTATTTACTAAAATGAACAGTGTGGTTTTCTCTGTTTGTCATGTAATAGAGGAGAAAATAATTTTCTTGCAGCGCTGAATGAAAGACATTATTAACTTCAACATGAAACATAGTATGGTAGGCTGGATATTTTAGACCGCATATACTTTGTGAAGTGGTTTATAGTTGCTGCCATTTCCAAGATCCTCTGTTTATTAAATTAAATACGTTTGCAAGCTCTATTGTTTCTTTTTGTTTACTCAGATGAGCAATATTGCAGCTAGCCCGATGTCAAATGTTGCCTCTTCAAGCAGCGGAAGAGGGACAGGGAAATCAACAAGCTTTACTCCTGAACTGCAAAGTATGATGTAAGTAAGCTATCCAAATATATTGGACTGTTTGCATTTTCATTGTGTGTTTTGTCATTCTCTAAGAAAATAGGGGAGAAGAAGAACAGATACGTATGATGGCTATCCCATTGTTTATATTTTTAAGACACTCTAGGTAAATAAAATATTACCCACTTTTGTTACGCTAAAAACAGATTGAAAAATCCTGCTAAATAATGGATATATTTTATGTATTATATATGAAAATAAGTTGAGACCTACATTTCTTAATTCATCACCAAACAAGATAAGATACTATTGACATAAAATTATTTTAAAAGTAACTTTTCATTATAGTTTAACCATAGCTTTTGGTGTTAATAGGGAAAGATCTGTTAACTGGTGAGATGATGCTATTTATTATGGAATTAACATGTGTGGACCAGTTGGAATTGATTACATTTTAGTCTTGGTGGTGAGTAAAATTGTTATAAAGAGAAATGATTTATTATTCTAAAATGCTACTGGAATCTTAGAAACCTGCTTAATCAGAGTTGTAAGCTGTGATATTAGAAGGGTTTGTAGCTCAGAACTTCTAAAATCTCACAAGACATTTAAATAGCCATTCACTCAATCTTTAAGACACTGCATAATCAAGAAGATTTCCTTACCTAAGGCTCTGTTCTACTTGATTAGTGGCCTATTACACTGGGCCAGGTTGCAAATCTTGATTTGGTAGAAGGCAACCTATCCATCAGAGAGCTTGACCTGCCAGCACTGCCATTTTTTCCCTTTTATATGGGTCCAGGACACATTGATCTATACAGAGGGGGAGAACTCAGGCTAATGAGCTCTTCTTTCCCTATGGATCATTATTCCTGATTTACCAGGCAGTTTAAAGAAAATTTCAGCCCAAGTCTGGAGTATATCTCCTTTAAATCTGCAGATAGAGAACTGGGCTGGTAGCCCAACTCCAAATTATGTGCAATTCTTTTATATACTATTATGAATATATCTTATCCAGCATGTGTATGTGTGTAGGGTAGGGGGTGGAAATTAGGGTGTACATGTATGCATTGTTGAGTTCAGCTGTACTTAAAGGGGAGCCATGCTGTATGAAATCTTGTTGGAGTATTTAGAAGGATTTTTTTCTCCCATTTATTTCTCTGCTAGATTTTCAGTTCTTAGAAAGTTAGCGCCGGAGTGTCAATAAGTAAACCTGTTCCATTAAAAGATAACATTAGCCATTTTTGCCTGTCTTCACTAGTTAAAATTGCTGAAATTAAAGTCTCAGCTCTGGAAAATAGTTTAACACTTCAATAGAAAATAAGATGAGGCAAAATAGGTTGGATTTAACAGGGAATACATTTTGGACTGTTGATTTTTATGTTGGCAGGATCCTTAAACTCTGAAGTAGAGGGGATTTGAAAACTTCTTTTTACTATGTGGTTTCATATACATCTACAGATTTTGTATGTCTGATTTCAGTCAAAAAGAATGATAGCTGAAAAGTCCACCTTCTATCAGTTCACAATGTCTCTCTCTCCATATATACGCTTATAAAGGTTTAGATCTTGGTAACTTAGGCCTTCTGTATCTTGTCCTTCTCTACTATACAGTAGGTACTGAGGAGCAGCTTAATAAAAAACTGTTGAAACTCTAACTTGCATTATTTCTGTAATGTCCTCTGTAGAATATGTTGTGTATCTCAAAGCCTCCAAAGCTGAATGTTGCTCCTCTGGGTAAACATTACACTTGGCTTCTTAATGTTACAGAAATTAATCAGATCTTAGTAGTAATGTACCACATTAGAAGAAAACCATCAATCTCCTGCTTTTAGTTTTCACCTTCCTCTTGTTTCATCTATTAATTGATGGGCTTTAGGGTTTAAAAACTTATTTTGGGACAAGTCTAACTTTAAATGATAGCTTGACTGACCATTTAGCTGTGTTTGCATTTTACTGGAGAAGAGCATGTTCCCAGATAAGGGCGTGACAGGACTCCCCAACAATACTTAGTAATAAGCCATTCCCTTAAGTCTATATTCCATATTTGGCAATTTTGATGGGAGGAGTTACTCAGCTCTTCAGAACAGTGGTTTTCAATCAGATGTACATATACCCCTGGGGTACACAGGTTTTCCAGGGGGTACATCAACTCATCTAGATAGTTGCCTAGTTTTACAACAGGCTACATAAAAAGCACTAGCGAAGTCAGTACAAACTAAAATTTCATACAGACAATGACTTGTTTATACTGCTCTATATATTATACACTGAAGTGTAAGTACAATATTTATTTTATAATTGTATGGTAATAATGAGGAAGTAAGCAATTTTTCAGTAATAGTGTGCAGATTTTTATGTCTGATTTTGTAAGCAAGTAGTTTTTAAGTGAGGTGAAACTTGGGCAGATGCAAGACAAATCAGATTCCTGGAAAGGTTATAGTAGTCTGGAAAGGTTAAGAGCCACTGCTTCAGAGTATATTTAGAAGTAACTGCCAAAAAGTGGAAGGTCTAATTCGGTTTTCAGTTAGAGGCAATGAGGATGGAAGTATTAGAATCTGGTAGGTAGGTAGGTAGATGTGATGTATTTCAGTATATAATTGAAATGAGATGTTCTGTTTTCCTTGTGCTGCACCTTTTGAGCTAGAGGAATCCTGACTGCCAGCTAGCTCAATTATGAGGCATCTGCTGTTTTGTGCATCTTTAGTGATGTAGGATGTTGGTGACTCGGCATGTTCTTTCTTTCATGGAGACTTTATATATATATATTTTTTGTTTTTCTTAAACCTAAAATAACTATTATCTGCACACAAAGAACAAACATAACTGATCATCTTTTGGGCTCCAGAATCAAGGGCAGGCCATGAGTCTAGGGAGCCAAAGAAGTCTGTGCAGCTTCTTTAGGTCAGTGTCTGAGGAGCCTATATTTTATTTATTGGTCACTTCCTGATTAAGTGCTTTTGAAATTCCCCTGCTCGCTAGCATACACGCGATTTCTGTCAGAATGTAGACGTTATTGTTGGCCATATAAGTGGAAGAAACAGACGTTTTTCTTCTGTTTCAGAGCTTGTTCAGTTGCTACTTTAGAAATTATACAAACAACTCGTCTGTGTTCTGAGATAATATTTTTCATAAACCGTTTCACTGACATAGTAGGAATCAAAGGAATCCTTCCAATATAATCAGTTTATTAAAATTAAATTTTATTGTTTTCATATTAAAATAAATTTTTTTTGCTAAAGTTTTGCCAGGGATGGACCATAGACAGAAAAATTACAGCTGTTTCTCTTTGCAAAGTGCACAATGAGATTAAAACTTTCCTAAAAGTATATAATAGAAATTATTGAGGAAAGGAGAAGACAACTTGCAAGCAACAGTTTTACGTACATCTAGAAGGTTTCAGTGGCACAGCAGCATTCTAGCAACTTCAAAAAGCTACTGGGACCCCTAGGAAGTTTATAGCGTTTCTAACTAAAGACTAGGAACTCAGCTGTAGATAACAATCCCTTGTAGATAAGGCGATGGCTTGGATGATCTGATATGGCTTTTCCATTTATTTTTTTATGATTCCGTTAATCACAGTGAAAACGATTAAAAATGTGACTAGATTTTGATTTTTGCACAGAGAGTGAGCACTTAGAATTTTTTCTTTGTCCATTAAGTACAATTTTAAAATATACATAAATTATGGTGGTAACTCCATTTTAGGTTTCTGGTGACATGAACATATAGCTTGGGTTATACTCCTGTGGTCTATGATATCAGAAACTCTTTATGAAACTATTGCTTAAATATATGCAGTTGGATGTATATTAGTCCTTACGTTCGCTATTTCATAGTTTGTATGATGTATTGTCTCTAAATCAGTTCATTACAGGTTTCCTTATTTTCAACTTATTGTTTTAAATTCAAGAAATATAACAATCTGCAACTAATATCTAAGAATGGCTTCATACTCCTATTAATGGTAAACCTTGTTTCAAAATGGAATTGGATTAATATAATCATATTAGAGAACATAACATTTTGATATTTTATCAATGATTTTCTTATTTATTTTACTTTCCATAGTTGCTGACAAAATAATATTCATTGACTCGATACTGAATTTAGAACCATTACCCCATAGAAACTATTCTTCCTCAAAGTGTGAAAGTGTAGTATAAGAAATAATTCTTATTTTCAACTACTCCCATGTTTCTTTCCATAAAAGCCTATATTCATCTCTAACTTAGGCCTTGTCTACACTACAGAGTTTTGTCGACGCAAGTTACATCAACGTAAAGCCGCCACTGTAATTAAACCACTGTTGCATGTCCACACTATGCTTTTTGTGTCAGTGGAGTGCATCCACAATAGCATCTCTTGCATTGACGCACAGAGCAGTGCACTGTGGGTATCAATCTCACCGTGCAACTGGCCCCAGCATGCTTTGGGAAGGGTTTGCAATGCCTCATCGGGGCAGTTACAGTGTCACATGATGAAGGTTTCTCAATCCCATCGTTCCATGGGCATCCTACTAGATTGCCAGCCGCTTTTCAACTGCCCTCGTAACCTGTAACCCACCCATCTATGTTAGAAAGCATGGATCCTTCACTGCTGTTCAATATTGTGCTGTGCATTGTGAACACAAGGCTATAAGGGTAGCCCAGTGAGGGGCTATTTGGCTGGGGGATGCTTTGAAGGAGCATTTTAACACTGAGCTACAATAATGTGTGTTGGCATAGTTTGTTTACACCGTGCAATGAACATTGTAATGATTACTGTCTGTGCCCGAAAGGTAACACATTTTAAATCACTTTTTAAAGTAGCACTCAGTAATATGACCAAACTGATATTGCTGAATACTAACACAAGAAGCCCACAGAAGTGTGTGCGTGTGGCGGGGAGGTGTGTGACAAGGAGTGTGTGAGTGGGGGGGGGGGGGGGTCGGGAGGGGAGAGTGAGTATGTCCGCACGCTGTCTCGTTAAGTTCAGACAGCAGCCATAAGCAACCAATCCTGAGGCAGAAGCTGGTGTACAGGTAGTTGGTGTCTCCCTGTCCCCCCCATCCCAGCTCAGCGGACACTGGTACACCGGCAGGGGGAGAGGGACACCTCGGCATTAGCCCCCACCTCCCTCCCTGGCTCTGTAGAGCACATCGAGAGTTTCTACCCTCATTTCCCCCAGCAGCAGTCTGCCTGCCTGCCTGCTGCTGTGGTCCTAGTGCCAGGGAGAGCAGGATTACACGTTAATGTTTCGATTCTGTGATTTCCTCAGAGTTTTCCCACAGCTTTCTCTCCCCACAGACCAAGGAGATCCACCCTCTCCCCGTAGGCCAGGCAAGAGTGCATTTGCTGCTGGGAGCTGGCATGCTCAGCTGGGCAGTAGCTACATGAGCTCCCCACACTGAGCAATTTCAAAACTTCCTGGGGCTTTGAAAGGGGAGGGGCAAATGCCTGCATAGCTGGATGCAGGGCAGCAGAGTTCAAAATGGTGAGCAGAGCGGTCACGGTGGGCATTGTCGGATACCTCCTGGAGGCCATTTACAGCGACGTAACAAATGCTGTGTCTACACTGACGCTTTGTCAATGTAACTTTGCTGCAAAAAGCTCTATGCCCCTTGTTGAGGTGGTTTTACTTTGTGGGCAAGACAGGAGAGTTTTGTTGGCAGGAGGAGCATTGTAGTGTGTACACCTCCACTGTTTTGTTGACAAAAGCTGCCTTTTGCTGACAAAACTGTGTAGTGTAGATAAGCCCTTAGTTTAAGATTGCACCAGTGGGATTTACTATTTAAATGTTCACATTTCTTCTACTTTTGGAGAAAACATTGAAATCATTTGATGGTTTGGCTTCTACTTGTCCCTCACTTCCAGAAAATTTTCTGGGGGAACTCTTAGTCTGAAATGGGATTAATTGTGAACCCATATTTCATTACAAGTGAGACTCATAGAACAGAAGCTGTGTTCTAAAGGTATTTATACAGGCTCTTATTTCTGAAGTATCTGAGCACTTCTCCAGTATTTAAAAGTAGAAATAACACTTTTCTCTTTCCTTCAAAGCCTGTAGGAGAAATAGATTAGTTTATAGGGTGTCATGTCCGTCTATCTCTCCCCTCCCCATTCTCACCTCCCAACACACTTTGTCGTGTATGAGAATTTATTTAGGAAAAGGTTAAAAAAAAAAAAAAAAGGAAATGAGTTTTGCTGAACACAGTCACTGTTTCAATCTTAGAATTCTTGGATTAATTGTGAATAAGGCAAAAGTTATAATGAAACCACTGCCTGCTAGGAGTGATGGAGAATGTTGACTGATTGGAATGAACAACCAGTAATCAGGATGTTCACATTTAGGGTATGGTAGAATAGAGATTTGACAAATAAGGAATGAAAAACTTAAGCCTGGAATTCCTAACCTTGGAGCAAAGTCCTATACCATGTTTTAAAAATACACACAAGACAGAGAAAAAGTGTTTGTGTATCTCTAATTATATGAATCTAAAACAGATTAAGAGAATCTGTGGTATTTTTAGTCTATATTTGTGTGTGCATGATAAACTACTATGGCAATGGGACTACAGAAATGTCTTAGGTTGACTGCTATATAAAATAGCATGGATAGGCAACACATGCAATAGTTAAGATTTACTTTAAATTTCCTGTCTAATCAACTCTTTCAGTTGCTTATAACTTTCTCTGGCAAACATCTTTGGGGCAGAAATGATTTCTTAATGGTACTAGCTCAAACTTTTCCCCCCCCCCCCCAACTTTCATTTGAGCAAAATTGTTTCTGCTATTTTTGAGTTATCTGAGCATGAAAAAACCTTTTTTCTTGCATGTTCTGCTTAGAAAAGTGTGCTGAAATAATTTAGAAGTAGATAAAGGTAGAAACCTCAAACTTGTTTTGTAGATCTTCTTATGACTGACACACACACACACATACACACACACACCCCCCACCCACCCAAAAGCCTTATATTTTGTTTGTTGTCGTCCTCTGAAGCATCAGAGGTGGAGGTGGGATACTGGACTGGCTGGACTAGTGCTCTGAGGTGGCACTGAGCTCTCTCTCAGGTGCTTGACCTTGGGGTTTTTTCATCTTCCTCTCCAGTGTGAGAGTGCAGGTCACTTGCTAGGATTATCTGGATATATCTCACTAAATCATTTCACAGCCATTGCAGGAGCCTTGGACATTGGTGCACCTTGATCCTTCTTATTCTATCCCTGTAGCACACAATAGACTAGGGTCCTGTAATACTTTGGTCTAATTTCAGTTTTTGGTTTAGTGTGTGGGGGCAGGTTGGTGTTGGTGGAGGTCAGACTAGATGATCTATGGTCTCTTGTTGCCTTAAACTCTAAAACTCTGTGAAAAGTTGCCCTGGTGTAACTAAAGAGGTTTAAAATTGATTTACTTACACTGGGACAAACTTTTAATGTAGCATTACTTAAAACCCATTTAAGGGCATGTTTCTGAATGATTTAAACTGGAATAAGTAGGTTGATCTTTAGTTGTATCAGTGCAGCTTCCCTAATCTATTTCCTATATTATTCCTTAGATTTGAGTTAAATTTGAGAAAATTGGTGCTGTAAATTTTAAAGGTAAGATGATTTGAAGTTGGGAGGCACAGTTATAAAGCTGGCTGACTGTACTAAGTAGCACTTGAGATTAACAGCACTCCTAGGTAATAAATAATTGATCATTACTGTTAATTAGATAGGAATTATCTTTAGAAAAACTCAATGTATGCAAATATATTCTACCATAAATTAACATGAGTAATTCCATTTAAGGTAGCAAGCCTCAATTAAGAAGGCTCAGAGTAAAGGTGTGTGTTTATATGATATGGAAGCTATTCCACTTGATGCCATCTGAAAGCAGTCCTTAAAGCCTCCAACATGGAGGCCTGCTACTTTACATTATAGCGCTCATGTTAATTCATGATAGAACAGAACTGTGCAAATTGAGTTTTACAAGTTCTACAAGGCCCTGCAGATAGGTATTCTCAGGCACAAAAGCTGTACAGCATAGAATTTTCCCCCCTCTTTTTTTCATCTTCCCCCCCAACCTCTTTAATAGAAATTAGTAAATTCCATGCAAAAAACAGTAATAAAGCTGAGAAATCAACAACTTAAGTCAGGAAATTTCCAAAATTAATGTCTAGAATATGTCATACCCCTTCTCTTGGGGATGCAGAGAATGTCTCCTTGCACCAAAAGGGAAATACAGAGATAGTGAAGTCATGGGGCTTGTCTTTTACATACTAGCCCTGCTGGCTAGTGATGGGGCAATGCACATCACACACTGAAAAGGTGGCACAGAGGCTATACTCCCTTGGATCTCCAGGAGTCCGTGTCTACCTGAGGCATAATATGTCTGGGAGCTCTCACTGGACGAATTTGCCTCTACGTTACCCCTGTCTCAGGGCAGTAGCTAAAAGGCACAAAAAAGTTCTAAGGTTGAGCTTTCAACTTTAATAATGCCAATATCATGTTATTTGTTAGGTAATGCAATACAAACAGGATTTTTAAAAGTCTGTTTGTAATGTATTGCATTGTGAAAAGAAGAGTGCAAACAATTTGTATTCCATTGTCCTAAATGAAATTCTGCCAGTTTACTCTCAGTTTATGTTGATAAATAATATTCCTATGTTAAAGTGCATTTCTCAAGTTTGTAGTATGGTGGAAAAAGTTCTAAACAGCATTAACTGGCTGTCATCTATTTTTAGTCCATTATAAAATTTTTGTTAGAAGAGGAAAAAAATGAGCCTACCCAAGTCTGCCTAGTTTCGTTCTATCAAGGTTAATTATTGTTTATGAGTGGGTGAACCTGATGCTTTCATGAGCTGTGCAGCATAAGGAGATGGGGAAAAAATCAGTAGTGTCCAAGCACAGCATAAGACAATGTTTTAATTGAACTAAGTACAATTGTTCATTTTTAAAAAAGTGGGCAACTCCCTTGAGTAGATTGCATATAATGACAAAAATGGATAGAATTTGGGTAGGTTAAAGCATGGCTTGAATTTAAAGAAGTACCCCCAAAGAAATGACTAATTGGAGCCTGCGAACTTTGATAGTAGAGAAGTTCAACCAGGAGGCCTGGTCGAGCTGAATGTTTAGTAATTGTTCATTTGCTGAAGCAAATTAATTGATTGAAAAAAGTTCTTTATAAAAATATATATGATTTCTGACTTTTTAAACTTCTGCATCAAAATACTGCAGGAAATGTGAACTAGAAACATCTCAAAGAATAATTCCCATATTGCAAATCTCCAGGGCTTTATATTGAATAAACTGCAAATAATCTCATGCCTTTTTGTGGCTTCATCATGCAAGCACCTATCATGATCAGTCCCACTTTAGTGTGCCCAGTAGTGTTTGCAGGATAAAAACTTTGGCCAATAAATAACTATTTACTGAATGACTAGACATATAGAACTGTTATGTTATGAACCGTTTTACTTGAGAATAATAGAGATTGTATACTATAAATAAAATCATTATTTGTGGTTTGTATTCTTGTAAAAAGACTGGAGTTCCAAATGTAAGGTATTGCATTTTATTGTCATTATAAAACTATGAAGTAGGTACTGTAATGTAATTAAAGAGCTGGACATGGCAGAGACTTAAATTTTAGAACCTGTATAGAATTAATATTTCTAAATTATTTGGATCCGTAGCCTGTTTTCAGATTTTAAAAAAGTCCTCGTGTAATATATTTACATATGTAGAGATTGCTAGCCAAAGAAGTTTTGTTCTGTCAAAAAGTACACAGATGGGACTTCCAAAATGAGTTTCTTTAGTTTCAGTAGCTTTTACTGGTTGAGTGTAATTCAAAAGAGGTAATAGAATCCTGAAAGAGGTAATAGAATCCTAAAAGAGGAAATACTATCAACTGTTAGAACAGTTTTGAATGCCAAAGTATGCAAAAACATGGGAGTAAGTATTGTATTATCAAATCCATGACTCCAAATAAACTGAAGAAGAAATGTAAGTTGGGTCTCAAGATAAATAACAATGAAGGCTCATTGTCAACTAATAGCTTTTTTTTTTTTACTCTTGAATGGTATTAGGAAATTCCTCTGTTTTCTGTTAAATACTTTTTTTTGCGACTACCTGCTGCCTGCAGTGGCTTTTTAGTGGTTTAACTCTTGCTGTCTTTTAAAATTCCTATTTAGTGTATTCTGCTATTTTAAGAGTGTGGTGAAAAGTTTAAAGCGTTCTGATCTCTTTTTTTGGAGTGAGATTTTGTTGTTGTTTGCTATTTAAATGAAGATGTCAAGTTTAGTTTTTTTCCTTCACATAATTTAATTAGGTAAAATCTATTTCTCTTGTTAATATTTAGTTTTATTATGACATAACTGCCAGTGGAACGGAATCTGTTTTAAAACAGTGAGGTCCTGAGTGCCCACAACTCTCAATGGTTTAACTAGGAGTTGTGGGCACTCATCTCTTTTCAGGGGATACTCAGCATCTTGAAGGACTGAACCCTAAATTACTAATTTAGGAGTTTTCAACTCCCATTGACTTCAATGGGAGCAGAGTTAAGTCAACGCTGAATGCTTGTGAAAATCCCACTCTTACCATCTTTGGAATCTGATTTTCATCACTGCTGAGCACTTGCTACTCCCATTAAAATCAGTAGACACTGTGGGTCCTCAGCACCTTTTGAAAATCAGGCCTTGAGTGTTTTTTATATAAAAATTTTGTTTTCTCTTGTTTTTCAGCTTAATTGGAATCAAAGTTAGGAAGTTCAAGCAATCTGGAGCTCACAGTATTTAAGAAATGTAAGCCATATACACTGAATGTTCAGTTTCTGCGACATTGACAATTGAACAATACCAGGCTGAGTTGTTTTTGTGTGTTAATTTAACAATATAATGGGCTGTTTAGATGCCCACTTAAAGCTGGCTAATATAATTATTCAATCTCTGAATTGTTTATATCTCATTTTAATTACAAAAACATCCAGTATACATTCTGTTCTTCCTGCAAAAATTATTTAATGATAGAAAATTTACATTTTTAGGACACAGACAACACTGTTTAAAAAAGTGTTTGTATATTTTCTTTTGCTGATATGTAATTGCATATTATTAATGTCACTCTGGGCCACTGCTACATTCAGTCTCTTTTCTAGGTACTTGGTTTCTGTGAAACATTTGTAATCCTTGCTGTTTAGAACACACAAACTGGTTTTGGTAGCTCTGTTATCAGCACTGCTATGGGATTTGTCTTTTCCATGATATGGTCCATGTTGTTGATATTGAGTTTAGTTCTTTGTTGTGACTTGGCGGCCTTGAGAGTCCGTTCCAGTGGGTGTTAGTGTATTTCCCTGTTATACCAAGATCCATTAAGAGGGTCGGGTGTGAATCAAGCTAGGCAAGTTTTATGCATGGATTTAGGGCCTTGTTTTTTCCTCACACTTCCATGCACAGGCTAAGTTCTTCAGCTAACAAAAGGACTGTTTTGAGAGTATTGGCTTTGGGGAATGCAGAGGCCAGGGCTTTTTGAGGCCTCCCTTCCACTGAAACAAGTGAACAACTGCAGGAACAGAGAAATTCTGCTGGATAGGCAGACAGACAAGGATGGATTTAAGAGTGGTGCAGGATTTAGATAATTCTTATATATAACAAATAAGAAATGGCGGCACTTCAATTTGCTGAATATTAATAATTCTGTGTTTGCTCTTATAGTTATGTTCCTAAAATTTCAGTCATTTTCTTGAGATTTGCTTATTTTTTGTTTTGAAGCCCATCAGTAAAATCATCTCTGACTTTGGAGAGGTCATTTGGGATGATATTGGAAGGAAACAGCAGTTATGATCTGGCCTAAAGTGTGCTGGTTAACCAAACTGTAATTTGGGGTTGTAAAGAATTTCTCTATTCCATTCTAGACTTGTTTATCATACTCAAATCCAGAATTTTGCTGAGACTGCATTGTACAAAAATAACCAGTTTAGCTAATTGAGCTGAAATCTTGGTTTCATGCACAATGTTTTTAAAGGCAAAAAGGGATAGTTGAGGCAACTGACAAACAGATTTGATGCTAATTTACACTTTGTTTTTTAGTGGCTAATTTGCCCTGTAAATCATTAAAATTATAGGTGTAGGATAGAATTAAGAAACAACACTGCATACAAAGGGCAATATGAATTCCCCTTCAGTGGGTGGCATCCAATAGACAGGATATTGTTGAGGAGGGATAGGGAGCGCAGAGAGAGAGAGAAATTCTTATTGCATTCCATGATGTTTATTGCTGGATCTAGCACAATATTGTGGGGAAACTGTCCACAAATTAATACATTTTAGTCCAAGGTAATTTTGTAACTATTTAATTACTTCATTGTGGTTCTTTCAGATCTGCCATTTTTAATATTGTTGAGAGATCTCATTTTGACTCTTCAGTGATCTTTCCCAGTAAGAAAATGTGAGAACATGGGCCTTTATTGGATAGAAAATGTACCTTCCTTTTTGTGTACCTTTGGACACAGGGAAATTTTCTTCTGCCTCTTTGAAGATCTATGTTTAAATCTCCTGTGTCTGACTCAATGGTTTGGTCATGCCAGGAGAGATGGGGAAAGGAGGTGGAAGATTGTAATTAGATACAGAGGCTATACCTGAACACTCTTATAGATACAACAAAAAATAAATTGCTGAGTCTGACCAAACTGATGTGGGAATTTTCCTATATAGTTCACTTTGAAATTATACTTGTGTATATCTTTTGAGATCTTTCAGAATATATGCTGAAAGATGATTTTGTGTTGGGAGCTGTGAGGGTTAATATGGGGAAAACATTCTTTAGAGTTGTAAAGACACATGATTTGTATACATACAGGAATGTCTCCCGGGGAAAAAGTATTGAGGGGAGAGGGAAAACTAAAAGGTAGGTTCCACATATTTAGTGTTTGTGATGCTGCTGTGCCATATCCTCTTCTCAAGTCTTTTTACTGTTCATATGATGCTTTACTCTTTTGGATACTTGCTAAAATTGTCAATTTGTCTGTGAATCATTAACATTTAATTAAAAAATATGTAGATATTCTAGTATGATGATTGATGTACTCACAACGTAGTATGCTGGATATTGTAATGGACATAAGAACTGTTCCCTATCCTGTTTGCTTCCAGTGTTCAAATTAGGTGGCGAGGAGGATGGTTGAAATTTCCCAGACCCTAAGTTCCAGACATGTAACTGTTTTGTGGGGTAAAACTAAAACCAACACAGACTATGGAATTAACAGCCACAACTATGAAGGGTTGATACCTCTGAAATTTGAGGGAACTCCTTAGTACCTATCCTGGCTGCTGAGGTTGCGTGCTGTGGGCCTTGTAACAGTATAACAGTGTGTTTCAGGCTGTCTGGGTCAAAATCGCATCAGTAAACATTACCTTTGCTTTTGGAAGGTTACCTTCCCCCTTCTCCCCCCTCCCCTTGCATAGGACTAGCAAGTGTATGTTTAAAAGATCTTCAAACAAACATGGATTCCCAGGAAACTGATAGCTAATTAAGCCCCTCTCTTCCCATAGGTGAGTGGATTTGTCAAACACTGGCTATGAATCCTGCTTTTGTAAAATAAATTCAGAATTACAGTTAATTCTTTCATCTGGCATTAACAGAGGAAAAGAAGAACTAATGGTTGGGATGTGTCCCCTAATGTCTGTGCTTTTCTGATGTTCACTGTTCCACCTCATATATAGTACAAACTTCTGTCTGGATAATAGCATTTAATTTAGGCTCTTTTAGAAAAACTGTTTAATGTATTGTGCAAAAGTTTGTCAGGCAAAAGATTCTGGATATTGCAAATATATTTTCTGTTTAAGTGAAAATGTGCACAAATTGTTAATTGAAATGGGTCTTTCTACAGATTAAACCACAGACTATTAAGTTAATTATATGTCTGTAAAATATGCAACTTTTCCCCACTGCAATATGTTGCAATAAGTTAGTACCAGTAGACTGAATCTGGAAATCCAACTTAATTAGAGCTGGGACTATGAGTGGTGGATTTGCCTACTTTTGTATTGCTTAAATCTTTAAACTGTATCTGCTTGCATCACTGTTATCTCATTCTGGTCATTTTAGTAATATCTGATTTGACAGTAGAGACAATATTGTAATTAGCCAGTGCTTGCTTTTATGTACCCCGATGCATTACACGGTGGAATTATTTCCAATTAAATTTGATCACAACTTTGGAAAATTAGGGCTAGATTGTGACCTACCCATGTGTAGGTGAGCAGGCTGGGAGAAGCAGAAGGAATATCCTTCTTTGATCACATTTGTGCCTGTAGGTAGTGATAGGGCTAGAGTTGCCTGGCATCCGGTTATCAACCGGAATGCCCGGTTAAAAGTCCAGTCAGCGGCGCATGGGGCTAAGGCAGGCTCCGTGCCTGCCCTGGCTCGGCGCAGCTCCCAGAAGCAGCCGGCACGTCAGACTCCTAGGTGCAGAGGTGGCCACGGGGGCTCCGTGTGCTGCCCCGTCCCAAGCTCCGGCTCCACAACTTCCATTGGCTGGGAACCGCGGTCAGTGGGAGCTGTGGGGATGGCGCCTATGGGCAGTGCGCAGAGCCCCTCTGTCTAGGAGCCAGACCTGTCAGAAGCGGCCGCTTCCGGGAGCCGCTTGAGGTTAGAGCTGCCTGGCCAGAGCCTGCACCCCGAACCTCCTCCTGCATCCCAACCCCCTGCCCCAGGTCGGAATCCCTTTCTGCACCCAAAATCCCTCCCAGAGCCTACACCCCACAGCCCCCTCTCCCACACCAGCTCCCTTCCCCAGCCCTGAACCCACTCCTGCACTCAAACACCCTCCTGGAGCCTGCACCCCACACTCCCTCCCATACCCCAACCCCCTGACCCAGCCCGGAGCCCCCTCCTGCACCCTGAACCCCTCATTTCTGGCCCCACCCTGGAGCCTGCACCCTCTGCCGGAGCCCTCACCCCTTCCCGCACCCCACCCCCCTGCCCCAGCCCAGTGAAAGTGAGTGAGGGTGGGGGAGAGCGAGCAATGGAGGGAGGGGGGGATGGAGTGAGTGGGGGTGGGGCCTCGGAGAAAGGGCGGGGCGGCGACGGGGGCAGGGCAAGGGTGTTTGGTTTTGTGCAATTAGAAAGTTGGCAACCCTAGATAGGGAAATACAAATACTCCACATCTGCCCTGAGTGCAAGGATTGGATCAGTCCATGTAGGTACTCTAAATGGTTCAGGGAGGTGTTTGCACCCACTCTAGTCAACTGTTCTGAACAGCCACAGGGAAGAAGAGGCAGTACTCCATGATGTTTCCCAGAGGTTTTACTCAGGTGACACACGAGAGCACTTATAGAGCAAAACATTTTTATGACTATTGTTTTACTCGCAATATAGTAAGTTAGACTGTAGCATCCTCCCTGAGTCCGTTCATAAGGTTGCTGTTTTCTCCTCAGTGCCCCCTGCTGCTGAGACACCTACAAGAACTCAGCCATCATTAGATGGCTAGGTTAAACATCTTAGGTAGCTGGTATTATTTATTTACTCCTCCTCCCCGTACTCTAAAATTACTAGGAACTATCGAGTTTTTCACATGGCTAACTATATTAATGTGTGAAGTCATTTCCTTAGTACTCCCCCCTCCCCCCCCAACGCTTCTCTCATACAGTATTTTAGGCTACAGCTGGGAGGTCTGATTCCTAGCTCAGATACTCATATATGCATTAGCTCTACTTGAGCTCACGTGCTAAAAATAGCTATGTGGCTGCGGTGGTACAGGCGGTGACTCAGGCTAGCTGCCAGAGCCCAACTCTGTCTGAGATGCTAGGTATGTACTTGAGTGGCTAATCTGACCCATTGCCTATACTATTCCTGGGGAAATTCTGCGCCACTGTGCAATGCAGAATTTTGCAGAAATTAATGTGTGCGCAGAATTTACTTTCCCCCACAGAAATGGGCTGCAGTACTGCTGGCCGACACTAGGGGTCGCTGTACCTGGCAGAGCCCATCTTTCACATAGAAGACTCTGCTGGGGGGAGGGGGAGGGAGCTAGAGGGTTCCTGGCAGCTGCAGTTCCCAGCATGCTCTGAGGGAAGGAGGCGATGCGCAGGAAACTCCATGCAAGCCTGGGACCAAGCATCAGGCTTTTTCTCCCTCTGGATCTCGGGGGGAGGAGGGGGAGTGTCAGGGGGCAGGTGTCTGGGCTGGGGGGGCACAGCTGGGCTCTAGGGGAGGGTGGGGAGTGAGGGGGCCATGCCGGGCTCTGTGGGGGTGGGGGTTTGGGAGTATTGGCTGGGGGGGCACTGTGGCTGGGCTTTGCGGGGGAGGGGGTTTGGGTATCTGACCCCCCTGGCTGGGCTCTGGGGGGAGGAAGAGGGCATAGAAACAGAAACTGGGTTGTCATAGGGGTTTCTTTAACTCTACTGCTGGGGGAATTTGTGTGTGTGTCTGTATTGTTATAGACATACTTGCTGACAGGTATTTTGAAATAAATTACCAAAATAATTGAAACTGGTGTGTATGTAGTGTTATTTTGACAAATATTTACAGAGTTTTGCAGAATTTTAAAATATTGTGCATAGAATTTTTCATTTTTTAGTGCACAATTTTTAATATTTTGGTGCAGAAGCCTCCAGGAGTACTATACCATTGCAGCTACATTGCTATTTTTAATACACTATCTCGAGCCAAACTAATGTGTATATCTGCCTACCCTGGGAATATCATCCTCAGCTGCAATGTAGACATACCGGTACCCTTATACATACTTGAGTCTTGTATCAGGTTTGATTATAATTCTTTAGGAACCCGGTCTTCTATATATTTATACTGCACCTAAAACAACGAGGCTCTGGTCTGGGCACTACCACAATACAAACAACTACCATAGAGCTGGGAGGACTGAATGCTACTTCCGTTAGCTTGCCACTAAAGTGGTTAATAATCAGCTAGCAGTTGGGCTGTTGCTGAATGTCAGAAAGCTCACTAAAGCCTACTCTGCCCAAGAGCAGGAAACATCAATTTTAGTTTTCCCACACCTTTGCTGGCTCTTGGAGACCGACTTCAGAATTTGACCCCGGGTCTGCTGCTTGAATCAACATCTCATTTGCCGTGATGTCACCAAGCCTTTCATTTATTTAATCTTTTCCCCCTCCACTTGGTTTGCCCCCAAAAAGGAACAGGAATTAGCACGTCTAATGACACATTGTCTGTTTATTCTACAAAGTAATACTGGCAGCATTTCTTATTTTATATTTAACGCGTTAGCAGTGATGTGCTTTCGTAGCTAAAAACCAACAACCCGAAATATATACTCTATGTTTAAAGGTATATTTTTTCTTTCAAAACATGCTGAACAAACAACTTGTTTGCTCTCCTGATTTAGTGGTGGTGGTTGTGACTTTTTTTCTTGGTTTGATTTTCAAGCAGAAGTTTATGGTGTTAAGCAGCAGTAGCTCCTGACCTAATGTACCCTTCTCTGAGTGATAATGTTTCTTTGTAATTTATTTTTAGTTGATTGTTTTTTCTCTCCCACCCCACCCACACCCCAACCCGTTACATGATTTGTACAATCTTTAGAAATGGAAGATGATTCAAAACCACAACTACTCAGTTTTTTAGTCTGAATGAGTATTTCTGAAGAATCACTGGCTCACTTATTTAAAAAAAAAAAAAAAAAGAAAAAAGACAGTCCCAATAAGAGAAAACATTGAAGACCCTTAACAGATTATGTGGTGTCTGTGGAGGGGACAGTATGTTAAATAATCATTCATTCTGATGAGCCATTCTTGTATTGTTAACAGATGTCCCGTTGTTTCCTCTGACTATGATTCAGAGTCATTTGGATAAAATATTTTGAAGTGCTCTACTTTTTAGTACTGAAACAAAGCTTGAGTGCTAAATATGAAACTATGGTAATACTTAGCTATGAATCAGTCTGTATTTGTCTTCTTGTTTTGCATATCAAGCCTGCAACATGTCTACTAGGATCCTGAATATTTGTAAAGACAGCAAGATGATTTAAACGTCAGGGTCTCATGCAATGACAATTTTAAAAAAGTGTAATATAGCACTGAATTATTATTCTACAAAATTCTAAATAAAACTTTACATTCCTGTTGGCCATTATAGTAAATATGTGGGTACACAAGAAACACAGTAATAGGTTTAATGGCAAATATTTTATTCAGTATTACTATTACAAATAAAATCCTTCTGTATAAAATGCGGTCCTTATTTGTAACTGTCCAAAAAACTAAACAATAATAGTAACTGTCAAACTAACTCTCTAATCTATACATACATATATATATATATATATATATATATATATGTGGAGATATACCTATCTCATAGAACTGGAAGGGACCTTGAAAGGTCATAGAGTCCAGCCCCCTGCCTTCACTAGCAGGACCAAGTACTGATTTTGCCCCAGATCCCTAAGTGGCCTCCTCAAGGATTGAACTCACAACTCTGGGTTTAGCAGGCCAATGCTCAAACCACTGAGCTATCCCTCCCCCCATTCATCTAATTAGCTAAGTGATCTGTTTAAGGTATTTTCTAAGGGGCCAATAATCTGAGGACAAGTGTACACTAAAAACTTTTGCCAGTATAGCAAGGTCAGGGGTGTGCTGCTTATATATAATATATAATATTTCTGTACCAGCAGAATCCCTAGTGTAGACACTGTTACACCAGCATAAAAGTGCTTTTGATAGGTTTTTTTGTTTTTTTGCTCACTGTACCAGGACAAGTTATGTCGGCAAATGCACATTTTTGCTGATAGAAGCTGCATCTACATTAGGAGGATTTTGCTAGTGTAGTTATACTGGTATAGCTGCACTGGCAAAACTCAAGTTTAGACTGGCCTTAGTAACTAGTTTCCATCTAAAATTACTAAAGAATATTTAATTTTCTTCCATGGAAATTCCTTGTCACTAGCCAAGCTAAGAGAGGAGGAAACATGTAGTCCCTATGGAAGGTATGTATCAGTGTGGTTGACTATGTGGCCCCGTAACCTATGACTTCTTTTTCTGCTAGACCACAAAGCTATTGCAAATCTATATTTTAAACTGTAGACGTCAGAGCAGTTCTGTATATTACCATAAAAGAACATTGCATAGTAAAAAATGCACTTTTCATTATCTGACTCAAATGTATGTAGAGTTTACACATTAAAACTATCACAGGTAATATTTGGCCTCATTCTTATACACTGCGACGCCACTGTTAAGGCTGCTGACCAATTTCCTGTTAACTCTTTATTTTCATGAATTCCTAACTCTCAGAAATATTGACCATTTAGAACTGAAATTTGCCATGGCTGGTATCTGAGCAAATTTTTGTGGTGGAAAATCTGTGCCAAATCTCTTTAGCCAATTGAGTTATGAAAGGATGAAAAATATTGTCCCCTTTTAAAAATTATATTTATATAGACTACGTTTTTAAGGGGAAAAATTCAAAAGTGCAAGGAGCTTTTCAACTTGATATTTTACACCTATACATACTTACTTTGGGGAGTTTGAATATATTTGCTTGCACATATGCCGTTGAAAACATCGTTGGTTTTTAAGTGTTCCTTTTAAATGCGATGCCAATGCATGCTTAATTGCCTGTTAAAATGGCTAGTCATCTGATCTGAACATTCAAGGATTCTTAAAAGTACCATTCCTTGCCCGCATTTCTCCTCCTCCTGTTGTATGCCTCTTGAATGGTTGAGTTTAGGTGGCATTGAGGAATGAGCACAGGTTCTACTCATGTCTGCCATTAACTCACTGGTCTAGATAATACTCCAAAATTATAAAGCACTTAAACATTAATTAGGCTTCACAACTCCCTTAATTAGTAAATACTATAGTTTATACCCATTGTACACATGTGGAAACTAGGTTTTTGGAGCAACTGAGTGACTCGCCTAAAGTAACAGGGAAAGTTGATGTCAGAATCTCCTGTGTGTCAGGATCATGCTTAATTCATTAGATCACATTGTCCCTATCATAAATAGATAGTTAAGGGTTAATGCCTCTTTTACCTGTAAAGGGTTAAGACGTTCACCTAGCCTAGCTGACACCTGACCAGAGGAACCAATGGGAGGATAAGATGTTTCAAAAGGAAGGAGGGTAGTTTCCTTTGTTTAGAGTCAGTTTTCAGTTTTGACCGGAGTGGGAAAGCTCCAGAAATCAGCCTCTTATCAAGTAGTGAGTCCTAGGCCTGGTCTACACTACCCGCCTGAATCGGCGGGTAGAAATCGACCTCTCGGGGATCGATTTATCGCGTCCCATCAGGACGCGACAATCGATCCCCGAATCGACGCTCTTACTCCACCAGCGAAGGTGGGAGTAAGAGCCGTCGACGGGAAGCCGCGGAGGTCGATTTTGCCGCCGTCCTCACAGCGGGGTAAGTCGGCTGCGATACGTCAAATTCAGCTACGCTATTCGCGTAGCTGAATTTGCGTATCTTAAATCGACCCCCCCCCGTAGTGTAGATGTAGCCCTAGTGAAGGGAATAAATAGGTTTATGTTTATTTTCTTTGAAACTTGTCTTGGGTATTAGGGAATAATCAAATTGGGTAATTTTTGCGTAACTAAGTTTTGCCCAGGGGAACATCCTCTGTGTTTTGAATCTGTTGTCTGTGAGATCAGCTTGTATGCTATCTCCCAGAGGGTTTTCTTTTACCTTTCTTTTCTTCAATTTAAAGTCTTATTTTTAAGAACCTGATTGATTTTTCCTTGTGTTAAGATCCAAGGTTTTGGATCGGTGTTCACCAGGAAATTGGTGAAGAAGTCTCTCAAGGCTACCCAGGGAAGGGAGTTAGTACTTGGGAGTGGTGGCAGCAAAACCAGATCTAAGCTGGTAATTCAGTTTAGGGGTTCACATGCAGGTCCCCATATCTGTACCCTAAAGTTCAGAGTGGGGGTGAAACCTATGACAGTCCCCCTGACAAATCACTTTATCCTTTGTGTCTGTTTCCTCATCTGTAAAGTGGTGATAATACTCACCTATCTCACAAAGGTACCCCCTCTTGCTTAATGCAAAACTTCATTTATTGACATTTACTCAGATATTGACATGGGGAAGTGTGTGGGAAAGACAATTTACCTCACAACAAACACGTGGGTGACTTTTCAGCCACTAACACTATACTTGTGTTTGTGCCTCTACTGGATCAGCTATGTGGGAGGGAAGTTGGGGACAAAAATTTAATATTGCAATATCATCCAGGACGACGTCACCCTGTGACCATGCAATTTCTAAAATACACCGTGTGTAATGTGTTGGCACAAGGTGAGGGAATCCTAGATGAATAGCTAACGCTCCTTTATTTCCCATGGGTTTGTGCAGCTGAAAAGTGTAGATATTTTGTGTTCTCTAAATGTTGTTACTGTTTTTTTTAACGATTAGCTGAGTGTGAAGCCTTGTACCAGTGGTCCCCAACGCGGTGCCCGTGAGCGCCATGGCGCCCGCCGGGGCATTTATGTGCACCCGCCTAGTGACAAGGGAGCGCTTCCACTGGACAGCCCGCCACTGAGGAGCGTGGCCGCCGGACAACCAGGTGCCGAAATGCCGCCGAGAATTGGCAACGCCAAGAAGCGTCGTTGCCGAAATGCCGCTGCTTCTTGGCGGCATTTTGGCAATGACAACGTTTCTTGATGACACCGGTTCTCGGCGGCGCCGCTTCTCGATGACGCCGCTTCTCAGCAGCATTTCGGCGGCTGGTCATCCAGCGCCCGCCACACTCTTCTGGGAACATGAATATGCTATTGCAACAGAAAGGTTGGGGACCACTGCCTTATACCTATACCAGACTCCATGATAGAAAGATCCCTCTTCAAATATTAAAAGGAGGAATTTTACTAATTCCAATTTTGGATCAGTAGCAGTGCAGCTAAAAGCATCTTAGGCCTACAATCACAATAATGAAAAGTGAAGCATTCCATAACTGTCTTGAAATGAAACTTTCACCCCCCCATTCCCACCACATACTGAGTTAAAAACTTTAAAGGTGAAAAATAAGCATCCCAAAAAATCAGTAATGGATATTAGAAGAGCATGTTATATATTATCTTAAAACATTTTCCTTGCAAATAAATGTGTGATGCTGTATGTGAGAACACTGGAGAAGCTGTGTATAGTTATATACATATCTCAAGCTTCAGTTAACATTGCAAGAGAGACCATTGGTGTCATTAGAAATCTGTGTGCCATTTCATAGCTCAGTTATCTCTGACACACTATCTAGTGATGTCATGATTATGAATTCTAAGTTTTTTCCTTGGTGAGAGTCAAAATTTTGTGTGGTGTATTTGTTATGCCCAAAAATAGAATTTATAAAAATAACTAAAGCTGTAACATTTTCCAGGTTTCTGATGATATCCCAAACAACTCTGGCTCTACTGTTCATGTTTGAAACCTCAATCATAGCTGCCAAGTTTTGTGTAACTCCATAAAATATTTAATATAAATTGTTTAATAAGCTAATTTGCATACACCCATACACTTCATTTACTTAAAAAAAACCCGTTGATTTAGTGGAAAGTGTCATCTTGAGAGCCCCAGTAAATTAACTCCTCTCTTTATCTGCAGGGCAGGCTTCCCCCACAGACTGCCCTGCCAGCTTGTTCTTCCTCTGGTCAAGGGGACTAGAGGGTGATTTCATCCAGGGGTTACAGAGGCAGTTCAGAGTCCATGGCCCAAGCATTTGTAGGCCTCTCTGCTGAATCTGCCAATTAGTGAGTTTGTGATGTAGGCAAGCCTGGAATTGAAACATATGGGCCCACCAAACCTCTACTGAATAGGGCAGGCTTTCAATCCCTGCTTAACTGGGATGGAGTCAAACTGGTGACCTACAGGTGAAAGGCTCTGTAGCTTATTACACTGGTCTACAATTTTTGAGAAGTCTTCTGCTTCAGAGATAAAATGTGCTATTTATTATGTATTTTGATGTGCTGAATTCAAATATGACAATTAAAACAACTGATTGGCTACTGTTTCTAAGATATTTAAGTTTTTACATTTTATGTCTATGTATATTGTGTAGATAGTAGAGTTTTAATCATAAATTGTAAACCTAGGTCTTTTCATGTGTTTATGGTTGCTTTACATGATAATATTTCACCTGTCCTGTTTATGTAACACTTTAAAAATCAGCAAAAGGGTTATATAAATACAATTTATTATGAAACAAAAGGCAAAAAACTATTCTGTACATAGTTTAGTCCTATTCAGTGTCTACTCGGCGCTTCTTGGCTTGTCTCTTGTATTCATTAAATGGAGCATCTCTTGTCACTGTCCAGCAATAGTCTGCAAGCATTGATGGGCTCCATTTGCCCTGATAGCGTTTCTCCATTGTTGCAATGTCCTGGTGAAATCGCTCGCCGTGCTCGTCGCTCACTGCTCCGCAGTTGGGTGGAAAAAAATCTAGATGAGAGTGCAAAAAATGTATCTTTAGTGACATGTTGCAACCAAGGCTTTTGTATGCCTTGAGGAGGTTTTCCACCAACAACCTGTAGTTGTCTGCCTTGTTGTTTCCGAGAAAATTGATTGCCACTAACTGGAAGGCTTTCCATGCCGTCTTTTCCTTGCCACGCAGTGTATGGTCAAATGCATCATCTCGAAGAAGTTCACGAATCTGAGGACCAACAAAGACACCTTCCTTTATCTTAGCTTCACTTAACCTTGGAAATTTTCCACGGAGGTACTTGAAAGCTGCTTGTGTTTTGTCAATGGCCTTGACAAAGTTCTTCATCAGACCCAGCTTGATGTGTAAGGGTGGTAACAAAATCTTCCTTGATTCAAGTGGTGGATGCTGAACACTTTTCCTCTCAGGCTCCAATGACTGTCGGAGTGGCCAATCTTTCTTGATGTAGTGGGAATCTCTTGCACGACTATCCCATTCGCAGAGAAAATAGCAGTACTTTGTGTATCCAGTCTGCAGACCAAGCAAGAGAGCAACAACCTTCAAATCGCCACAAAGCTGCCACTGATGTTGGTCATAGTTTATGCACCTCAAAAGTTGTTTCATGTTGTCCTAGGTTTCCTTCATATGGACTGCATGACCAACTGGAATTGATGGCAAAACATTGCCATTATGCAGTAAAACAGCTTTAAGACTCGTCTTCGATGAATCAATGAACTGTCTCCACTCATCTGGATCGTGAACAATGTTGAGGGCTGCCATCACACCATCGATGTTGTTGCAGGCTACAAGATCACCTTCCATGAAGAAGGATGGGACAAGATCCTTTTGATGGTCACGGAACATGGAAACCCTAACATCACCTGCCAGGAGATTCCACTGCTGTAGTCTGGAGCCCAACATCTCTGCCTTACTCTTGGGTAGTTCCAAATCCCTGACAAGTCATTCAGTTCACCTTGTGTTATGAGGTGTGGTTCAGAGGAGGAGGATGGGAGAAAATGTGGGTCCTGTGACATTGATGGTTCAGGACCAGAAGTTTTATCCTCTTCCTCTTCCTCGTCTGACTCAAGTGAGAATGATTCTGGTGCATCAGGAACCGGCAGTCCTTCTCCGTGGGGTACTGGGCGTATAGCTGATGGAATGTTTGGATAATGCACAGTCCACTTTTTCTTCTTTGACACACCTTTCCCAACTGGAGGCACCATGCAGAAGTAACAATTGCTGGTATGATCTGTTGGCTCTCTCCAAATCATTGGCACTGCAAAAGGCATAGATTTCCTTTTCCTGTTCAACCACTGGCGAAGATTTGTTGCACAAGTGTTGCAGCATATGTGTGGGGCCCACCTCTTGTCCTGATCTCCAATTTTGCAGCCAAAAGAAAGGTGATAGGCTTTCTTAACCATAGTGGTTATACTGCGCTTTTGTGATGCAAAAGTCACTTCACCACAAACATAGCAGAAGTTATCTGCACTGTTCACACAAGTACGAGGCATCTCTGCTCACTTTGGCTAAACAGAAATGTGTCCCTTCGCAAAATCAAACACTGACAAATAAGAGAGCACGACACTGTATGATTTCTAGAGCTGATATAGGGCAATTTGTTCAACAGAGTGATGTAAGCTTCGTTATGATTGCATCATCCATGACTTCTAGGAATAACATGATGCAATTCATATCATGTATGACGCAATACCAGCTTCAGATTTCATCATTCATTGTTTTGCCTAAAAAGCAAGTACTGTCCAAACCCAGTCATAGATTTATTCATAGATCCAGTCAAAGATGTATTTTAGTCATTTCTGGTTTAAATTGAGATCCCTTCCCTTTATAACTCACTTATCCTCCGCCATTCCCAAGTCAAGGGTCGTCTATACTGACCCAATAGCATATCTTGAAAACTAGAGCCAATCAACAATTTTAAGCATCATTTTCGTTCTCAGTGACCCAGAATTAGTAAAGTTTGACCACATTTATTTCAGAAGCATTTTGACTGTAGAGCAGTGTTACCAGTGTCCTGAGGCATCTAGTTCCTCAGTAAATGCTAATGTTACATTTTTGAGAATGAGGCTTGCTTTCTGGAAAGATAAATTTATTCACTCAACCTCTGACGTTTTTGGAGTTTACACAGGCAACATCTCTAACACATTACTGTGTGTTTTAAGTACAGTCTGCAATTAAGAGGCCACACCCTCTCAAAGTGACAGCTGCCATTCAGTGACAGATCCAAACACTAAAAACAGACATTAAAAATATTAACACAACATGCATATTCACGTCTAAGAACGATGTTTTTCAATATAAAATAATTTCAACAGTTAATTATTCCAGCGTTATCACACTAATTTAAGAGAGGGGATTATATATTTTTCTCATCACATGTTCTAACTCACAACCCTCAGGTCCCCCACACAGAACTCTTCCACATGAGCTACAGGAGTAACTAGTGGTGGAAAAGAAAGAGGCTCTGATCTTTTGTGAATCAGCCTATAGAGAGAGACACGATGCACCTTTTGCCAGTGGTTTATGCAACTGTTTTTGAGACAGCCTTTGAATGTTGAACATCTGGATTCCTGCGCTATCTTCCTGGCTGTATCTTACAGAAAGGCTGTATCTTATCTGTGGGTTCTTAACGTAACATCCCACCTCCACCCTTTCAAACTCCTCCTTCCCCCCCCCCAAAAAAACAACAACGCAAAATAAAACTTCTATATTGTCAGAAGACTCCAAAAATATATGCCAAAATTTTCAAAATTGAGTTCCTAAATATGGACTTGAGGCTAACGTTAGGCACCCGGTTTTGAAAATCTTGGCTCTCTATATCACCATGGTTTCTGAACACCTGACAAGTGGTGATGTATTTATCCTCATGACTTCCCTGTGAGTTAGGGAAGTAGTAACAACATTTTACTGATGGAGAATTGAGCCTTTGCTCAGGCAGAACTCTGATTTCAATGGAAATTTTGACTGAGTGAATACAGAATTTAGCCCAATTTCCTTGGTAGTCTACTACAACTTTTCAGCATGTTACACACAGTTTGATCAACTCTAGATCATATGATTTGTCTCAACCACCTGGGTTGTGATTGGCAACCCATGGATGTGTTTATATCTCACTGTAGGACAAAATATTTCTTTAGTTCATCAGATAGCCCAACTAAAAACACAGTTATGTTAGTGGATGTAAGTGAGAGAAGAATTTGATTCCAACAGTTAATATATACCGCATTACTTGTTCTATACTGTACTTAAACAATTTTAGCAGCCTTATGCCAATAAATCTTTAATAAAACACCAATATCTTATTGTATACACATACATGCTTAGGTTACTAGAAACTAGGGCTGTCAAGTGATTAAAAAATGTATCGCGATTAATCGTGCGATTAATCATGCTGTTAAACAGTAATAGAATACCATTTATTTAAATATTTTTGGATGTTTTCTACATTTTCAAATGTGTTGATTTCAATTACAGCACAGAATACAAAGTGTACAGTGCTCACTTTATATTTATTTTTGATTACAAATATTTGCACTGTAAAAAAACAAAAGAAATAGTATTTTTTCAATTCACCTAATACAAATACGGTAATGCAATCTCTTTATCATGAAAGTTGAACTTACAAATGTAGAATTATATACAAAAAATAACTGCATTCAAAAATGAAACATTACTATTACTGATCCAGCAAACTCCTCAGCCAGCTCTTTTAAAACTCCTGAATGCAAGTTATCCGGACTTGCTGATTTTAAAATGTCCAATTTGAGTAGCTACTGTTTAACGTTCTCCTGAGATACTAGTGAAATGGAAAGATATGGCTATAGCATCTGTATTTGTTTCCCCAAATACAGAACATCAAATATTCATCAAACATTTCTGCCTTTTCTGCATATTATTGATAATTCTACCCTTTCCATTCCAGTAATGGATTAATACCATTATTAGGATTCTGTTTTGTTCTTAAAAATCCTCCTTATTTTCCTTAACTCTGCTGGCTGTAGATTTCTATAAGTCTCTGACTCGCAGTTAAATTAAGATATCAGAGTGCTATCAAATTTGTTCTTTTCTTTTGATTTTATTTTACATAAAATCTCATGCCTACTAACACCAAATGCATTGCCATATATCTCTTGTTTCTCCTTTGGTAGTCTTTTTATATAAATGTGAACTGACGGGTATCAAGAACACTTGCTACTCTTATAAAACTATGCAAGGGAAAATATCCATGGCTTTTCTTAGTGTGTGGGGTGGGCGAACGACTTATAGTTCCTTTGGTTGTTGTAAAGGAAAAGTTTGAGATACTGGGACTACTTTGTTGTGAATCAGAAGTGCAGGTAGTCCTCTTGGGGTTAAAATGTTCACAAAGCACTCCATTTATTACAGCCAAAGCTGCGAAAAATATTTATTGGTGGATTTTAACTTAAAAAATATGAAACAAGACCAATGGAAAATGGTTCTAGTACTGAAGATGGGCCATGAGTCATTCTTTATATACATTTTAAAACCCTAAAGTTGTCTTCATATATTTTACAGTAAATACTTTTTGCTTTGACTGCTGAAACTGTTTTTGTATATTTACCTAAAGTTGGTGCCTCACTGTGTGTAATAAAAGTATTTTTGCAGTCTGGAACACACGTTACATGTTGTGTATGCTTATTTTGGTACCATATTCACAGTCCAAGTATTGTATATTTTCCAAAGAACAGATAAGGAACAGATAGTGCTGTAGCACTTAGGAGCCCCAATCAGGGATCATGACCCCATTGTAATAGGAGCTGAACAAACACAGAATAGAAGATGGTCCCTGTCCCAAAGAACTTACAATTAAAGTATAAGACAAGAGACATCTACAGACAGATGGGAGAGTACAAGGAAGAAACGAGACAAGATAGGTTTAGCATGGTAGGCAGTAGTCTTGGCACATCAGCAGCATAACTTAAGTTTTTGTATGAACCATGGAATGGATAGCAGTAATACCAGTTTCCTATACTGCCTTTTTAATATACCGCAACTGTCACCTGCTGGGAGTATCTGGAAAGGGGGATAGATAGTTGAGTCTTCACACCTGTTCAGTCCTTGGCCTTTGGGCTGATAGTGCTAATAGTAGTGCTTAATATTATCAGTTGTGAACTAGGAACTAGATTCGTATCACCAAACTGTTATGGATAGGCTAGCCACCTTGAAGCAGTAAGAATTATGTCATGACTTGGGGTGTATTTGAACTGGTGACTTAGAGCTGAAAAACTCTGTGCTATAATTTATCCCTTGAGCTATCAAACCCCACAAATTCTTGCAAGTCCCATCCCTCCCCCCACATTAATTTTAACACGTATTGGGCCTTTGAAAAGCTAACAATGCCCTGGTTGTAGAATTTCTAAACAATTCTAATGTAAAGCCCGGCATCAGGTTCACTGGTATATTCTAGCTGCACCTGTGAACATCCAGTGAAGCTGAATTTTCAGCTGCTTTGTATCACTTGAACAGTGCAAAACAACTGGAACATAGTGAATTTGGACCCAGATTTTTTCAAATCCTGCTTCTTGGGAATAGGGAGACAGGCCAGAAGCCAGGAGGCCTGGGTAGTGGGAGCAGGAGCAGCAGGAAGTTCCCTGGGGTAGACTGCCAGAGTCCCTGAAAAGGGTAGTCGGTGGGAACCTGCTGGGGGGGAAAAGGATATCCGGGGAAACAGCTCTGGGAGGCAGTGCTCAATTAACTGAGCATGGGAGAATCCTGCCATAATTCCTGGAACAAGAGTAACTGAGAGAGGCAAAGGGGAACATCCTGTTGAAACTATAGCCCAGATTGGGCTGAGGAACTGTTTGTTGGTTTCTACCTATGTTTGAAAAATAAACTACCTGGAAAGAGAGACTGAGTGTGGCATTGTGTCCTCCTTGGGCTGGGTCAAGCCAGCACCTTACAAGGGCCTGATTTTCATGTTCTCTAAGGTCCCTTTCCACTTCTCACAGTGAATGGATTACCTTTACACCCATCTTAAAGCCTCTTGATACTGCCAGAGCACTACAGAAAGGGGCATTTGTGTAAATAACAGCCAATGCTTATTTTCTTACTGGTCTCTGATGCAGTGGTGGAATTATTGAAAGGCACTGATGTAGCATCAAGATGAGATTCCATGAGATATTGCAGCTAGCTGGACATATATAGTATTTGGGGTTTAGAAACAGCAATGGCAACTTAAAATCAATTTCTTACTTTAGGCATCTGAATGCGATTCTGGTTATGCAAAATAGTGATCAAACATGCTGTTATATTCTAAATAAGCAGCTAACCTTTGAGAAGCAGCTGGTTGAAACCCTGATGAGAAGAGAAGATTCTAATCAAGCCTTGTGGTCACAATGTCAAAGATTGCTGCTGGGACAGGATAAGTCCAACTGGTAAAATTTTCAAAAGCATCTAAGTGACTTAGGTGCTTTAGGAAATTTTTACCTGCAGTCTATGTAAACTGTAGACTGGAAAAAAACATTTAATACTGCATCAAAATAAGGAAAAGGGGGGGGGGGTAGAAAATGATTTCAAGATTCTTAACCTTGCTATTTTCAAATATATCCCCTCAAGAAGTAGAGACCTGAAGGAGGTTAGAACATTGCTCTTGTCCCATTAGGAACACTTTTTTTTGTTTTGTTTTGTTTTTGGGTTGAGCATATATCCTCTAGGCATTCTTCCAGAGCAGAGACAAATTGCAAGGTCCTTGAGTTGTGTATCTCAGCATACTGATATGTACCCTGTGTTTAGAAATAATCTTTTAAAATGTATGTAAAACAGAATGGGAAATAAGAGCCTTGAGAGATGCTGCATATTAAACCCCTAGATAAAAACACACCTAGTGGTATTGTGGGGCTTAGTTTATCAATGGTTACAAAGTGCTGTAAGTACCTCTAATTTAAGGTGCTATAGAAATGAAAAGTATTATTATTACGCTTGCCCAGGACCACCAGTTGACTCTATCTTCTAGGTAGGACTGAAACCACTGAAGGGGTACATCAAGCAGCAATGATTTCCTGTCACAGCAACAACATAAGAATAGCCATAGTGGGTCAGAATAATGGTCTATCTAGCCCAGTGTCCTGTCTTCCGACAGTGGCCAATACCAGATGCTTCAAAGGGAATGAACCGAAATTGAGTGATCCATCCCCTCTCATCCAGTCCCCGCATCGGGCAGTCAGAGGTTTAGGGACAACCAGAGTGTGGGTTGCATCCTTCACCACTTTGGCTAATAGCCATTGATGGACATTTCCTCCAAGAAATTATCTAATTCTTTTTTTTGAGTCCTGTTATACTTTTAATCTTCACCACATTCTCTGGCAATAAGTTCCACAGGTTGACACTGTGTCGTATGAAGAAGTACTTAATTTTGTTTCTATAAACCTGCTGCTTGTTAGTTTCATTGGGTGACCTTTGATTCTTGTGTTATGGGAAGGGATAAATAACACTTTCACTTTCTCTGCACCATTCATCATTTTATAGACCTCTATCATATCCCCCTCTTAGTTGTCTCTTTTTCAAGCTGAACAGTCCATCTTTTTAATCTCTCTTCATATAGGATCTCTTCCATGCCCCTAATCATTTTGTTGCCCTTCTCTGTACCTTTTTCAATTCTAGTATACCTTTTTGGAGATGGGGCTACCAGAACTGCATGCAGTATTCAAGGTGTGGGTTTACCATGGCTTTATATAGTGGCATGATAGTTTCTGTCTTTTTATCCTAATGATTCCTAACATTCTGTTAGCTTTTTTGACTGCTGCTGCACATTGAGGAGATGTTTTCAGAGAAATATCCACGATGACACCAAGATCTTTCTTGAGTGGTAACAGCTAATTTAGACCCCATCATTTTGTATGCATAGTTGGTATTATGCTTTCCAATGTGCATTACTTTGCATTTATTAATATTGAATTTCATCTGCAGTTTTGTTGCCAGTCACCAAGTTTTGTGAGATCCCTTTGTAACTCTTGGCAGTCTGCTTTGGACTTAAACATCTTGAGTAATTTTGTATCATCTGCAAACTTTTCCATCTCACTGTTGACCCCTTTTTTTAGATCATTTATGAATATGTTGAACAGCACTGATCCCAGTACAGATCTCTGGGGAGACCCCGCTGTTTATCTTCCTCTACTATGAAAACAGACCATTTATTCCTGCCACTTGTCTCCTGTCTTTTAACCAATTACTTGTCCATGAGAAGACCTTCCCTCTTATTCCATGACTGCTAACTTTGCTTAAGAGCCTTTGGTGAGAGACCTTGTCAAAGGCTTTCAGAAAAGTCCAAGTACGCTATATCCACTGGATCACCCTTGTCCACCCTTGTTGACCCCCTCAAAGAATTCTAATAGATTACTGAGGAGGCTTGATGTCCCTTTAAAAAAGCAGTGTTGACTCTTCCCCAACAAATTGTGTTCATCTATGTGAGGCAAGACCAAAATGGCTAACTGACTCTAGTTTAAAACCAACAGGAATGATTCGTGACCTCAACTTCAAAGGAAAGCTGGAGCCAACATGGGATGACAGTGGGTTCCAAGTTCACTTGAAATTGATTGATTGCCATTTTCTTGAAAACTTCACCAAAAGAGAGAAGAAACTGGATGGTAACTCTATTATTACAGGATCTAGAAATGTTTTCTGGAGGAGAGCCAAACTGAAGATTGGTTGGCGTCTACTGCTCCATGCAGTGAGGCATTAAAAATGAAACCAGAGTCACACCACTTATTTAGAGGAACGAAGATGGAAAAGGGGCAACACGGGGAGACTGTTTTGCTGGTAGCCATATCTAACCCAGTAAGGAGGAAGCAGCCATTGAGCCTATGGCTCCCACAGTGAAAAGATTAGTGGCAGCATCATTAAACTGATCAGTCTTAGCTCCTAAGGAAATGCTGGAAACATGTCAGAGTGATGACGAACTATTAACCAGGGAAGGCCATCTGGATTATTCAGAATGTACACTAAAAACACCCCCTCTCCCCCCACCCCAGATATTTCCTCCCAATATCCATTATCAAGAACAAGTGAGAGAACTTTTGGTGTTACATCAAAGGTCTTTTATGCAGCTGTATAACGATCATATCCTATGTACCCCTATAGCTGTATACTCTTAATCTGCACCTGACTACCTTCATTTCTAACAGGCTGTGGTTAAACTGTGGTAGTTTCTGGACACAAACAACCAGGATATGACAGTGAGTCAAAGTGCACTAGCCCTCTCGAGCAGTTGATGATAGATGTTGATAATAGTTAATTGAGCTGATTGACCCACAACTGAAAAGCTGAGACAGGTATACTGTATCATCATAGTAAATATTTCATTAGGAACTTCTAGCAAATACTTCACATTGCTTTGCAAATTGTCTCAGAATCCTCTGAGATAGACAAGTATTATCCCTAGTTTATTGCTGGGGAAACTGAGATAGAGAGTTTATGGCTTGGGCAAAGTCATTCGCAGAGCAGTGAACAGAACACAGCTCTCCTGACTTTGTCACATGCTTTAACCCTTTGACCCTCTTTCTTTTCTCCTACTTTGGATTCAATGCTCTGAACAGAAGTCCTAATTCCTGGGGTGGTTGTGAATCCCTCTTAATGACAAAAGTTCTCCTTTTTTCTTTTCAATAATTGAACGTCCAGTAGAGGGCTCACAGATAGTCATGCCCATATGGCTGGAGCAGGTCTACTGAGAATTCCTTAATTTTTCTAGTTCATCCGGAACCATGATTGCACTTGCCCAAGATATGGATAATTACAAATACAAATCTCAAGCATACAAGGTGAATTTGCCGGTTCAAGATTCTCCGAAGGAAGGAAAAATAAGTGTGTCCTCTTTCTTTTTTGTCTACTTGTACTGTAGGCAATTAGTTTCCAAATGGCCTAGTAAAACACACATTTCTAGAGGTTTGTATATCCTCATCTTTCTTTTCTCGGTCAGTGAAATTTCAGTTAGAAATTTCAAGGGTTTCCAAAAGATCTCCCATAAATGTTTTCTGATAGGGTGAAATCTTCATAGTCAAGGATCAGAGGGTCCTGTGGCACCTTTAAGACTAAGAGAAGTATTGGGAGCATAAGCTTTCGTGGGTAAGAACCTCACTTCTTCAGATGCAAGACAGGTTTCGTGAGGTTCTTACCCACGAAAGCTTATGCTCCCAATACTTCTCTTAGTCTTAAAGGTGCCACAGGACCCTCTGTTGCTTTTTACAGATTCAGACTAACACGGCTACCCCTCTGATACTTGACAATAGTCAAGGATATTGACACTTTCATTTCTGGGGTAATTTACAGAAATCCTCCCTGGTATGACAACATGGAGGCAACTGTTTCAGTGGCAAATCCCTAGTAGACACCCTCTGACCGAGTTCTAATGTAGGTTTATTTCTTTTGGGGTTGGAAATCTAAGTGGTTCACTATAAGGTCACTTCAAAATGCTGTGGAATTAGGCCCTGTCTACACTAAGAGGGTTTTGCTGGCATAGTTATTCTGTCAAAATAATCTAGCATGGATACAGTTAGTCATATATAAAAGAGTTTTTATCAGTGTAAGCACAATTATACTTTTGTAACTGTGTTTGTAAAAAAAATTGCACCCCCAACTGACTTATGAGTGTTGGTAAAACTTTTAAGCATAGAGCACGCCCAAGTTTACAATGTACCACATATGGAAAGTGACAACAGGTATTCTATACTATAATGTCAAGTATCAGAGGGGTAGCCATGTTAGTCTGGATCTGTAAAAAGCGATAGAGTCCTGTGGCACCTTATAGACTAACAGACGTATTGGAGCATAAGCTTTCGTGGGTGAATACCCACTTTGTCAGATGCATAATGGTAGCCTTGGAGGAGAAGGGGCTGAAAACAAAACTAAACTTAGATCAAGACACTGAGATGCAAGCGAGGTACTGTCCCACAAGGAATATGGTACTTCCTCTTCTAAACCATAGATGGCACATTGGGATGCTTTGTCTATTAGCCTGGCAAAGTCAGTGAGCCCTAACCATCAGTAAATATATTATCCTGGAAATTCTTGAAAAGATGTCAGCCGAAGGGTTTTCTCCTGCAAGGGGACTAGTTCACAATTTATTCTTTTCACAAAGTTCACAAATTCTACTTACTACTTAGATACCTATGTACTTGGATTTGGTTCTGCCTTGGGGTCCCTCCCCACCGCCCTGCACCTTCCCACAAATGGCCATGAAAACAACAGCTAGATTTCAGTGATACCATCACTCTTGACACGTGACACTGTTCAGGGAGTACAATGGAGGTTACTGTATGATGTATCCTAATATCTTGTATATTGTGAGGTAACTCAGAAATCAACTTAATTTAGCACTGAAAGTGAGGAGGGGGGAATGCTATATTGATGATTAGAAGACTGAACCAGATAGATTAGCTATCCTTTATATGGGCTTGGGATGCAGATTTTGGACCTGATTGTGCCATAATTACTTGCAGTGAGTAGTACCTGCAGTAAGTCCCACTGAAATCTTACTGCACAACATGACCAAATATGGCAGAATTGAACTCTCTTCAAAAGTTAATTGGTGCACATCAGATTTGGGGGTTTAGTTTGACTAATTACAGAAATAGCAATAAATCACAAATTTTAGGTCCTGATCTGAGTCTTTTGAAAGTATGACGGTATTGAGGTAATGGATTTTGGTTTAGGCACATGTGTAATAGTATATATTCAAAAAAATAAATTATATGCTTAATTCCGAAAAGTAAAAAAAAATGTAGACAATTGCATATAGGATTATAAAATTCTTCTTTTGATATGCAGGTGTCACTCAAATTAACATTAGAGTTCATTGTCTCAAAAATAGGTTTAACTATGCTGTACTACATTTGTAGACATTTATCCAAATTTGTTGAAATATTTAATTTTGCATATGTATTTGTATCTAGAAGAAAAGCTGCTTAATATCAGTGCTTTGTAGTCAGTTATCTTCAGGAAAAAGAGAAAACAAATGTTTAGTGGAAATAAAAGATAAACAGGCTGCTCTATTGTATATTATAGTGCCCCTCTAAAATGTTTTCAGTATACCCTTCTCTGCAGTATGGAAGAATATACTATGCAGTTCTGCAGTTCTCTCTGTTAGTAATTACTTGAAACAAGCATCACTTTAGTGGCCACATTTCTCTATATTCATTTGAACAGTGTTATTATTTTGTTTACCTTTCTTAAATAATAATTGTACTAGGCACTATTTTCACACTTGTTTTATTGTGTTTAAACAATAAACAGCAAGTGAGAGTAGTTTATTTTCTGAAAAACAAGTCATACGTGGGAATGATGAAGTGTGGTTCGTAATATTGAAGAGGAGAATAAATACAAAAGTATAACCTCTTCAAAGCTGAGTTCCAAATCAATTAATGATGAACCATTATATCACGAAGTTATTGTTTTGAAATGTAAGTAAAATTAATCTTTGGTGCTGAAGGAATTTCAGAATTGCTACTTTTGGAATTCTTGAGAGAGATACAAACCTCTCTCTGTAAGGCCTCTGTATATAACTAGCATGCAGCTTAGTTTGTTCAACAAGGACTGTAAATTCTGAAAGATTTAACTTGATATGTTTGCAGGTAACATGATTGATGTGTAATTTTAGTATGAAAGGAGTATTTAGAATCTTGGCTAACTGATATCAGTTCACAAGTTTTTATTTCTTAAACAAAGATAGGCTAGATGTTCTTAATTTTGTAAAGCATTTTAACTCCTACTTTACACCACCAATCCAGGAAAATGCAAACTGACAAAATAATTTAACTTGTGAATGCTTGTTGATCAATAGATTGGAAGAAAAATAATAATAATAGGGAGGGAATTAGTCTATCTGTCTTAATTTTTTTCATAACTTCTCAGAGGTGTATCATATTATAAATGCATTAGAAATGTTTTGCTCTGAGGATATGTAGCATTCCTATAAAGGTTAAATCAATAAAAATGATTTGGCCACATTCCTAAGCATGGCTAGAACAGGTAGCCCGTTGTTTAAGGTACCCTTGAATTTCTGGATCAGATCATTACGGTACAGCAAAAAGGGCTTACTCTAAAGGCTTCTTACTGTTTGCAGACTTCTGTGTTTCTTCTAGAAGATATCATCAGCCTAAAAAAAAGTTTTCTGAGCTACTGAATAATAAGAGTATTTTCAAAGTCTTTATGTATATATGTCTCAAATATTGTAGTGTGTGCTCTAAGTTTTAAAGGACTCTTTTTCAACAAGAAGGGTGAAGATACTTCAGTAATTGATAAGAACCAGGTATGTAAGGACAAAATGCAGCACAAAATGCTAGAGAAATCTTTTAAATCAGTTTTGAGACAAATGAGAGTCTTAAGGTGTCCAACAATTATAAATTAATTTGAATTCTTCTATTTTTAGTCATATCTGATAAAATGCTGCAGCCATTAAATGCTGTTTTTTCAGTATATCTGAGCAGTTTAGTAGGCAATCTTGCATTTTGACAGCAGTGTATTTTGATAGATTTATCACATTTTAAAAGCCTTCACATTGAAGAGCTACTCTATTTTACTATTGCAAAGTAGAGCTATGTCTTATTCTGTGTATCTGTTATGCTGCTACCCTATTGACACTTCTAATATAGATGTGATGAATATCAAATGATTTCAAGATCATGTCAATGGGATTAGTGCTCAGATTTTATGCATATTTCAAATTTGCTCTCCTCATACTTTAAGAATACTTTAGATGCAAACTCATTTCTTTTTTAAGAGTGTGAGATGAGTTTCTGTTAAATTTTTAGAAGCATCTTAAAAATAACTATGGGGAAAATCATTCTTAGTGTAGGGTAAAAAGCACACACTACTAGTAACTGGATTTTTATCTTTAAGATGTTTTTTAATAGTGAAAATTTGGTCAGTGAATTATCCCATATCTGGCTATGCATATTTTTTATCAGAATTGGAACATTCCATTTCATGTGTATGTATATGTAAGTTAGTCACATCAAGTACATTCTATACATGTGCATTGCACATGTGCCTTAAAATTACTTAGTAAATGAATATTATCCCTCGGAGTGCATAGCAAAATAAGGCTATTTTACTTTCAGTCCTGCATATTGTACCTACATGATATTTTTATAGAGATATAATGTATTATGTAGTACTAAACATACAGAAAAGATTTCTCTCTGTATCTTGACAAGTTTTTAATACTGAATTTTTTAAGATTTGTACAAGATTTTTTTATTTTAAAAAGTGTGTGTGTAGATATAGATAGATGAAAATTTTAGTTCATAACAGGGAAGGCCTGATTGAGTTAATCAGCATATAGAATAACATCAGACTGTGGACTTAAAATCTTCTTTCTAATGTATTGTAAAATTAAAAAACCATTCCGGATCTTGCATATGTATTTGTAGCCACATTGTTGCATTGAAATTCTATTTATTCTTGCTACAGTCTGAAATTGTCTGTTAAGTGAGAAAAATACACAGGCTTGTGTTTGGTGCTAAATTAAAATCTTTCATACTAACTAGACTGTGTGAATTATTTTATTGTCTATATGTGACTGGATTTTCTTTGAATGCTGTTGGTTTCCTGTAATAAAACTTCAGTAAAAATATCAGCTTGTGTTTTTGAATTTTTTAATGTTTCGGTAGATTTTCAATGTATGCTTCTTAAGCAGATGGAGAGGTGTACTGAATAACAACAAAAAATACAGTACATAGTCTTGAATGCAGAAAGTTGGATGAGATGGTGGTGGAAAGGAAGTGAAGTGAATGCCCTTTATGCATAAAATCCTTTTGGGAAAAGAGAACATTTTTACTAGTGTATACTAAGGTACACTGCTTATGTAAATAGTCTCTGTTTTCTGGTCCTGTCAGTTTTAAATAAGCCATTCATTGTTATAGCTTAGTTACTTCACGTTTTAAAAGAACAGTTGAGTTAAACTTTGATACTTTTGATCAGAAAACTAAAGATAAATTCAGTTGTAAATTTATATTGGTAGCCACTACCTATGGGAAGCAAGATGCACAGATTATATTAGAACACACATACAGTGCAAACTTATTAAAGTGTTCCCATTACAAAGCTGCTTCTGTACGTGGATATTGTACTTCAATTAATAACTTTAGCCCTCATAAATTCTCATTAATAAAGCCTTCCCATGCTATATTGTACAAATCCTTTGATAGCCTAAAGTGACCGGGACTTGTTTGTTTTCTAATGTTTTCTATTTAAGAATTAATTAAGTAAAATGTGGTATTTACAGAGGGTAATTACTATTAAAATATAGATATGGAATTAACACAATGTAGCATGTTTCACTATTCTCAGAATAAACAATTTTAGTGGGTCATGTCTCAGAAAAGGCTCTTAACTTTGAGCAGGTTTACATCTAAACTTCTGTTCAGCTACAGCTATTTTCTTCTCTGCCAAAGCTGACTCTTGCTTTTTCTGCAATAAGGCCGATACTGACATTAATAAAAATACTGATATAGGGAAGTCATGTTTGAATGGCTGAAGAGAGCATTATGTATCAGAATAGAATTCTTAAAAACTAAAAACAGTGTGATGAATTTGTTTCATCACTTGTAGAAATAGTATATTTCACTGTCATAAACAGCAGCTATATGGGAAAGAAGACAATCTTGGTTAAAAAAATGTGGTCTCTATTTTTAACTCTTGGTTGGCCAAGGTGAACTCAACCGTGATATCCAGAAATGCAATTTCTGTTGAGTATGTATTAGAAAAGGTGAAGGTATCATAATACACCTATTTCCTTACATACACATTTTCCCAGAGGTATTGCCAAAAAAAAAATTTAAATGTGGTATTTGAACCATCACTTACTATGGTACTATCACTGTTATTTATATTGTGCTATCAGTAGACATTGCACTTTACAAATACAAAGACAAGATCCCTGCCCAAAAAAACTTGAAATATGTCCTAATATGTTAGAAGAATAAGCTGTGCATTGCAAAGATTTGTAAACGTTATGAAATTCAGACTATTAACAAACTAGAATGTGATAGTACATCCCACCCCTGTATAGTTATAGTGGTAGGTTACTGGATGCTAACTTAAATTATTAGATATTTTGCTTAGAGAAATACAGATATTTAGAAGTAGAGCTGGGAAAGTATAGAATTAAAATAAGCAATCAGAGTATTTAAATTTGCTTGTGTGGTACTGGATGGTAATCTTTCAGTTTAAAAATGTAAATGTATCAACTGTATATATGCGTGCACATGTGTGCATGCATGTTTGCATATACACTGGTGATACATTAACGTTTTTCAGAAGAAATATTACCCTTTCTAGTACCACACAGACAAATTAAAATACTGTTTCTTTTAACTCTGTGTTTTCTGATCCTTATTTAAATGATATACAGATACTTTGAAAAAAATATAGCATTCAGAAGTAAATGGATACGTGTATGTACATGGATATAAATACAGATATATCTGTATATTGTTTCTCATAAAAAGCCTCTTTATCTTTTGTTAAATTGTTGTGTGGTGATCATGTTAATTGAGTTCATTGGGCAAAAAATTAATTCACCTGCTATAATAACTGGAGGTTATATGTAAATGTAAAACAAATAAATGTAAAACATAACATTTTATACAATAACTCCAGTTTCAGAAAGAACAGCGCTTGTGGGTGTGCACATGAGTATATATGCTCATACACATTGTTAATGTTGCCATTGATTTTCGTTGTGATCTGGGTTAGGTTTTTTTGTTCTGAACAATAAAATATTATGAAACTGGCAGCCTCTGTCTTTCTCTTTTACTAAACCACAAAGTGGATTTAGATGTAAAATATCTGACCAAAAGGGATAAGTTAAACAATGGTTTGGCACACTTATGGTTCACATAAATGGGGAGGGGGAATAAATATATATAAGGTACCTGAGTTTTAACTTTTTTTGGTAAGAAAATGAATATTAAATTATAATTCTCAGAAACTAACAATTCCAATGAAATATAGTATGTGAATAAAAAAATCACTGTCTATCAGAGAAATACTGTAACAAACCCTGTTGAACTTTTGGCAGGTAGTCAATTCTTTGCCACAGGGTTTTTAGCTATAACATGTTAAAAGTTAAAACTTATTGTTAATTCCGGGATTGCCTGACTTTAATGAATGTAACATTTCTTGAAAACCAGACAGCAGAGGAAATAATGGTTTTAACCTTCACTGTTATAATAAAGGTTGTTTTATTAAAAGAGATGAGAAAATACTCCTGAAATAAACTGTTGAGAATACAGTAAATGTTATGTGAAAATGTCTGAATTTTTAAAGTACTTGCTTATATAAAGAAAAGCGAACAACGTACTTAGACTTGCTGTTTTACAGTAATAAAATTAAAAAAAATATTTGTAGTAAATTAGAATATTTTAAAGAAATATTGAATAAGTCACTCAGTGATTTAATTGGACCAATTTAAAATGATTTTAGCAGTCAGTGAATCAATATTAAATCTTTTTTCCCTGCCTGGAAACAAGTTTATACATTAAATAGGAAACTTATAGCTACATGAGGAAGGCTAGATCAGTACACTGCATGCTAACAAGCAGAATAAAAAAATACAGGAAACAGATGCATGAATAATGGACTTTTTTATTGGAAGTGTTGAACTGTTTTATGATACAGTAACTCAAGTTTAAAGTGATATTTTGTCCCTGTGCTCATCTTTAAAATATTCTCTTTAGGGTGTGTTTTTCAACATATTAAGCGATAAGTCTTCTATTTATTTGTAGAGGAGAGCCTGTTTATGAAAGGAAACATGCTCTTAGATTTAAACTTTATTAACTTAAAAACAAACACCTGAGAGCAAAAGATGCACCCCCACCCCATTCCGTTCCCCGTAAGCCTGCAGAGAGGAGTTTGAAAGAGAGAGAGAGAGAGACTATAAACACTGATGTTAATGTAAATAATATAAGCAAAATGCAATGCAAGATAACAGTAGTTTCTTGTTGGAGTCCTATGGTGGAGAGGGTTGATGTCTGGTGCACTTTGTGGATGTCTGCTGTACATACACAAAAACTTGTGGTCAACTCTTAAGCCTGGCAAAATTTACAAGGAAAACCCCTTTGAAGATAGTGTAAGGTTTCTTAATTTATTTTTTTGAGATTGAAATACATTTATCAACATAATATGAATCTGCTTGATGTTTATTCCTCTTGAGTAATCTAAATTAATCTTTTTTTTTTTTTAAATTACAATTGAATACTGCAGTTAAACTATGGGCAAATTTGATTCTTTCAGTATTTCAAGTTTAAACCTAAAATGCTTCAGGTTTTTGCTGTTTATCTTGAGGCCCCCCTTAATTAAAATATTTTGTACTCCAGGGAATACTAAATGTGGCAGTTTATTGTAACACTTATTAACTGACAACTCCATCACCTACAATACATAGTGTTGGATTTTATTAGGTACATAGAGTAAAACATACATATGGCCTGATTTTCAGAGGTGCTGAGCACCCACAGCGCCTGTTGACTTTCATGGTAGCTGAAGCTGAGAACTGTGGGTGCTCTGCACTGCTGTAATCCAACCAGCATGGCCTACTTCTGCCCTGCCTTGTATTCTTTAACTTCCACTGAAGTCTGTTGGACATGGGGGTATTACATAATGTATGACAGGTCATTAAACACATTTATAATGTAGCTTTTACGTGAAGGTAGGAACCAGCTGCAGTGTATAGTTTCAGCCCTCTTTGCAAGAATATTTTGCATATTGATTTCTTTTCCATGTATACCTGAAAGCATAAATGATGTTTGTCTTCATTACTGGTTTAGATGGTTTTGAACATATACTAGCCATAAGAAGTACTAAACTGGAAGTTGTTCTAAAAGCTAATCAGATAGAAAAATAAATAAAAAATAAGGAATGGTATTTTTATTCTCTTAAATACATTTTAAGGTTAATATTAGTCAGACCACCACCAAGAAGTCACACAGTTTGGGAGGACTTGCAGTATTATTGTTATACTATTAATGTGGGGGTGGTAAAGTCTTTAAATATTTCTGGTAGAGTAGTTAATACAGCATGGAAGTTTGATATTTGTACAGTTTGTAAAAGAATTTGAGGTGTTACCCTATTTTGACTTGAGTTTTCAAGTATGCACTGGTGCATCATTAATCATAGGAAATGCAAAAATAAATAATATAGTCCCTTTGGATTTTTCATGTGAATACTTACCTTTTCCTTTTTTTGTATATACAGTTGAGGTATTTAGGTAACCCCTAACCTTCTGCTTCAACAAGGAGGTACAGTATAAAAATATTACCACAGTCTTCATATGAGCAGTTCTCTCTAAGAAAACCTCTAGATGAATATTTATTGAAAAAAGCTAAGTTGCAATACAGAATGACTTAGCTCGGCCTCAGTACTATATTTTAGACCACCAGTGTATAAAATTAAAAGCACATGGATTTTGAATCACTAGAAAAGGTTTGTAATTGATTAGCGCTCTATGAAAGTATTGAAGTAGAGTAAGGTTTGATTTGTGAATGGTTCTATTCAATAAAGATTAATCCTGTATGCTTGATAAAATCTTAGTGCCTCTAATGAGTTAGGGTGTTTTTTTTCCTCCCTAGTTTATTTAACCATCAGATAATTCAGTGTTCTGTTAACAAACTGGAACATTTCTATCTTAGTGAATTTTACATCAGCAATGCTGATTGAACAATCCAAACGATCAGTGGTTAGTTCAAAGGAGGTAATTAAAGGAATAAATATATTTTGTTCCGTACAAACCATTAAAAAATATAGTGTAGTCATGTATATTTCATGTGTTTCATACGCTTACAAACTGTAGTGGCAGAGATTCATTCTTGATGTGAATGAGAATAGTCATCTCTTAATGGTGTTTCATATTATACTTTATATTATGAGCACTTTGCTTTATATTTTAATACAAAGAAAAGTAATGATTAAAATTGGTTGAGTTCATATTTTTATGATTATGAAATCTAGAGGTGGAATTTATAGATGCTTTCTTCTTTTAGTCCACAGAAATATATAGCTTTCTGATTTCTGAATTTCTATATTTTGGATCCTCTTCTAAATTGTCTACTTTGATATAAATGCCAAATTAAATTTGTTACAAAGTATTAGAGCAGCTCATAATCAGTTCTTGAAAGTTTTTTTTTTTTTTAAAATAGTATACATGTCATTGAGTAGTATCTTGATATAAGTGGTACAACTTTTTGTTATAAGCTTGATAAGTTTCATATTCACTTACTACATCCATCTACCATGGTCAATTACAAAAAGTTAGATTAAAGTATTGGCCAAATTTTTGTCTGATTTAAACTCTGGGCAAATTCACTGAAGCCAAAAAGGATGCACAGAACATATATCAGTGCAGAATGTGGTTCCTGTTATTTATAACTGATATGGTATGTATTTGAGAAGTACTACATGATCTGGAAGATCCTGTGTAAATCATGTCTACCGGATGTTTTTCAACAATTTGATGTTTATTGGTTGTTTATAATTTATTCTGAGCAATTTATTGTTGCTGTAGTTTAAACATAAGTACAAAAATATAACTGTCTTGGCAAACTCAAAATTAATAGGTTTAAATGTAAAAGATTCAGAGTGTAAGTATACACAGGCAGAACACAGTCCAAACTTGGATTTAGCTCTCAGTGTACCTGTGCTGTACAAAAGTAGTATGAGCCCAGAACACAGTTTCTGGATAATTCAGAATTTATTAGATGAAGTAGGAACGTATGCCTTTTGAAGTTGCAGAAGATCCCCTGCATCAGGTGAAATAAAAATTTGCAGAGATACTGCTAAACTTTATTGATAAACAGATCAGAAGTGTGTTGCACTCCACTTTCCTGGCCCTACCATCAGTGATCATTAGTTTCACAAGTCAGTTCTTAAGAAAAAAAAATCATCACATTTAACAGGCCCAATAGGAATAAATTGTAGAACAGAATGGGAGGAGATTAAATGCAGGACCTGACTATAATGAAGATGATAGTTGAATTATGCATTCTGATACACAGCCATACCATTTTGTTAGTTTGGAAACAATGGATGAGTAACTTGGATCTTGTAGCTTCTATTCTTATTTTCTAAGGTTAAATATAAAGTTAGAGACATTCTACTTTTACTTTAGAAATTCATTGTAGTTTGCCTCAAAGGACACATGTACTTGTCCAACCTTACATACACATGCAGAATTTGGAAGCATGTTGCAACACTATTCAGTAGCTTAAAGAATGACCAAGAGTAGATGAATTAAGCAGTCACCACTGCATGTTATGATAATTTTAGCCAACAAAATTTCTCCTAATCTCTTTTGGAAGTAAAAGCAAAAGAAAGTCCCTATACATGTAAACTGTATTTCCTGTTGTAAACACTGGGATAATGTGGTCTGGCTACACTTTGGCTGTGCTTCATTAAGACAGCAGTTTTAGTAGAAATGCTGCCTATTTTTTGTGTCCATGTTTTACCTCAGTACTATGTGAAGTATACCTCAGCATGACCGTGTTCAGACAGCTAGTACTGAGAAGTAGCACTATGTAGTAGTATCAATGCCTTTGTATATCATAAATGAAAAAAAGTCTCTCTATTCCTTAAGTATGAACTTTCTTCATGTCTGATTGTGCTCACAGACTTACAGTACATTCATGTGCTTAACTACTAGCCAGTTGAAACGTGTGAAGTAGGAGGGGTAAAGGGAACTCCAACCATCAGCTAGTTACACCTAGATTAAGCTTATATTGTATGTGCTGAAAGCATTTCTAGCATCTTTTTTGTTCTTTAAAGTGTGGGGGGGAGGGGAGGTAAAGGGTTAGCTACAGCCCCAACATAGTTTCAGCATGATGGACAGCATTAAGAAAATCTTGTAAGTTTTCATATGCTTTTCTTGTGGTGGTCTTTCAGATAATTCAGATAGTTTTATTGACCTGTCTCAATAAATGTTTCAGTGAAAAAATATCTGATGACTGATCAAATATTAACACAGTTCGGCATTTTACTGTCATTCTTTCAACTAAAGCTCAGCTGCATTCTGAATTTTATAGAAATCAGAAAAAGTTATTCAGTCTCATTCAGTTTTATTTAATGGTCATTAATTTAATAGAGATTTAAAATGTATTTATATTGATTTTAAAAGCAGGTCAGGCAGGAAGGTTTAAAATTAAAGAGATGTTGGCAGTATCGCTTTACAGTGTATGTGTACTCTCTATATGGACATGTATGTAAATATACACATGTATAATTAATTATATGATTTCATGAAGACATTTTAAAACCTATTTACAGTTCTGAATATCCAAGCTGATATTTGGCAACATTCTATTATACAGAGCTGCTATAAAAATGCTACTACATATCAAATTGAATTTCATCCACATTTTGCTTTATTTTCACAGATGAATAGTTTTTATGGAAAAACGATCTCAGTTAATTCATAACTCAAATGTAGTTAGAAAAACTGTTTTTAAAGAGCAGATGCATTGTAATGCATGCTTTGCTGTGAAAGTGTGGAAACAAATGAACAGATTTTGGGGTTGGCTGTGGATTAGCACTGAATACTTTAGTGTATATATACTAAATGAATTTTCTTAGTTTATAAAACATCTAAGACAATGGTAGGGCAATTATGTAGGAGAGGTTGCTAAGTCCTACATTTTATTAATTTTCTTCAGATACAGAGAACTAGCAGTGTTAAGTCAGTAGTTCATTTGTCTATTGCAAAGATGCTGGAGCTCTATAAAATGTCACATTTTCTTCCCAGGTTCTTCACCTGGCGGTCTTCTGTGATATTGTTGATTGTATTCATTTAATACTTTAATTTTAATAAGCTTTTTACCTTTTTCAGAGCAGTATCTTACTTTGCTAAATGTATGTAACTGGAAACATTGACTCACCTAGGTGACAGCACACCTGCTGTCAAACACTGGAGTATAGTATAGCGACTTCACTTTGCCTAGTTTGTCAGTTAACAAAGTAGTTCTTAAATCTGCATATGTTATTTATGGGAACCTCTTTTTTCATGACTATACCCAAGTATTGAACTTTAAACACAAAAAATACTATTTAACAGGTTTTTGTTTTGATGACAATCAACGATCATTCATAGAATTAAACAAACATTGTAATACTTACCCCAAAAGAAGTTTTGCTGACATGGTGTCACTGAGCTGAACAGACTGTTTGATGCCATAGTCCTTCTCTGTTTTCACACACAACTTGTATCTTCTGGTGCAAATACTGATTGAAGCCTTAAACTGAAAATACAAACCATACCCAAACCTAGTTTTAGTATTACAGTGTGCCTGGAGTGCATAAACTCTGGATTTGTTTTTTTCTGTCAAAAAATTGTGTAGCACCGATAATGTGAAAAGCAAGGAAACAAAACAAAAAGAGAATGAGCAAATATTTGAAGGACCTACTATTACTGCATATACTGTGGTTAGAGAGCACTTACTGACTTTGTTGGTCTCAGTGGCTGGTAGTGACCTGCGGAGATTAACCATTTAAAAACCAGAGGCTTCTTGCTATCCTCCTCGAGAAAGTTTGCACCGCACTTGTGGTTCTGTGGTTGTTTGTGAGGCGAATGAAGCATTCACATAATCCAAAAAAGCAAAAGCTTTAAAACTCCTTTTTTTTTGCAAGCACTGTTACTGGAGAGACAGAATCATGTGGTTTGTGACATCACAGTCCTCAAAGTAAAGTGGGACTGCCTACCACTGTGGCTTTTCTTTCTCTTTCTTTCTTTTTTTTTTTTTTTTAAATTTTATTTTGACAAAAGGCCTGTGGCAAGGCCCTTCCTGGCATCCAGAAGGATATAGCTTTTTAATTTTTGTGACTCATGAGGATTTGGAGAGAGTACAAAATGCTGAAAGTACCCAAACTCCTGTACAGTTAAAGCATATGGACAGCAGAACTTTATTTGTACTCTCAGTGCAGGCTCTCCCCCCCCCTCCTTTTTTTTTTCACCCCCTTTCGTTCTTTGTCTTGTTCATTATTGTGTCTGTGGAAAAGTAAGCAAAATTGGCGCAAGTGGCTGTGTGAAATTCTGAACAACAGTGCTGATTTACAATAATTTACGTCTTTGGATTGTATCACAATCTTGGGTCTGCTTCATATTTGCTGGGTGGCTGGATTCCTTCTGTTTTTCTTTTTCTTCTTGTCTTCCTATACTTGTGAATCTGTAACTCATTGTAAGAAACTTTACCTTTCCTAAGGTCTGGTAGCAGACTGCTTGTTGGGGCTGTGTTTTGTACTGTAATTGGCTGTCATAGAAGCGTTAGTCTGGGGATTCCTTTACAAATCTTAAATCATGTCTGTCTTGCTTATGTACCTTCAAGATTAGCTGGCAGCTTTATATAATGAAAATTAAGTGCAATTATATATCAGTCTTGGCTTTTTTGCCGAATCTGTCATTTGTATATTGTAACTACTTTGAGTACTGTATTATAAATTATGCTTTTTGAATAAAAATACTTCAATGATTTAATATAGAAGTTACCGAACAGTATGGATTGTACTGGTTGTGGAATTTTGATTGCTAACGTCAATTGCTTATTGTAATTCTAGTGTTTCAGAGAAACAGTATTGTCTTATACTTTTTGAGGGATACTGTTAATAGTTTTATTCAGCAGTTAATGTTAGTGCTTACTTTGAAAATGAAACATAATTTTGATGCATATGTAAGGCTTAAACACTTAACATATGCATATATATTATCTATTTTTATATACTTAACAGATTATAACTTTAACTTTGTGTAATAAAAGCTTTTACTGTATCAAGACACTGTGTTAACAAAAACAGTATTTTTTGTTTATAATAGAAGCTTTGAAATAAATTGCAAAATGCTGTGTGTAGTAGGGAATAATGTGTTCAGTAGTCTTGATTTGCTCACTCAGATTCAGAAGAAAATTGGAAACATCTTTAAGAAACTATCTTATTTTTGCCCCCTCTGGACATGTATTTTTGTAGAGCTCATTTTCTTGTTAGTATGATTGTATAGTATAAGCACTGTATTTTATAATTCCATTTTTTTTTGGTTGGGGGAGGCAGAAGAATGGCAGAAAAGAAATACAGACCTAAAATTTTCTAAGCATTTTTCATCATTTATTTGTAAAACTCCTCATAAGCATGTCTCTGGCAGTTGGCTTCCCTCACTCCTTTTCCCCTTTATCTCTTCCCCTGCTTCTGCAATAAGCAATTGACTAGAAGTGGTGTGAAACTAATCGGTTGAAGGGTGGGTGGAGATCAGGTTCTCCCTATTTTGTGTGGTTCGATGGAGTGGGGAGAGAGGAGATGGGAAAGGAGTATTTCAGTAAAACTTTTCTTTGGCAGATACTTATCAGAGAAACATAAAACCAATCCTGTTTCTGAACATCTCAGCATAATGTGTATTGGAATGTAAACTATATTGTCTTCAATTCAACACTTTCCCTGTTCTATAGAGGTTACCAAATTTCTAGGACTGTTCCTTAAAATGAGAGCCTACTAGGCAGTGAATAAACTGATATATGTAGAACTTAAAAAAAAAAAAAAACACAACCAAAACCAACCCAACCAAACAAAAAACCCACCTGTTCCTTTAAAGGTGGGTTTCTTGTATCCCTAAATATATATTTTCATTGTATGATAGTGCCATCACTGAGAGAGCAGTTAAAGGCATAAAAATGATGAAATAGAGCACTAATTCTGTTATATAAAGAAAGCACATGTGTGAATTAGAAGTCTAATCAACTTTTAGTGTAATAAAAGCATTTTGAGGTTTTTGTCCCTATAATTTGTGGAATTTCAAATTGTAAGTACAGACATCTCAGCAAATACGTTTACACATTGAAAAAGTATCAGATATTGTATTATGGTAAGTATATTCAGTTCTCATAGATAACTTTACTGTTGGAGGCAAACTCTTATATTGTCCCATATTTAAGCCCAATCTTTATAATTCTAAAAGACAGAAGCCCCAACATTCATTACTATTCATTTCTTTAATAACCTAAAATTGTACTCGCCACAGAAAACTGGATCTCTGAACTCGGTACATTGAAATAAAACTGATCCAAGATGAATTTTCTTGATTGCCTGGACTTGCATTGCTTCAATATATTCCACCAACTTTCCCTTTCAGGACGTACGTAAATGAGATGGTCTTTTGAGCAGCGACAGGCTACTTTATTCATCTCTGATACCAAGGTTAAGATCACTACAATAAATTCTCCCTTTGGCAGGGTGAAGATCATCGAACTGTAGAAACACATTGATACCAAAGTGGGATTGAAGTGTAGTTTTAGACATTTTCTATATTCATTTAGAATTTAAATTTATTTTCTCACTGTTAGAAATGTTTCCTTGTTATTTTAGTAATCTTTTTAATTATGAGAGATTTTCTGAAGCAAAAACGTGTACAGATATAATACCTACCAACTTGTTTCTTCAAAAATAGCTTAGACTTTTACTGTGATGAAGAAAATATATTAATTCTGAAAAGTCACTGTGTAAACAAGTCTCTTGATTGCAGACTTATACTTAAGACTTTTGTTTAAAAGACAGGACTATAGAAAGCAAAGTTAACTTAAAAATTCTATAGAGGTTACTTTAAGCCACTGATATAATTACACTTATAAGTATCAGGCTAAAGAATTTGCTCTGTAAATTATGGACTTGTTCTTTGATGACAAATTAAGTCTCATTTTGAAATTAAAATCAATTTCAACACAAAACTTATGCCACCATATCCTTTATCTTTTAGGAAATTTGTTTTGAAAACCTGTAAGCCTTGCTTTATATTTCCAAACATTTTCCTTTTTGTCACTCATACTTTATACAGCATATAAACTATAGGATACACTGTAGAGAGTATATTGGTACTTTAAAAGTTTGTTTTAATGTTATGTTCAACTTGTTATGAGAGAAGAATCTCCCACCTATTTTTTTTAAAAGGAATAGATTATTCCTTATCTTTTATGTCTCCCAGAAGTATAAGACAGACTTCTATAATGTGGCATATCCTTATGCTACTTCTTCAGATGCGTGAAACGCACAGATATTGCTGCTTTAGGTCTATCTCAAACAGTGCTGCATTTTCCTGTTTCTGACGGCATGAAGCCACTCTGCTTGGCATCTACATTTCACAAATCCATAGAGAAATCATTCTCATTTTGATTATAGCTTTCTCAGTGGTGCTGCATTTTACTTTATTTAGTGTTTTATTCCTGTGTAAATGTGTAATTACAGTATTTACACATTTTGTAAAAACTTCATTGTATAGACTAGTGTATATTTGGATTTTAAACTTCCAACATTGTTCCAGTTGCCTGAAGTAGATTCAGTATCACGTATGTTAACCTATTATAACAGACCTCGCCTTCTATTTAGCAGAAGAATAGTATTAAATAAAAATACTTCTTTATGCCAACTTATATTTCTTTTCATAGACATTGTTGCTAAAATAATGTCGGGGTATTGAACAAATAAATGCCTAATTTTTTATGATTACCTTTCTGTATATACATTGTCAACCCCCCATTTTCTCCTGAGTATTATTTTAACTATAAATGGTATGAAGCTGATTGTCTGTGGTTCTGTGTGAAAAATTATACCTTTTCTTCTGTTGTAAGCAAATACTGGTTGTCTGATTTCTTCTCTTTGGACTCTTACTGTTAAAGGTCTGTTTAAACCTAAAACAGAAATCCTTGCTATAGATTGAGATGAGAGTAATTCTCTGTTAATCAATGATTAATTTACTAGGAATTAACATAATTGTTTCATATTGCCTTGGATTATTAACCCTCATTTGTCATTATGCAGAAAAAAAATTACATAATGCCCATTTCAACAACAATAATGGAAAAACTCTGTCCGCTATCCAGGCCTTGAACAAGCTTCTGCATTTTAGAAGCCAAATATATCTTATTGACTGCTGCTTTTGTACATTATTGCGCAATTATTTTTCTGATTATCATTGGTGTTCTTCTGTTTTCCATACATTTATTTCTTAGTCTGTACAGCAAGCAAGAATTCCATTCTAGTTAAATATAGTCCAGTAAGCAACCAATAGTTGCTGTTTAAAAACATTATAAGCTTTTTGTATTTTCTCCAGTCTGTTTTCTTTAAAAAAAAAAAAAAAAAAAAAAAAAAAAGTCAACTTGCAGAAAATATGGGAAACTTGTCTCATATAACAGCTGAGGATGTGGCTAGGTTAAGGCAGGAAACTGCTACCCACAATGCAATGTTACATACACTACCACTTAATAAAATTTATTTCAAACATGCTACTGACAAAACCAAAGAAAAATAATATCCTAACTATGCTAGTTAGTACACTAAATATATCTAGGGAAAAGTGAAAGTAATCTGTCTAAAGCCTTTTTTGCTTATAGGATACAGTACTACCACTAATCAAACTACTGGAGATCTCAGTTAGTTAAAGCAGTGACTATTTTTAGAAAATAGTCACCTCTCTGGAAATTAATGCTTGTATGCTGCTAATTGGTGTTGAAGTTGCTATTTTTATATGCATAGTTTTGATAGGTTCTTTTTGCTAGCTTTTGGGGCTATTCATTCTATATTCTCATATGGTATGAGATTGGCAACTTTCTTTATATATTTTTTTCTTGTTGGTCTTACTTGAACCTTGAATTTACCTACCTTTTACCATACCCAAGCAACCTACACCACCTCCCTCCCAAAAGAAGAGATGAGGCTAAATACTTAACCTATTTGTAGTTTGACAGGAAGAGGTTGTTTAAGAACAAGAAAACATTTATTTATTTATTTACTTTTCATGTCTGAAGACAGACTAACTTAATGAGGTTTTATTTGACTGCAGACAATTTTGATAAGATCTAATAGACATTTAGTATGCTTTGGCTAATTTATGAGGTAAATACAATATTGTACACTTGCTGTGTAAATGTAATATTTTTAATCATTATTTATTAAAACAGTTTTTTTTAATGGATAGCAATACCTGCTAGAACATTTATGCTGAAATGGCATGAATGTCCAGAGAGTTTTATTTTAGAAATGACAGAGTCCTTGTTTCTCATTGTTTTTAAATACATGTGTACTAAGGGTGATCCTCTTATGAAAGATTTTTTTTTAAAGTATTTTCCCCTATAGTTAAACACTTATCAAGAACAGCTGCTGTAGTGCTATGGATCCTATCCATGGACTCATGGTGGTCTGCTGAACAACGTTCTTCAACTTTGACAGGTGAGACAGAGACTCTCCAGTGCCACTGCTTTTGGATGAATCTAGCTGTGGTTGCAGAAAGTGCATCTTGCCAAAATATATGGGTAAGACCACACACAGCCTTTAAAATAGTTATTGTAAGCTTATTTTTAGGCAATATATGTCTTGACAGTTCCTTTATTTGCATGCCAGTTTCATTGCTGCTTATAGATTTTTCATTTATTTTAGTAATGGCAATAGCAGATTTAAATCTGTATTTGTAAAGCTTTTGCACAACATTTACACTGGAAAACGACAGGCTTTCTCCTTTCAAACCTCAATCAAGATTAGGAGACAAGTTTTTTAAAAACATTATAGCGGAGCATTCATACTGCTTAGCGTTGGTGTCCCTGTTTTCATGTTAAGCCACTGTTTTCCAGGGCATAGTTCAATGATAAAATGTTGCTTCTGGATTTAAAATTATACCAGTTTCAGATGCTTCTGTGCTTTCATAAGTCTGAAAGGATGAATATTTGAGACATTAAATTTGTTCAATGAGCCTAATAAAAGTTAAATGCTTTTTTAAATTGCTAAGATATTAAACATTGAAGTTAAAATCGCCACTTGATTTATACAGTAACTACTCTACAGTATTTTTATATATAAAGTATTAAATATTCTAAATATCTACCTAGACAATTGGCTGGATAATACATATTTAAAATATATATTTAATTACAGTCTACAAGGGTTGCACCCTGTAGGATTTTTGAGTAAACAGTACTTATATGGTATCTTTCAGAACAGATGTTTTTAAAATACCCCAGAGAAATTTTAATATATAACTGAGATGGAATAACATAAACTATTCAGAGTGCAGGGATGCTTTATAGTTGTGTATACGTACTTGTACAGTTTATTCTTGTTCTGCAGTTCCCAGAGTAACGGGCATAATCCGTGTGTAGTTAGTTCTCAGCCACACGTTATTATTTATTATTATTATTTTTTTATTAGTTAATTTTGCATCTCACTATTGTGCCAGGGGATTTTACAAACTAAGACAGCAAAGTCAGTGCCCTGAGGAGCTTGCAATAAAAACCTACCACCATGAAACAAAAGACTAAAACAAAAATGGAAATGAGGGCAGGATAGTATGCAATAAAAAGCAAGTGATTTGAGCAATTAGGGATAGTCACCACGTACTTTATGGTTCCACTTTCTGGATATATATATATAATATAGCATGTGTGTGCGCGCACGCGTGTTAGTTTTCTTTAGGGCATGGGGAAAAACCATGGTTTGTAGGCCTTCATTGTATATGAATCCTTGTATTCTGATTGGGTGTTGGTCATCCAATCAGAGTGCAAGGCAGTCAATAATCTGTGTGTGTGTGTGTGTGACACTCTAAAGTTCTAGGATTATCACTTTAAAGCCTAGAATATATGAGTCACTGTGAAGCAATGGAAACAGCTACAAGCGTAGCTGAGAGCTCTTTTTGTTCAGAATATCACTAGGTTCAGTTGTCACTGGGACTCGTGGTCTGTAACTATCTAATTTTTAAGTTCTCAGCCATTTTACCTTTACAGATTATACCCATGTGACAGGAAAGCATGTATCTATGTCTAACCAAGAGTCCTAGACCAGGGATTCTCAAACTGGGGGTCAGGACCCCTCAAGGGGTCGTGAGGTTATTACATGGGGGTGGGGGTGTCGCGAGCTGTCAGCGCCACCCCAAACCCTGCTTTGCATCCAGCATTTATAATGGTGGTAAATATATTAAAAAGTGTTTTTAATTTATAAGGGGGGGTCACACTCAGAAGCTTGCTATGTGAAAGGGGTCACCAGTACAAAAGTTTGAGAGCCACTGGTCCTAGACCATTGTGTTAGTAGAGGTAACTCAGCCAATCACCACACAAATTGGCATACAACAATTTCATTGGTTGTATTGGGGGAGACTGCACAGATGGTTGATTACTTGGCCCAACAGTCAATGCTTTCAGCTACTGGTTTCTCAATATTTCTGTGAATATACATAACTCTGCATTCTGGTTCCTTGTAATACCTTGGCTCTATTCAGATTTTTCAAGCTGTTTGGTAGTGCCAAAGATGTTACATCAGATTCTCAGACCCTTCAGTGGACGCAGAAAACTAAAATTTTTATCAGAGAAGGAAAAACTATGAAAAAGCAATGAAAATGAAACTGTCAAACTAAAAGGGAAAAATATTTTTTTAAATGATGTAATTATTGCATTTCTTTCAATCTTTCCTCCCATTTCTCTCTCTGGATTCCTCCCAATAGATCAGCAAGGCTCTTGTTCCCAGAATTTACTTCTATTGCACAATTCCATATCTGGTGAAAATCCTAGCCACTCCCTCCCAGTTCAAAAAATTTATTGCAGGTATGTGGAAAATAGCTTTGTAGGCTTGTAAGGAGGGAAATGTGCCCTGGAAAGGAGATGATACTGGGAATAGAAGGAGTAAAATTGAAGAGAGAAGGAAGGGGAGGGGGCAAGAAAGGATTTTTAAAATTCTTCAATGAGTTTATCTTTCAGCAGTATGGCAGGTTTTTTGGGGGGGTTGGGGTGGCTAAGACAGTAGGAGAAACCAAGGAACCAAAATTGAACAAAGAAATGAACTGCCACAGACCCCTTACAAGTTGATACAATGGTTAGGGTTCTCATAGAAGACCAAGAAAGTAGATGGAAGATTGTGGCAACTATGAAAGGTAGAACCGAGGACAAACATCAGTGGAGCTGTGAAGAACATGAGAGATGCTTGCTTGTTTTTAATGAGTGTGATGTATGCCTCTGTCAGATTACTAGTGTGTGCGCTGTGCCTCTTTCTGTTAGGCTGTCTACACAGCCCCTCAGGTTGGACTATGAGGATGTGAATTGCAGAAAGCATTAGCGTGCTGTGCTGTAACTTCTCTGTGTGCATGCTACAGATGTGAACTAAAAGGTACCTACTTCATGTTAATTTAGTCCTCTTTAAAGAGGACTAATGCAAACTGGGTACTCTTTAGATTTTGCTGGAGCATCCACATGGGGGAATTATGGTGCAATATGCTAGTGTGCACTGCAGTTCAAATCCCATAGTCTAAACTGTGGAACCATGTAGATTAGCCCTCAGATTACTATTATGGGGTCAGTTACATGGCTGTAAAGTGCTAACTCAGTCCTGGACGGTTTTATGCATCTGCAGCAAGGCAGACAATGGTTGCAGATAGCCCAATCACTGATAATTAATAAACACTACAGATATCAATTCCTTTGAATATTTAAGTCCACAGTTTGAGCAATAGGCTGGTTGATAAATAGGAGTAAGGAGGAGGAATCGAAACAGGGAATCAATGAAGAAAGAACTTGGAAACTGTTAAGAACCACAGCTCTGAAGCTGAGCGGGAGAGGCAGGATCTACAAAGAAAGAGACTATGATTTGGTCCTCAGAAGAGCTGGGGTCCCAGGGCAAAGTTGGGCCTATCTAAATCTCGATGGAAATTCTAAGCTTAGGTAAGAGGGGGGAGGGATAGTTCAGTGGTTTGAGCATTGGCCTGCTAAACCCAGGGTTGAGTTCAATCCTTGAGGGGGCCACTTAGGGATCTGGGCAAAATCAGTACTTGGTCCTGCTAGTGAAGGCAGGGGGCTGGACTCGATGACCTTTCAGGGTCCCTTCCAGTTCTATGAGATAGGTATATCTCCATATATTATATTAAGACAATATACATGTAGACCTTTTGTTATTTTAACCTTATATCTCTGATAGATTACTATATTTCCATGGATAAATAATATTTAGTTTTGAAGAAACTGGTGTCAGTGTGTCTGCTTACTGTTCACAGCTCAAGAAGGGAAGTCTATAATAGGGACCGAACTCAATTGGCTGAGGAAACGTTGGTAAACAGAAGGGCTGTAATCTAGAGACCCAGTTGGTAGGGGTGAATCACAGGATTCCACTCTGAGAGAAGTGAAAGTGCTGGGCCTATCACTTGGAAGAGGTCTCATCGAAAGACTGAGTGAGGGATCAAAGGTACAGTTTACCCTGGAACCATGACAGGAACCTTCCACTCTAGGTAGGAACAGCAGGTATTCTTTATTTGTGCAGAGGGCTGGTAAAGGACACAAACAGACACAATATCCCAGTCAATGATCCAGAAGAAGGGAGTTAAATGGAACCAGCAGTAAAGAAGGGAAAGCACATAATTGTAATCAATGAGACTGTAGTGAGGACCATGGGCTGATTGGCCTGATAAAACAGAATAGTTTTGGTGCCTTCTGGGCACCAAAGATGATGGTATGACAAGGGAACTAGGTATCCTAAAGAATTTTGGATATTTCCTACTGATTACAATTCATGTGAGATCAAACTACCAATGAATTAAGATTTGTTATCACAAATGACAACAGGAAGCTTGGAAGAGAACTTATGACTCAAGTCATCTTGCAAGAAAATCCCTCTGAAGCCAAGTGTAAATGAAGAAATAGTAAGGGTCCTGTATACCAGAAATGCATAAGCCTTGCTGGAAGGGTGCAGGGCACTTGGATGCTTTTTGTGATAAGATCCGAGATGGGTTAAGTAGGCACCAATCCTAAAGCAGAAAGTAGGTTGTATGGGGTAAATACCTCTTGGTTCAAAACCAGCTGCAGAGCTTTAAACTAGGTATTAGCCAGTATGGGCAGGAATGGTGTCCCTAGCCTCTGTTTCCCAGAAGCTCGGAATGAGCAACGGGATGTTAATTCCCTCTGGGGCACCTGGCATTGGCCACTGTCGGAAGACAGGATACTGGACTAGATGGTCCTTTGGTCTCACGCAGTAGGGTCGTTCTTATCAAAGGCAAAGCTTTTATTTAACTCATGTGGTCTGCCCTACTTTGTACATTAGACATCTGTGTAAAAGATGGAGCTGTTCTGAAACATAAGATGAAGAATAAGAAGAACATTAACTTTCATATAAATGCAAGGAATATGAGAGACAAGCAAGAACAACACGAATTATATGAAATGAAGGAAATTATCTTATGGGAATAGTGGAAAACTGAGTTGGGATACTTATCATAACTGGGATGTCGATATAGATGGATATAACATACAGAGATGAGAAGTAAAAATGGAGCATCAGTGGTTGTAAACAATCTAGTTCAATGACTAGGAAGAATTACCTTCTGAGAATTATGAAACCCAATCTGACCATGAAAACAGATCCACCAACTTGAAAGGAATAAGGAAAAGCCTGATTGATCAGACTATGTGAAAAAAGATCCCAACAATACCAAAGTTTCCAAACTCAAGCCATAGATGTAGTGTTCACCTGTAGGAGTGTATTAAAAGGCACCTTGGTTGCCAGTCTCAGCAGAATGGTCAAAGATTGAATTGGCATGGAGAATAAACCACATTCTTGACCACTTCTAGGGTTCCTTTAGGTCATAGGTCATGGCCATTTTTTGCAGGAAGGTGACAGACCTTCCATGCTGCTGTTTTACCTATTCTGTGCATTACGAAATTTATCATTTTTCTTATTGGCGTATGCAAACTTTTACTTTTTAAGAAAAAACTTGATGTGATTTTCTTGCTTTGTGAGGTCCAGGTTTGCCTTGTGTGGGTTTGAAACAGCTCTGCAGCAGTTTGTTTATATTTCAGTTTCAGGAAAAATGATACCAGTCTTCTGAGAAATGGAATATTTGCAATAAGAAGTGGCATCTTTACAAGTTAAACATAATAATCAAAGAGCTAAAAAATAACATTTGGTTGTCTTTCAGACAAACGTTACAGTGAAATAGTTGCTGTTTTACCATTAAGAGTTGGTGTAATTTATTTTTCTTTTTTAACTGGAGAACAAATCCAATTGGTTACTGCATAAAATTGAATCCCTATGCTTTTTGGTGTGGACAGAAGAAGGTTGTTATCTGTTGACTTCTGTATGTGGGAGCTACAGTAATTTAAACTATTTTTCCTTCCAGGTAATTGGATCAAATTGGACACCCATATACATGACATTGTTATTCTCTTAACTATGCTTAGAATGATGCATCTTTTTTTCTAGAAAAATTTCTGCTTTTGTACTTCATGAAATGCTTTTCTTTTCGCAAAGGTGCACTAGTAGGTTTCTCTAGATGAGAGGGAGCTACGCAACCCAAAGTAGCAGAGTTAATTGAGAGGCCTGACTTACTTTCTGCTAAATACATGTCAGTTAATTAACTAACAGTCTGAACAGTTGGTAGATAGAAGATGAACTGTTACCACAAGCATCTTTCAATCTGTATTACGGACAAAAAACCTACAGTAAAAGAATATTAAGGTTGTGAAGTCAAGCATTCAGCAGTTAAGAAATGCAATAATTAAGGTTGCCTATGCATCTTTAAATCAGCCCCCTTGTGTGTATGCGTTGTAATAGGCTTTTTAGTTACATGATCATGTATTATTTTTTCCACAGGACCTCTGCCTCATTCAGTGCACAGAGTGGATGATGCTCAGTGTATGAACTGCTATTTAATATTTTGTTTTATCTTCGTTTGTTCAGTTTGTGGCCACATGCCTTATTTACACCACACTAGTCAAACTTGGCTATGAAGACAGAATTTTAAATTTTCTCTTGGGCTTTTCTGTAACATTCATTGCAATATAAGAGTGATTAAGAAACATTAGAACATCAGAACTTACCTGTGGGGTAAGGGGATGGTATTATCTCTGTTTTAAAGATTGGGTACTGAGGTACAGAGAGACTGAGGTCAAAAGTATTTACTAATTTTGGGTGCCCAATTTGAGATGCTTAGGACCTTATTTTTCAGAGTACTTAGCATTATGTATCACTTTATATGTTCAAAGCTCATCCTCCCATTCAGTTCAGTTGCAGTTGTGAGTGTTCTGCACTTGGGCAAATCAGATCCCAGGATCCCCTGCCTCATTCACTATACACCTTCCAACTTCTGAAATAAATGAGGCAGGGAACCTAAAAACAACAGCCTCCTTTACTACACAAGTCTGATTCATTCCCATATCAGGTCTATCTTGTGCTCTGAATGAGACTGGGTTCTGTAGAACCCAGTGCCACAGGATAGCTATAAGGCTAAGATTTTACTAGGATTTAGAAAAAGGAGTAGACATTTATAGAAATAATGAGAAATTCCATAGTTATATTTGATGATAAAGGGTAAATGGGATAACCTGGGTAATTATAGGGCTGATAGTCTGACATCGATCCTGGCAAGATAATGGAGTGGCTGATACGGAACTCAAAGAATTAAAGGAGGGTATTATAATTAATGCTAATCAGCATGCACTTATGGAAAACAGATTCTGTCAAACTAACTTGATATCTTTTTTTGATGAGATTACAAGTTTGCTTCACAAAGATAATAGTGTTGATGTAATAGAATTCTGTATGGTATTTGATTTGGTACTGAGTAACATTTTGATTAAAATACTAGAAAGATACAGTTGCCATGGTACACATTAAATGGATTAAAAGGTGGCTAATTGCTGGATCTCAAAATGTAATAGTAAACGGGGAGTCATCATCAAACGGATGTTTGTAGTGGGGTCCCACAAGTGATTAATTCTTGGTCCTACGCCATTGAATAAAAATGTTAGTTACCTGGAAGAAAACATAAAGTCATCACTGATAAAGTTTTCAGATAACCACTGCCCAAGTTTGTGTGTCAATAATGAAGAGTACAGGTCACAGATAGAGTGTGATCTGGCTTGCTTGGTAAACTGGGCGCAAGCAAACAATGTGTGTTTTAATACGGCTAAATGTAAATGTATACATCTTGGAAAAAATAATGTAGGCTATACTTACAGGATAGGGGACTCTATCTTGAGAAGCAGTGATTCAAAAAAAAATTTGGGGGTGGGGGTGGTGGACAGTCAGCTGATCATGAGTAAGGCTATGATTTAGTCACAGGTATTTTTAGTAAGTCATGGACAGGTCACGGGCAATAACCCAAAAGTCACGTGCTGGTGTCCATGACTTTTACTACAAATATCTGTAACTAAATCTTAGCTGCTGGGGGGGGGGAGGATGCTTTTAGGGCCGCTGCTGCTTGGGGCGGGGGGGGGGGGGGGCGCATGCTGCTGATCCTGGGGGGGGACACTCCAGACCCTGCTGGGCTGGAGTGGGGTGGTCAGGGCTCTGCTGCTCCTGCTGGGGGTGGGGGGTGGCCCAGGCGCTGCCGCAGCTGCTGCTCTGGACAGGGGATGGGGGCCCGGGGCCCCACTACTGCTCCCAGACCACTACTCCGGGGCAGTGCCTGGGACCAGCTGCCTGGGGCTGCTGAGCAGTGGCTGATGTGTCTGGCCCCGGGGCCACCCCAGCTGCTTGGGTGGTCCTGGGGTTAGCTGCAACAGCCGTTTCAAAAGTCATTGAGGTCCCAGAAAGTCATAGAATCCGTGACCTCCGTGAAAGACTTGCAGCCTTAATCATGAGCTGCCAGTGTGATGCTGTGGCCGAAAGGGCTAATGCAGGCCTTAAGTGCATCATAGGGAAATCTCAAGTAGGCATAGAGAGGTTATTTTACCTCTGTATTTGGCATTGGTGTGACCACGGCTGGAATACCGTGTCCAGTTCTGTTGTCCACAGTTTAAGAAAGATGTTGATAAATTGGAGAGGGTTAGAAAACTTGCCTTATAGTGATAGATTCAAGGAGCTCAATCTATGAGTTTAACAAAGAGAAGGTTAAGGGTGTTTTGATTACAGCCAGTAAGTACCTATATGAGGAACAAATATTTAATAATTAACTCTTCAGTATACAAGGGTATATCATGATCCATTGGGTGGAAGTTGAAGCAAGACAAATTCAGACTGGAAATAAGGTGTAAATTTTTAACAGTTAGTATAATTAACCATTTAAACAATTTGCAAAGTCTCCATCACTGACAACTTTTATATCAAGTTTGGATGTTTTTCTAAAAGACATGCTCTAGTAATTATTTTTGGGAAATTCTCTGGCCTGTGTTATACAGGTCAAAATAGATGATCACAGTGGTTATGTTTGGCCTTGGAATCTATGAATATTTTTTTTAGAAGGACATTCTTAACTTTCATGCCTAAAAAAAGGTATAGACCAGTCTCTATCTGATATGGGTAGGAAGAAACTTCTTTATTGGCAGGTTATTTCATAGTGGTCTACCAGGTGTTTTTTCATGTCTTCTGAAGCATCTGGTGCTAGCCACTTTGAGACTGGATAGTGGACTAAATGGACTACTGGTATGGCAATTCTGTGTTCTTACACAGAGCAAAACTTAGTTTGGTTTGAAAAATGGACATGATTAACAACTGGGAAATCAGTGTATTTTGTTTTTAGGATCAAGAACTGAGGTAACCATGCCTAGATTTGAATCTGTGGCTTCAAGAAGACTAAATATTTTGAACATGCTGTATAAAGGAAGGTATGGGTGGCTGGTTAGCTTGCTAACCTGGGTTCAATTCCTTGTTCTGCCAAAATAGCGTGACCATAAACAAGTCACTTGTTCTTTTGGGGCCTGAGTTCCCAATCTGTAAAATGGGGATAACAGTACTTCCCTACCTAATAGATGTGTTGTGAGGATAAATGCATTAAAGATTGTGAGGTGCTCAGAAACTATAGTAAGGGGGGGATATGAGTACCTAAGATAATTAGATAGGTAAAGCACCAAGCTATTCCTTCCAGCAGAAATGTAAAATTTAATTGCAACAATGTGTACCTTCTCTATCTTTGTTCCTTTATCTACAGAAAATGCTTCTGCCAAACATTTTCCCTGTCTCAAGCCATCTCAGTCTTTCTCTTCTTATGTACTCTTCTCAGATCAGTGTGGAAGGTAGTAGAGGTAGGATAAAGGAAGCAAATGTTTCTTCTTTCTGCATTGCTGCTCTTTGCTTCATTCAGCTAAACAGGACATCCAATAATGGTACTCAGAGTGCTTAATACATTCAAATATTACCTGCTTATTTTCTAAACAGTTATCTCTGTTTTTACAGATGACATAACTGAGAGGCTATAGGGTCTGGTTTTCAGAGTTGCTAAGCACCTGTACTTAAATTGCACTTAAAAGTGTGAGCTGTGGGTCCCTAGCACTTCTGAAAAACAGACCATTAGTTACTTGTCAAAGGTCACATAGTAAATTAGAATTAAAAACAGGATTAGAATCCAGCTCTCATGATACCTAGGACCGTATCTAATGCACTATATCACAAAGTCTTTGGTTTCAGAAAACTTGATTGAAATTCACGAGGAATATTAAATATGTTCATTAGAACTGAGATTATTTAAAAATAGCCCTAATTCAGTATTAAAATGTAAGAAATTCTATATCTGTACAGTACCTGGAATTGGGAACATAGCGTTTGACCAGTGATTTGTTGGCTTTCATATAGTCACTTAGCCTTTGTGTGCATTCCTCTAGGCCTTATTCTCCTTTCGCTCTACCCTGATGTAATTCAGGAGTAACTCAGTTGAAGTAAATGCAGTTTCATTGTGAAGAAACAGCTGTGAGAAGAGCAGGAAGGATGGTTTAGTGGATAGGGCACTGGACTGGGATTTGCGATTTGGGTTCAGTTACAGACTCAGCTACAGATGACATATGGCAAGTCACTCAATTGTCCCTATTGATGATTCTGAGGTGCTATGATACAACTGTGGTGAAAGCCATATAATTGCCTACACACAGATTGAATCAGCCCCCATGTGTGTTTAATGGAGCCATTAGTTCTTATCTAATTGAAAGTACTATAGTGAGCGCTGGCTAATATTTGTATTATAAAACTCTTAGAAGATGTATAATGCTCAAACAGTTGAAGTACCAGTTGTTAATATTTGTAACTAAATCCACAAAGTATTTAGTTATAGTGTACAAAAGCTAAGTCCCTACATTTCAGAATTTAATCCCTTTTTTCCCAGAGGGAATATGTTCTGGTCCCCCTCTGGAAACCCAGAAGAAATCCCCATTTTTCTGTTTTTTCCTTCCACTATGAAAGCCCTGCATCTGAGCTAATCTCCTGGTCATTACTTGAGTCAGCCGATGGAATATTGTTAGTGACTATGCTACTTTCATGTTCTTAGCGCTATGTTGCTACTGAGCCTCTAGTCCCACAGACTTTTTTAAACTAAAAGATTAATATAAAATAAAAGCATTTTACTTAATACTGTTTGTTACATAGGACCCACAGAGCCATCATAGTATAGTCAGACTATTTATTTGTGATACAGTCAGTTTAGCTTTTTGCTCTGTAAAAGGCAGTGCTTTGAAGAGCACTTACAAATCTTTTGAAAAACAAGACATTTCAACTGAGATCAACATTTTGTTGTTAGAAATAGGATAACAGCTGTGACTTTGTAAGCTACTGTTAGTGGTTTTTAGAAGCTAATTTGTCAGCTAGCTGGCACGCTGAGCTCATTTGCCAAAAGAAGTTGATGTCATCTCCCATGTAGCTCTTTGTCAAAGAGAAGAGTCTTTTCTTTTACCAGTGATTGTCAAATTAAACATTGCAAGAAAGGCTATATGCCAATGACATTAGTTTTCTGTTTATGTAGTCTAATTTTAGACCATTCATGGGTGAAGACAAAACTGTATTGGTCTGTTGAAAGGTGATTAATCTTTTTTTGTATCTTCAGTTCATGATGTGTATATCTGTTTTGTATGTACTGGATAGAAAGACTTCTGGAGAACAGAAACTTTTAACAATTATTTTAAATTATTGCTACTTAAATCATTCTTACTGCATACAAGTCCACAGTTTAGGCTTGGTAATCATTATATGTCTGCACTTTCCAAGTGCCATATAGATCCATTTATTATTCCATTGTGCTTTAGCCATCACTTTAAAAATAAAACTTTTTTTTTTTCATAGAAAGTGAAAAAGATAAAGAAATATAAGTGTTAGAAACTGACTTATAGTACTGCGCACTCTTCTTAATGGAAATTTTTAAACAGTTTTGCAGACTAACCCATCTCAAAAGAATCTATAGAACTGTAGTTACTCTCTGTGTGTGTGTGTGTGTGTGTGTGTGTACATACGTACGTGTGTATAAATATGTACATAAGTGTGTATAAGTGTAAAACATGCTCCAGTGGTTTGAGCCTAGTAAAGGACTTAGGAGTCCTTACTCAAGTCCTTACTACAGACTTCTGTGATCTCTGTCAAGTCACAAAGGATATATCTACACTGCAGGTAGGCAGTCTTGAGCTATCATTAAAAATAGTAGTCTGGATGTACATTCTCTACCAGCGGAAGCTTGGGCTAGCCACCTGAGCATGGACCCAGGGGGTTTGGCCTGGTCTAAGCATGGGTGGCTAGACTGAGCCTTTTTGCCCATGCAGCAACACCCATAGTGCTATTTGTTGTGCAGTAGCTTGAGCCACTAGGGTGAGTCTGTCTGCCTGGGCTTGGAGTCTTGCTTCCAGTTGCAGTGTAGACATGCCTGTAGTGTGTCTGTCTCTTAATTCCCTATCTACACTTCCCTTCCTCAGAGAGGTGTTTTGAGGAGAAATATATAAAAGATTGTGAGGTGTTCAGATACTACAGTAATGAGAGCTTCATAAGTATACTTCTGGGGGAATTCTGCGCCAAAAAATTAAAAATTCTGTGCACAATATTTTAAAATTCTGCATGTTTTATTTGTCAAAATAACACAATATAATCACGTTGGTTTCAATTATTTTGGTAATTTATTTAAACTACAATATAATGGATGGAGAATGGGAGTGGGGGAGCATTGGAGAAAATATCCAAACCCCCTTGCCTAATAGTAATGTAGCTAGGCTTGACCCTTTATTTCTAGTTATTAGTCAACAAATATATGCAGCCATATGCTCAGTGCTACATCAGAGGCAACTGAAGAGCAAGTGAGGGGTGGGGAATCAAACTCACAATTTATTTCCACATAGGTCAGTAGCAAACAGTTCATGGAGCACATTTTGATAGGAAATTTTTTCAGTCCAAAAATTGAGTTCAATTCTAATCTCTAAAACATCATAAGCATTTATAAGTCCATACTGTCCTTTAAAGCACTCTGGCAATGTAAAGGAGCCTTAAAACTTTTACACCTGTTTTATAGTCCTGGGGAAATTCACAAAGACAATGGGAAACAATTCACTAAACAGGCAGGCTGCTACATTCTGCTCTGCCTGAGAGAATAAAGCCTGCCCCAGGCCTACCTCCTCAGAAATACCCCGACACCCTGCCCCTCCATGCCGAGTATGCTGCATTAGCAAGCGAGAGGGACTGCCAAGCCCCCCCGTATCTACCGGCTGCTCCAGGAGCCCAAACCGACCTCCTTGTGCTGATGGAGGAAGGGCACATGACCACTCTTGCAGCTTTCCTTTGCTTCCCTATCAGAGTTAATTTTTCTGCAGGGAAAGAAATAAATTTGCGGGGGGCATGAATTCTGCGCGCACACAATGACAGAGTTCCCCCAGGAGTAATAAGTACCATAGATAGCTATAGTGCTACCTGTTATAGAACCACATACTGTTTAAAAATTGTATTATTGCTGGGTAAAATATCACTGCACATTAAAAGATGATACTGCAGTAAATACAAGGAAAAACTGAGGAAGATGAAGATGGACAAGTTAAAGTGCTTTAGTTATGTGTAGTGTGTGTGGAGTAGTTAAGAAGAATGACCAAACCAGAATTCTACTTTAGTGTTTTAAAACATGCATACATTCACAGTATTTATTGCTATTACACTTTAGTTTTCAGTTGATTTTTTTTTACAAAAAAAATATTGTTCATGTTACTGTTTTTGCTTTCTTCCTGTAACTAGTCTAATGTGTACCAAAAATCACAGGTTATAATAGTCAGACATTTTCAATTTTAATTGAAATGTTAAGGCTGTGTAAACCTGCCTTCTTAGTATTTTAACCATGAAACTGAATGTTTCTTTGTAAATCTTTAACAATTCATTACAAATAATTTTACAATAAAAACTGAGTTTGTGGGCTTTACATAGTGCACTAATAGAAATTAATTGTGGTTGAATTGAATTCTGGAGAGGTAGCTACCAAAGTTCTTCCTTATTTGTTTAAATGACCATTAAGTAAAAGAAGATGAGTGTCATCAGACTGTTCTTTAAAAACATATTGGTTGATCTATAGGGTACATGTCTCAAGTACAGTGTTTCTGTTGTAATTCATTGTTTGATTACTCCACATTTTTAAGGTGAATTACTTTAAACGCTAAAATATTGTAAGGTGTATTAAAGATAAAAAACAAATAGTCATGTTATGACAGGTTTTTTGTAATAAAGTATAAATATTTATTATAAATTTGTTAGCTAATGAAATTAGAAGGCTTTCTTTCTTTCTCTCTTTCGCTCTCTCTCTCTCTCTCATATGAATCAGTTTTGTTTTATGTGGACTATTAAAACTTCCCTTTAGAATGGAATAGTACCTTCTAACTTTTTTAAAAATGTGTAAACAGATTTTTGCTTACCACAGGTTTATTTTCATTTGTTCCAAATGTTATTTCTAATATATTTTAGTACAATTTTTTAAATAAGAAAGTCGCTTCTAATCTTGCCCCATTGAAAGCAACATGACTACCCATGAGAATAAGGCAACCAGGATCCCATTTGTGGGACTACTCCCATGAGTAAAATGAGCAGCATTTGGGCCAGGATTATCTATTTTTTAAAAAAATATTTCCAGACATTTCCTACTGTATAACTTTAATTCCTAAACATGTGCTGTAATAAAATCTGTTGGGACCAAATCCTAGTTCCATTAACTTCAGTGGGACCAAGAGCTGGCCATTAAAGTATGTATTTAGGAATGAATGATGCAGCAGAAGGGACAGCCTTTAATATTATGATAGGGAATAACTATTAATTAAAATGTGTTAATAGGATGGGCAAACAATACAGTTTGAAACCTTCACGTGTATATTCCACTATTAAAGTTGCAGCACATAGTTTTTGATTTCTTATTACATTTTGGGCTTTAAACTTGTATCATCTTATATTTCAACCACACTTCAACACACTCCTGAGGACGAAGTTAATATATCTCTTTATAGATTAGAAACACAAAATGTTATCACATTTCCATCTGGACTGATTTATCCGTGTATCGTCACAGATTTATGATGATTATATTCAAACATTTAGTGTTTTCTTTTTCAAACATTTCAACACAGTAGAATAGTAAATCAGAACTTCCTTTAGAAAGATTGATTGCTGCAAATGTATCTAATCACATCCATAGTACGTTGAGAACCCTATTCAAAGCATTGATATCGTTTTTTGGATTACTGAAGGACCACACAAATTGTATGTGGTTCTTTCATGGCTGCGTAAAACTCAATACTATTTTTCTGAATACTGATTATTTCCAGAGGCATGAGATAAAAATGCCTAACTTCCCATTCCTCAGTAAGAGTTTTCTGGGGTGCCTCTCTTGTGGTCTAGTTGTAGATTTGCACATTGTCACATGATTGTCTGAGACCACTGCACCTTTATCCATGTGATATCATGGCAGTTGAGAGTATGTGAAGATCTAGAGCTGCATCTCCCACCCACCTTTCCCTGGTTTAAAATGGAGAGTGGTAGCACCAGGCATTTACGATTTGGGTTCTTCGACTATGGAACTCGTTTCCCTTCTGTGTTTGCCAGAGCTCAGATTTGGTGACTTTCAGAATATGCAGCCAGGGTCAGCTGTTCAAATTTTTTTTTTCTAGGAATGGTGTTAGTTGGGGTGGGTGGGAAGGAATTTAAGTTGTATGGCTGGAGAGAGATTTTGAGGGATAGTCTAGATGTGTTATATACCGTGAGGGCTGCATAGGGTTACAGCATAAGAATGGCCATATGGGGTAAGACCAAAGGTCCATCTAGCCCAATATCTTGTCTTCTGACAGTGGCCAATGCCACTGCCCCAGAGGGAATCATCAAGTGATGGATCCATCCCCTGTTGCCCATTCCCAGCTTCTGGCAAACAGAAGCTAGGATCACCATCCCTGCCTGTCCTGGCTCATAGCCATTGATAGACATATCCTCCTTGAATTTATCTAGTTCTTTTTTTAACCTTGTTATAGTATTGGCCTTCACAACATCCTCTGGCAAGGAATTCCACAGGTTGATACTGTGTTGTGTGAAAAAATACTTCCTTTTGTTTGTTTTAACCCTGCTGCCTATTAATTTCATTTGGTGACCCCTAGTTCTTGTGTTATGAGAAGTAGTAAATAACACATCCTTATTTACTTTCTCCACACCAGTCATGATTTTATAAACCTCTATCATATTCCCCCCCCTTAGTTGTCTCTTTTCCAAGCTGAATGGAAGGATGACTGTTCAGTGTTAGGGTAAGAGCCTTTTAAATTGTCTTTTTGACATACATGTTTTAATGTAACAACATTTTGTTTTATTTTCCGGCATTTTTATAAGTGCCTAGAGCTTTTGGTAGAAGCAATAAATCTAAATAAAACTATTTTCTATGTACCAAGTTCATTTATAAGTTTGATTGTTTAATTGCTCCAGCTGGTTCAGATGTGCTGCAAGAATAGAAATAATTTGTCAGAAAAATGAATACACGGAAGCCCTTGTATGCGCACTAACCGTGCCACTGGCCTCAAATGTAGATTGAAACAGGAAAGATGACACATAAAATAGGGATATGGATAACATTATTGGCAATGTGCAACTAAAAACCGGTTCTCGACAAATAAAACTAATCAACTTTACACAAATATGATGAGGAAATATTGTAGTGTTGCTAAAGTTCGAGTGGAGAGAGAGTAAATAATTAGTATGAATCTAAACATAGTTACTGGTTAACATGAGAATGTAATTGTTATAGTGGGTCAGATCTGTTGTCCATGTATTCCAGTATTCTGTCTCCGATAGTGACCAATACCAGATGCTTCGAAGGAAGTTGCAAAAAAATTCTATAGAGGACAGTTATTTAAGATGAGATTTCCCCAATGAGTAGACTACTAATCACCATCCGTTATGGTGGTTTCATGCTGTAAAACATGAGTCTATTTCTTAACAATGTTTAATAGGAACATAGGAGTTACAATACTGGATCTCACTTGTGATATTGTGTCTCTCACTATGGTAAGCACCAGAAACTTTAGAGGAGGGTAAAAGAGATTTTGCGGTGGGCAAATGTGGGATAACCCGCTCTCTGTGAAGGTCTCTTCTTAATTCCTAATAGAGATTGTTTTAAACCTCAAACCATGATGGTTTATACTGCTTTCAAAATTTTTGTTAGAATTAACTATTATAATTCTGGATATTCTTGTTATCCATATAAATCTCCAGTCCTCAGTGTTGCTAACTCCTTGGCCTCAATGACATCCGGTGGAATGAGTTCCACGGTCCAAGCGCGTGTTGTGTGAAAAAATATTTCTTTTTATTTGTTTTGGATTTTCAACCTTTAATTTTAATTGAATGTCCAATTGTTTTTGTCTTATGAGATAGGAAGAATGGAAGCTCTTGATCCTACCTTCTCTATACAATTCTTTACTATAGGTAGAACTGGCAGTGCTGTCTGTAGTAAGGTTGCCAACACTTCATGATGATATCCTGGTTTCAGTTTATGACTTTGTCAACCATTTGGGTTAAAATTTCCCATGTTGTGTTTCTGCCTCAGGCTGATTTTTTGTTTGTTGGGTGTTTGAAGTGTCAGCAAAAATGAATCTGCTGTTTCCTAGAACAAAGTTAGGGGAAAATATGTTGTTTTGCCCATGTTCTCAGCCATTTCATTGAGGAACTTTAGTGCCTCCATTGGTGCAGGGACTTGAAATCTGGCAGGGGGTCATTCTAGTGTGAGGGATATATGTCTTTTGCCATGAAAATCTATCCAAATTTGCCCAAGTTATAAGTCTGTGAAAATTGTCGTTCATACATACTCAGTAGAGGCTTGCTAGTTTGGCAGTTAAATTATCTAAAGATTTTATCTGTATTGGGCCTGCTCCATCCCAGGGCTGTGGGAGCTGAGCATGACTTTCCCTGCAAAGTCCACTTGAAAATTGCTAAGCGTCTCGGCGGACCACTTACTGACCTTTCCAAATGTTGTTTGTACCGTTGGCTAACTATTGTAAAGCGCTTTAGATAAAAGCGCGATATAAAAAACAACAACTTAATAATTAACATTTTTTAGTTATAAAAATAAAAGTACATAACTTATATTTAATATCAGTAGTCTTATCTTTCTAATGCGATGGATGTGCCCTCTTTCCCCTGCCATGGCAGCCACTGAGCTGGGCTGGGAAGGAGGGGAGTCTCTCCCTCTCTCCCCCGCCGCGGCAGCCCCCGAGCTGGGGTTGGGATGGAAGAGGGTCTCTCCCCCACCACAGCAGCCACAGAGCTGAGGCTGGGAAGGAGTGCTATCTCTCCCCTGCAGCTGCAGCCCTGGAGCTGGGGAAAGTCGACTCTTTCTCTAGCTGCCGTAGCCCAGCATGTCCCCGCACTGCCCCCTCCCACCTACACCCAATTCCCCCCAAGGCCACCACCTCACCTTACATGTGCATCTTCTCCAGGGTCCAGGCACCTAATTAGTGGAGCCACACCTGTGCAGCTCGACTAATCAGGTGTGTGGCCCTTCGTTCTCTTGTGTGCGGCTGTCCAGGTGCGCACCTTGGAGGGAACTATCCGCGGACCACATGAATGGAGCTCATGGACCACTGGTGGTCCACGGACCACAGTTTGAGAACCTCTGGTCTAGATGATGAATATGAAGATGATTGACTGACTGCACGTCCTGAGGTTGCTATCATCCCAGACCTGGTGGATGATTCAGGACAATGTGTGCATGGGGGTCCCTGTCTCCCCTCCCCTCTCTACTATGACTGTGGTAATAGATGCATCAACTGTGGGATGGGGAGTGCATCTGGGCGACATTCGAGCTCACACCTTCTGGACGGCTAGTGAGGCCAGATTGCACATATATGTTCTCAAATTATATGCATTTTTCTAGGCATGCCAGCACATTCAAAAGGAGATTGTCTAGGTGTTTACTGACAACACCACAGCAGTCATTGGCATGAAAAAGGGAGGAACCATATTGGACAGCCTCTGCCACAAGGCTGTGGAACTACTTTATTCAGAACTTGGTCACATTCAAAGCTTCTCACCTGCTGGGGTTCCAAAACAGCCCAGCACATTGTCTGAGCAGATCATTCCCTCTGGACCACAAATCGCCCCTCAGTGTGAAGATTGTGGCCTGGGTGTTATAGGGTGTTTCATGATGGGGGCTTTTTCTGTCCATGGATCTGTTTGCAACCCATCACAACAGGATGCGTCCCTGTTTTTTTTTGTTTCAGGTCACAGGCTGGGATCAATATCAGATGCCTTCCTGTTTCCATGGGACAAGGAACTCCTGTATGACTATCTTACAAAACCCCTTATTCCCAAGGTCATCCTCAAGCTCAAGCAAGATCATGGGAGGATGATCCTCATAGCTACAGCCTACCCAAAACAGACATGGTATTCAGACCTCCACTGACAGTCCACTCAAGAATTCCTACCATTGCCGGTAGTCAGAAGCTTGCTGACACAGAACCACATCCAGATGTTGCACCTGACTCCACAAGTGCTCTATCTCATGGTTACGGTTACCTTCGTGGTTGAATGTGGAGGAAGTGCACTGCTCAATGACAGCCTGTAATGTGCTTCTTAACAGCAGGGAACCTTTCTTGAGAGCTACTTACATGAGTAAGGAAGTGTTTCTCTATCTCATCAGACTCCCATAATGTCTTCCAGATGCAGACTAAAATTCAAATGGTACTAGACTAGCTCTTGAACCTCGAAGAGTGAGGTTTAGTACTTAAGCTCCATCAGCGTGCTCCTGGTGGCCATCTCAGCTTTTCATCCTCACATAGATGGTCAGGACTATTCTTTGTCATACTATCATGAAAAGATTCCTAAAGGGTCTTCTAGGTAGACAGGTTTTGCCCATCAGAAACCAAACACATTCCTGGGGCCTGAATTTGGTGGTGTCTGCATTTATGGACCCTGCCTTTGAGCCATGGACGACATGCTCATTTTTGCACCTGTTAGGGAAGGTATGACCTTCGTGGTGGCCATTACCTCTGCCATGAGGGTAGGTGAAGTGAAAGCATTGGTCACTTACCATACACAGTTTTCTGCAAGGACAAGGTGTAGCTGAGACAACACCCCAGGTTCCTTTAGAAAGTGGATTCTGATTTTTCACTTTGAATCGATCTATCTACCTGCCAATGTTCTTCCTGCAACTGCGTTCACATAGGGATGAGCAGAGACTCCACACCCTATATGTTCAAGTGTTAGCCTTTTACTTGGATAGGAGGAAGCTCTTTTGAATTTCATCCCAGTGTTTTGTCTCATATGCAGAATGTACGAGAGGTCTTCCAGTCACTACTCAGGCTCTCAAAATGGATGATGAGCTGCATCACTATGTGGCAAAAGGTGTATTGCCTACTCACAAGCTTAGAGTGCACTCAACCAGAGCTCACTTGGCCTTGGCAGTGTTCATAGTGCAGTTATAGGTATCTGCATGGCAGCGGCCTCATCCTTGATCCATACTTTTACCAAACCTTTCACGCTATCGCACAAATGAGAGAGGAAGCAAATCTACACAAAGCAGTCATGCAGTCCCTTTTTGAATAAAACTCTGAGCCCTACTGCCTGGGGTAACAGCTTGGGAATCACCTACAGCATAATGGACATATGCAAGCACTCAGGGGGGAAACATGGTTACTTACTTATCATAATTGTTTTTTGGGATGAGTTCATTAGTCAGTGGTTCTCAACCAGGGATACGCGTACCCCTGGGGTTACACAGAGGTCTTCAAGGGGGTACATCAACTCATCTAGATAGTTGCCTAGTTTTACAACAGGCTACATAAAAAACACTAGCAAAGTCAGTACAAACTAAAATTTCAAAGAGACAATGACTTGTTTATGCTGCTCTATATACTAATACACTGAAATGTAATGCACACACCTATAGTGTAAAGGTAGCTGTTATGAAAGACAAGTAACCATTTTTTCTTCCTAAATCCCTTCCCTTCTCTTTCTGACTGTTGATACAACCACCATATTCCCTGTTCCTCAACCTTGCAACATAGGTGTCCTCTTAAGTTACCCTCTCCTTTCAAAATGACTTTTTTTTGTAGATTTTACTGGTAACAATATTGTATCCAGTCATTTGAAACTAATCTACTAGTGCTACCAAAATTTCAAACTGACTCTGAACTTGTTACATATTTTACAATAGAATGTAAAATCATTGGGGCAGCACAATTGGGCTTCAATCTTGATTGGAGCATCTAGTTATTACTGTGACATTAGGTTATTATTTATACATCTTATTTTTGTATACTAATCATTGTATCTAAGTGGCACTTAGACACCTTTTGAATAATCTGATACATAGTAGATAACTAGTTACTTTGAAAACTTGATAGGCTGATAGTAAGTGAAAAGAAAACCACAAAGCTAGCTTTCGTTGTGGTGCTTGGAGTGAGCTAGTATTATTTAGTCCAGGTTGCTTATTGTTTTGTGATTTTTTTTTTTTCTTAATGAAGTAGAGGTTCATATACATCAAGAGAATAAACGTTGGTAGTCTGAATTAGAAACAAGAAATCATACATTTCTTGTAGCTGCTCCATCCAAAAGTTTCATTGGACTACAGAAAGTTTTATTTCATCGGCAGTAACAAAGGAAATATTAGTTGTTAAACTTTGGGTCATTTCAGGTTACACTAAAATAATAAAGAACATCAGCTCATTCTGGCTTGCATCTTTAAAGAAAATTGGTGAATAGCTGGAAATTCATATATCAATTAAATTTACAATAAAACGCATGAACTGAGTTACATTCTATTTAGTGAAAGAGCTTGGTTCAATCATTCTTGTTCCAACTAAAGCTGGGAGCAGTCACTAGAGTCTCTGCAGCGTACAAGCATTGATTTTTTAAAAAGAGGAGGTTCATGTGGACTGAATTCCCTCTTACAAAACGGGCATATTTCCCAGAGAAAACATGATACTACTTCACTAATCAGGATGGAGCCTTATCCTGCAATGGGACCTACATTTTGGTATTTTTACCACATCATTGCTGTTTTCTACATGGACAAAAATAGATATAGAGTAAACCAACCCAAAAAGTCAATTACAGGGTTTTATAGTGATGTACTGTGAAAAATTTGGTCGTGTTTTTCATTATACAGAATGTTCTTTCCGAAGACATAAACAGAAAAAAGCACATATGTTTGATTTTTAAAAATAACTTTGCTTAGCTCTTTAAAAATGCTGGAGACAGTTTGGATAGTTCTAAATGATCAGCATCATAATTATACGATAAAACTTCTGTGTAAAGACAGATTTGGTTTATAATTATTTAACTTTTGGGGTTCAAAGAAGTATAGTTGGAAAATGTTCCCATACATATCTGAATAGTCTGTGGTATTGATCTTCCTCTCATCTCTAATAAAG